>NW_012115455.1:1104622-1116870 GCF_000951035.1 Colobus angolensis palliatus
AAAATATTTGTAACTATGCATCTGACAAAGGTGTAATATCTAGAATCTCTAAGGAACTGAAACAAATCAAGAAGCAAAAACGAAATAGCCCCATTTACAAAATGGTCAAAGGACATGAGCAGACACTTCCCAAAAGAAGACTATTTAAAGCAGCTATTAAATACATGAAAACATTCACAACACCACTAATCATCAAAGATCTGCAAATCAAAACGACAGTGAGATACCATCTCACACCAGTTAATATGGCTATTATTAAAAAGTCAAAAAATAACAGATGCTGCCTAGGCTTGTGGTGAAAAGGAAATGCTGGTGGGAATTGTAAATTAGTTGGTGGGAATGTCAATTAGTTCAGCCACTGTGGAAAGCCATTTTGAGGTTTCTTAAACAACTTGAAACAGAACTAGTATTCAAACCAGCAATTGCATTACTGGATATACATCTAAAAGAAAATATATCATTCTGCAAAAAAGACACATGCAGTCATATGTTCGTTGCAGCATTATTAACAATAGCAAAGAAAGGAAATCAACCTAGATGCCCTTCAACAGTGGCCTAGATTTAAGAAAATGTGGTACATATAGACCCTGGAATACTACACAGTCATAAAAATAATTAAATCATGTCCTTTGCAGAAACATGGATGCAGCTTGAGGCCATCATTCTAAGTGACCTAACACAGGAACAGAAAACCAAATATCACATGTTCTCACTTATAAGTGGGAGCTAAACACTGAGTATACAAGGACACAAAGTTGATAACAACAGACACTGAGGACTAGTAGGAGAGAATAGTGAAAGTGGGTTGTTAGTTAAAAAACTAATTGTTGTGTACTATACTCACTCCCTGAGTGACAGAATAATTCCTTAAGCAAACTCAGTTAATATGCATTTTACCCATGTGACAAATGGGTAAAGCACATGTAGCTCCTGAACCTACTTTAAAAGTAAAAAAAAAAAAAAAAAAAAAAGGAAAACCTTTTAGGTAAAACCAACTTAATACATGTGGAAAACATATATGTTCAACTAATATTTCACTTATGGGTAAAAGATTGACATGAGTAAATAAATAAATTGGGAACAAGACAAGGATTTATGCTCTAGAAACTTACTTTCAACATTGTAATCGAGGTTCTAACCAGGCCAGTGAGGCAAGAAATACAAAGTATCCAGATCAGAAAGGAAGTAAAAGTTTCTTCCTTTGCAGATGACAGGATTTTGTACTAATATATAAAATATCTTAAAGAATCCACAAGAAAACCTATGAGAAGTAATAAACCAATTCAACAATGTTGCAAGTTACAAAATGAAAGGGCGGATCACGAGGTCAGGAGATCGAGACCATCCTGGCTAACACGGTGAAACCCCGTCTCTACTAAAAATACAAAAACTAGCCGGGCGAGGTGGCGGGCGCCTGTAGTCCCAGCTACTCGGGAGGCTGAGGCGAGAGAATGGCATAAACCCAGGAGGCGGAGCTTGCAGTGAGCTGAGATCCGGCCACTGCACTCCAGCCTGGGTGACAAAGCCAGACTCTGTTTCAAAAAAAAAAAAAAAAAAATGAAAATACAAACATCATATGTAAATACAGTGATCACGTGCATTTATGGACACTGGATAGATATGAAGAAATCTAAATTAATATTAATAAAACAATTCTACTTAGAATAGTAGCAAAAAGAATAAAATGTTTAGAAATAAATTTAACAAAAAAAGGTGAAGTATAAACTCTGCAAACTAAAAACCATTGCTGAAAGCAACTTAAAAAGATGCAATTAAATGGAAAGGCATCCATGCTTATTAATTAAAAGAGTTAATATTGTAAAGAAGACACTGCTTCCCATGTTCAACCAAAGATTCAACAGAATCTCTATCAAAATCCCAGCTGGGTTTTTTGCAGATACTGACGTGCTGATCCTATGAGTCATACAGAAATGCAAGGCATGCCAAAGAAAAAAAAGAATTTAAAAAGAGAGAACAAAATTGGATGACTCACACTTCCAAGTTTCAAAATGCACTACACAGCTACAGAAATCAAAACTGTGTGGAACTGACAAAGGTACACATAGAGTACACTGACATACAGACCATAGAAAGAGAACCGAATGCCCCGAAATATACCTTTACACGCAGTATTATTTACAATAGACAAGTTACGGAATCAACATAAGTGTCCATCAATGGATGAATGGATAAACAAAATATAATATATGTGTGTGTGTGTGTGTGTATGTATGTTCTTTATAAAAGCATATATAAAGGAACATATATATGTTCTTATGTTCTTTATATATGTTCTTCTTATGTTCTTTATATATGTTCCTTTATATATGTTTCTTTATATGTGTTTTTTATATAACATTTCCATTGTGTATGTGCGTGTATATTTTATGTGTATTACAAATACAACATGGTCTCACTTATATGTGGAATATAAAACAATGTTGGTTAGCAGAGGCTGGGTGGGGTGGAATAGAGTGATGTTGGTCAAACAGTAAAAAGCTGCATCTGAACAGTAGGAATAAAGCAAAGTTAAGGATATATTAATTAGTTTGATGAAATCATTTCACACTGTGCATACATACACATATATAATATATACTATACATAATGGCATCACACTATTTGTAGTTGCAATTATAATTTTTTAAAATCATTAAAGTATCAAATATATAACTACATATTTACGATTATCTTATTTTTGACAAAGCTGTCAGGAAAATTTAATGGGGAAAGTGTGGTCATTTCAGCAAATGGTGCTTGGACAACTGAATGAACTTAAATCCCTATCCCATATCATATACAAAAAGTAACTCAAAATAGATCACAGACATAAGTGCACAAAGTAAAACTATTAAATGAAAACAGAGAAGTAAATCTTTACGATCTTGGATGAGACAATGTTTCCTTAGCAAAAACAAGACAGTAAAAGTAAAACATAAGCAACAACAACAACAAAATGACGAATTTGTCAAAATTTTTAACTTACATACTTCAAAGCATACCCTCAAGAAAATAAAAAGACAACCCATAAAATGGTCAAACATAACAGACTTGTAATCAGAATATATAAGGAACTGTTAAAATTGAACATTAAAAATACAAATAACCCAACTTAAAGATGATCACAGGATCTGAAAAGACATTTCTCCAAAGAAGATACACAAATGGCCATAATCACATAAAGAGATGCTCAACATATTTAGCCATCAGAGAAATGTAAGTCACAACTACAATGAGAAACCACTTTATAGCCATTAGCATGACTGTAATCAAAAGGATAAATAACAACAAGCATTGGCTAGAAATTGGGGAAATCAGAACAATACTCATACACTGTTGGTGGGAATGTAAAATAGTGAAGCCAACTTGGAAAAGTCTCACGTTCCTCAAATTGTTAAATACAGAACAATCATGTAACTCTTCTACATATATATCCAAAAGACACAAAAACAGGTGTTCAAACAAATTTGTACACCGATGTTCATAGCAGCATTATGCATAATGCCAAAAAGTGAAAACGACTCAAATGTCCATCAACTGATTAGTGGGCACACCCAATGTGCTTTTTATCCATACAATGGAATGCTATTCAATAAAATATGTGAAGTACTAATGCATGCTACAACATGGATGAAGCTCAAAACTGTGGTAACTAGAAGACACAAACCACAAAAGACCACATATTGTATGATTTTAGTTATATAAAATGTCTAGAATAGGTAAATCCACAGAGACAGAAAGTAAGTTGGTGTTTGTATAGTGCTGAGGGAGTGGGGGATGGGGAGTGACTGCTATTGGGTAGAGTTTACTTGTTGGGTGATGAAACATTCCAAACTTAAATTGTAGTGATGGGTGCACAATTCTGGGAATATACTAAAAGCCACCGCCTTATACACTTTAAATGAGCAAAGTTTATAGTATGTGAATTGTATCTTAGTAAAGATGTTAAAAAGACAATTGTGTGAAAATAGGAATTACGGTAACACTATAGTACTGTTTACAAAGAATTTCAAAATTTTGTTTGCTAAATAAAGGAAGGTGATAATAGATAGAGGAGAAGAATGATGGATGGGAGCAGAAGACTAGAAGGTTCAAATTAATCAAATATGAGTGTTTCTTAATCAATTTTGTTGGAA
Source organism: Colobus angolensis palliatus (assembly GCF_000951035.1). NCBI lineage: Eukaryota > Metazoa > Chordata > Mammalia > Primates > Cercopithecidae > Colobus > Colobus angolensis. Next base: position 1,108,759 of record NW_012115455.1, read on the forward strand.
TTCTTCAAAAGAAAAGAAATACGTATTTTACAGTAAAAGATTAGACCAATGTCAACCTTTCAATATTTTTCAGCATCCATACCTGGGTAATAAAATCCATGTGAATCCTCATTTTTCCTTTTGCTGAATGAATGGAATATGTGCAATGAAATCTGACTTCACTAAAATTTTCTGTAAACTTTCCCAAGCAAGTAATTAACAACTTCTGTTTTAAAATTCTGTTTACCCCTACACTCAGATTCCCAAAGAAATGTTGACATTTAACAATGCAATCGACATCCAATTTGCATTGTTTGGTCAAAATGAAAATTTTCCTGAGGGTCAAATATTCCCAAGAACAAACCAGCTCAATAATTGAACATAACAAATAAGCAAGTCTGATTTACAAACAGAAACAATCTGAATGAAATATAACAAGTAGCAAAGGTTATATTTTCCAGCCAAATATTTTGAAAGATTTTTTAAAATAAAATTCACCTTAATATTCAGAATTTCACTTGCATTTTTGTATCTACGAAACATATTTCTCAGCTGACAAAATGAAATATTTCAATTTAGGAAGACTCAATTCAACTTTTTACTTTAAATATACTATGTTAATTTTAAGTTATATAAACATGGCAAAAAAAATCTATTTTTAAAGAATGCCTGTTTGCCACTGTTGACTTATTTGACATTAGAATAAAAGTTAAAATGACCACATAAAATATTGCAAGTATCATCAGCAACATTTAATAAAGCTTAGGAGAAAATATTGACTAATTTTTTTTTTGCATTTTCTGGAGTGTATTACAAAGCACCCTGTTTTCTCTAGAGTTCTTTATACCATATTTTTGTAAACCCAATGAAATTGTTCATTTGATCCCACGTGTATTGTGAGTCCCAAAAAAATATAGAAAACGAAAAACTGGAATTGAATTCAAATAGTTTTCTTTCTATTATTTTCTCTTTTTGCATTCCCAACCCTCTATAAAAAGATATTACTCATCTAAAATTACTATTATATAAACTCCAAGAACACATAAGTTATGTTTTTAAAAGTACTGAGTTTATTTTAAAGCATAGCATCAAGTTTGAATCTCATGAAACAAAGCCATCTCTTCATTATGTGTTGATTTTGGCAAAAAGAACAGACCAGCATACAATAGATAATATATAATAACGTACTTTAAAGTAAGAGGTGTTTGCTTTTGGTAATAAAGTAGTAGGAAACTTACTATATAAATCTGTGCAGTTATTAAGGCCATATTTCTTGTCTTTTTGAAGTCTTCAGACTTAATATTTTAAAAGTTGCCCTTTTTATTTGATACTTCTACTTTTTGCTGGAATAGAGGCACAGAAAATATTCTCACTGCTGAGACTAATACACTCATACAATACACGGCTAAACTGAAATTAAAAGGTAAGATATCTTAGGAATAGTAGCATTTACGATTGTGAGTTGTTTTAAACGGGCAGCACTACTAAGATTTGTTTTAGCAAAAACTCAAGGGAAACCAATCTTGGGAAATGATCGCCAACCTGTTCAACCTGTTTTATAAGAGCTATTTAAAAGTCTAATCTCTTTGCTAGAGAATGCCGTTTTAAACTTACTTGGCATCCCACTTTCATGATATACATATGCATATTTCACTGAGGGAAGGAACTTGGATATATCATTCCATCATAGCTGTGTAGTTAAACAAGGAAATTGTCCACTGAATGAATCTATTGCTTTTGTGTGTGTAGAAAGATATCTATTCTGATCACTGAAATGTGCAATGAAAGGCTACATTTAGAAGCTCGGAAAATCTGTGGTTCAATACGTAGAAGTTTCATCTACAAAAGAATGGGAATGTTATAATTACCATAGGAAATTACAATGTTTAACATATCATAAACATTACCTGCAAGTACTTTTTAATCACAATAATATAGCATCAAAAAGGTACATATTCTTGTTGACCAAAATTAATAAGGCAACTTAGGAATGAAAGATAGGTTATTTCTCTTTCTCCTTTTTAATGTAGAGATGCAGATACACTTAAGTTGCCATAATAATGGCAAAAAAGTAGGGAAGGGTGTTTCTTTGTAAAATCAATGGTGTACACAGGATGCCTTGGCAGGTAACAACACTATTTCTATAATATCTACTTACTAATATAATTTTATGTTAATATCCCATTCTCCTCACTATAATGTTCAAATTTTAATTTCATATTCGTTTTGAATGTTTGCATGTGAAAACACCAACTAATCTATTATTTCAACAATTAAGCCTATTTCTTTTGAAGCAAAGCTGATTCTGCTATTTTAAAAAAGCAATGGAGATTCATTTTTCAGGATGTTTAAAGCACCGTGCTTAAGGTTCATGCTTGCTGCTTTGCTTGCACTTCTGCTTCCTGAAATGAAAAACAAACAAAAAAAGATAAGTTTAAACATCATAAAGTAGACATGCATGTGTATTTTAGTTAGACTACATTAGTTCCAACTACTAAGAATATACAAAAGCCCCCAGAAGAGATTTCCTAAAAAATTCTCAGTAGAAAAACTATATAATATGAACAGATTTCTGGAAACAGATATACTAAAAGACTACCTAATCATTCCTAATGATTTGGAATACTTCCATGAAAGCAAGTGATATACAGTTATAATTGATATTTTACTTAAAATAGTCAGCTAGTTTTCTTTTCGTGTGATTTTTCCTGAAAATTGAGTATATAAAAACATGGTCACTTAAGTTTAAAATTAGTTGAATTTTGGTTAATTAAGGTTTAAATTACTTAGAAAATGTGCTATCCATTAAAATATTGTAGTTTTCATGTTTTATGATAGTATACACACCAAAAACTCAGGTTGTCTTCCTTCTCCTCTGGATAGTGAGGTACTCACCTCTAGCATAGAAACTCTGACCTACATGTGTGCTGTGATGCTCAACATAATACTTGACATAAAATAAACTTCAAGGAAAGTTTGTTGAACTAAAGATGAGTGGCAAGACTGATTCCAGAAAAGGAAATATCAGACTTAAGTTGTCAAAATCAAGTGTGCTAGACAACATCATTCTAAACACCTGTCACTAAATCAATACTTGACAGTCTCAGGAGGACTGATACTGTACAAATGAGTCCCAGTATTACACCCAAAAGAAGGGAGAAAAGCTAAAAGAGACACTAGATTTTTACCCCAAAAAAAGGCAAAAGTAAAGGAAAGAAGAAAATATGAAACGACACCAAAATTCATTCTTCATATCCTTTAAAAAAGTAATGAAATATACTACTGACTCATTGATATGGCTTGGCTCTGTGTCCCCACTGAAATCCCATGGTTTGGCTCTGTGTCCCCACTGAAATCTCATGTCAAATTGCAATTGCCAGTGTTGGAGGAGCAGCCTGCTGGGAGGGCATTTGATCATGAGGGTGGTTTCTAATGGTTCAGCACGATCTTCCTACTACTGCTTGTCTAAAGTGTGTAGCACCTCTCCCTCTCTCTCCTGCCACCATGTGAGGACGTGCTTCCTTCCCCTTCACTCTTTGCCATGATTGTAAGTTTACTGAGGCTTCCCGAGCCATGGCTCCTGTACAGTCTTTCTTTCTTCCTTTCTCTCTCTTTCTCTCTCTCTCTCTCTCTCTCTCTCTTTCTTTCTTTCTCTTCTTTAGTTTTTCAAAATACCAACCTTTTCTTTCATTTTGTATTGTTTTCTTCATTTCCATTTGTAACTAGTATTTTGGATTAATACTAGTTACACGTATAGGGAAAGAAGTTCATTTCCCTAAAGTGACACACTGTCAATCTTTCCTATAATTTATCATAAATTCTGCAGCTCTAAGTTATCATTTTTAATGGGAGAAATCACTAGCATAAAAATCCAAAACAAAATTCATTTCAAAATTCTTTATAATTTGTCTTTAGAATACATCAAAGTTATAGTAAATTATTTACCTTTCTAATCATATTTTAATAACAAATATGTGGATTTATCTGAACTCTTTATTAGTGCCTAAAAGGAAATTGTCAGTATTTATAGAATGTGTCATCTAATCAAACAGAGAGCTTTAGGAGCAAGCATATGATGTTCTCTTCTCTGTATTCCCAATGTAAACATCATTCCATAAAGGGACTGGTTTTAAATCAGATAATCCTGGGCTAAAATTTCAGTTTTACTACTAAATCATTATATATCATTGGACAAATTACTTAAATTATCCTCTCTAAAGTGCCTCTAATTACATCTATCCTAAAGGGATGGTGGAAAGATAAAATGAGATGTACCTGACGTGCCTATCTCAGTGCTTGTCCCATTATAAGCATCTATCCTTCTTTTCTGCTTTTCCCCTCTCTCTCTATTATTGTTTATTATTATTATTATTATTATTATTATTATTATTTTGCCTAGCAACTAACATCAATACCACAGCTAAGTTTATGAACATGCAGTCTCTCTTGGAGACGTAGTAAAAATAGGATGAATTCAGTATAAATAGGATTGCTTCAAATCTCACACCAGGGACAGACTCCATAGCTCCTCCCTGGAGCAATTTAATTCAACTAAAGCTAACAAGGACATTTCTCGGACCCATACCCTTTATTCTTTCAACATAAGTGAACATGCCTTTGCCAACAGAGTCATTTTCCTTTCAGCACAAGCATCACCAAATATTTGTTTTGTAGTAAAAATATCAGTGATCTTATTTTATATCTCAAAACTATCATCTCCACTTTAAAGTAAGAAATACCAGTACTAAGAAAGGTTTCATATTGACAAAATTGAGTAAATCATAGTAAACAAATACATACTTTGTTTTAAACAATCAAATATAAAAAAGAATACAACAATTATTGGTCTTACACAGAAGGATTCTTTGCTTTATGGAAATATTTGACACAGAGTACTTTTCAATATTAAGTTCTCCAGTGCATTGGTTTTCAGTCATTTTTTAAATGTAAAGAGTATGTTTGATAATTATTTAAAAGTAGAGAATAGGAGACAATGCATATTAACTACCTTTCAGTCTCTTTTTTTGTCCTATCTATACATTTCAAATGTAACTAGAATATTAACCATATTTACAAAATAATTATGTAGCTCATTTACATATATGTTTTAACAAACTTTCATTTTCTTCATGACAGCCCAAGTTCATTCATTATATAAATGATTTTTGTTGACACTATCGTTGGATACTTAACTAGTCTCTAAAGTTCAGAATTAGACACAGTATAATACTTTGATTCATGTTTTATCCATAAAGTTCATTCGATGCATGAATTAATTTGGTTGAACCTCTTGTTAAATATGTTAAGTATTTAACTTGTTTTCAAAGTTTTAAGATTATAAGGAACACTCTGATTCACGTTTTCATCCATGAAGCTTTTTCCACGTATAGAATTATTTCACTTGATTATAACACCCAATGTGAAGCCACTGGGTGAAGGAGTACCAATATTTTTGAGATTTTTTTTTTTTTTTTGAGGCGGAGTCTTGCTCTGTCACCCAGGCTGGAGTGCAGTGGCCGGATCTCAGCTCACTGCAAGCTCCGCCTCCCGGGTTTACGCCATTCTCCTGCCTCAGCCTCCGGAGTAGCTGGGACTACAGGCGCCCGCCACCTCGCCCGGCTAGTTTTTTGTATTTTTTAGTGGAGACGGGGTTTCACCGTGTTAGCCAGGATGGTCTCGATCTCCTGACCTCGTGATCCGCCCGTCTCGGCCTCCCAAAGTGCTGGGATTACAGGCTTGAGCCACCGCGCCCGGCCATAACTTTTATTATCAATTCACTTTTTCAATGTGGGTTAACTGGTTGTCTTTCTTATTTAGTATACTTTCTGCTCATCTGGTTCTTTGTTGAAGGCTTATTGTCCTGTTAAAGGAGAAGACTCTAGAAATTGAGCTTAGGTATAAAAAAAAAATCATTCTGACATGAAATGGATCACTTCTAGTCTTGGAAAAACCTATTAAATACCAAAATTAAAAATCTCCCTATCACCAATACACCCTTCATGTTCACTGTCAATACCACACCTATTCTTGTTAACCCAATCTATCAGCTCCCTCTTGCCCATCCTTCATAACATTCACTATTCTTTTACTCTATTACTACCCCAAGGCTTAAGCAATGATGGAAGAAACATGATAACCAAGATGTCTAGCTTCCTATGGGCTCATCAATTCTAACTACTGCTGGGCTCTGCTTAGCTGTTTTTTATTATTACTATTATATATGATCTTAGCCTATTCCCTAGCCAATTTTCAACTAAATCCATTCAATTCTCCTCAGGGATCTAATGTTTCAAATTTCTCCTCATTCCTTGCAGATAAATTTTCCTGCTGCCTTGTACTTTCAAATGGGACCTTTCCTAACCTTCCTATACATTAAAATTTCTCTTTACTTTTATCCTTTTCTCCTAATTCCATCCATTCTAAGAACATCACATGCTCTTTCCAAGGCTAACTTCTTCCCTGGATTACTGACTTTTCTATTTCCTCCATGACCTTTGTTTCATTTCCCAAGCACCAAGGCTAGCTTTAATCCTGCTCAGTTCTTTACAGGCACAAGCAACTCATTAATTCCTAAATCCTGTAACACGTTTTGTTTTGTTTTTTGTTTGTTTGTTTTTTGGTGAGGGGGGTGGCTCCTAAATCCACCTTTTCCTTTCCACAACTGCTGTCCCATTTCAGGCCCTCTCAATCACTTTTCTGAACTCTTAGGGTATCCTCTAATGGGTCAGTGTATTTCTAACTCTTAATTTCTCCAATATTTTACAATCCATACAGCTGCCAAATTTATTTTCTTAAGACATAGATTAAATCGCATCTTGTTTTTTAACTTTTATTTTAGGTTCTGGGGTATATGTGCAGATTTGTTATGAAAATGGACAAAAGCTGGAAGCATTCCCCTTGAAAACTGGAATAAGACAAGGATGCCTTTTCTCACCACTCTTATTCAACACAGAATTCAAAGTCCTCGCTATAGCAATCAGGCAAGAGAAGTAAACCACATCTTAAAACACAGAGATGGTTATATAGTTATCTCTCCCCATTTCCCATCATGGTTTTTGGACACCTAGAGGATAAAGCTGAAACTACCTAACATGGCAATCATAATCTCACCCCAACATACATAGCCAATCTCGCCTCCTAATACAGCCTCCTCTATTTAATATGTCTTATTCTGGAGCCATGCTGTACTACATTCTGCTCCGTGAACCCGCCATCATGTGCAGCGACATCCCAATGGAATGATTTCTGTAACTGTTTCTGTGAGTGATGCCTTAGTGTTCCGTCAATATTTTGGAATCCCCAACAGCTTAAATACTACTCCCTCCATGAAATCATCCCCATCCTCTGAGTAGGAATGTATTATTATTTCCTCTGGACTCCTACAGCACGTTATTCACACAAATCTTATAAAATTTACCACAAATTGTCTTTAATTATATTATTTGCAGTCTTATTTTTTTTGTAATTATTGTATACATGTCCTTCACTAGGTAATTAGCACTTTGAATGTAGGAACTAGGCAGTATTCTCTGTACTTGCCTTACTATTAATATCCAGTTAATGCTTGACACTCAACAAATACTTTTTGAATGAAGAAATTAATGAATTAATTCTAATTTTATTGAAAAAGGAGTCATCAGCCGCAGAAAATAGACTATCTGTTATTTCATACTTCCTCTAATCATCACTGAACTCAATGACAACTTGGGTCTTACTAACTTATTTTTTTCCATAAGCTATTGGAGTACAGGTGGTATTTAGTTACATGAGTAAGTTATTTAGTGGTGATTTGTCAGATTTTGGTGCACCCATCACCCGAGCAGTATACACTGCACCATATTTGTAGTCTTTTATGCCTCACCCCCTCCCACACTTCCCCCCAAGTCCCCAAAGTCCACTGTATCATTCTTATGTCTTTGCATCCTCATAGCTTAGCTTCCACATATCAGTGAGAACATACAATGTTCGGTTTTCTATTCCTGACTTACTTCACTTGGAATAATAGTCTCCAATTTCATCCAGGTCACTGCAAATGCTGTTAATTCATTCCTTTTTATGGCTGCACAATATTCCATCACACACACACACACACACACACACAGACACACACACACACACACACACATATATATA
>NW_012115455.1:1116920-1129724 GCF_000951035.1 Colobus angolensis palliatus
CACACACACACACACACACACATATATATATGCCACAGTTTCTTTATCCACTTGTTGATTGATGGGCATTTGGGTTGGTTCCATGATTTTGCCATTGTACATTGTGCTGTTATAAATATGTGTGTGCCCGTGTCTTCTTCAAATAATGACTTATTTTCCTCTGGGTAGATATCCAGTAGTGGGATTGCTGGATCAAATGGTAGTTCTGCTGTTAGTTCTTTAAGGAATCTCCACACTGTTTTCCATAGTGGCTTTCCCTGTTCACCACATGCATGCCAACATCTGTTTCTTTATTTTTTTATTATGGCCATTCTTGCAGGAGTAAGGTGGTATCACATTGTGGTTTTGATTTGGATTTCCCTGATCATTAGTGATGTTGAGCATTTTTTCATGTGATTGTTGGTCATTGTATATCTTCTTTTGAGAATTGTCTATTCATGTCCTTAGCCCATTTTTTGATGGGATTGTTTGATTTTTTTTCTTACTGCTTTATGTTCCTTGTAGATTCTGGACATTAGTCTTTTGTCAGATGTATAGATTGTGAAGATTTTTTCCCATCCTGTGGGTTGTCTGTTTTTTCTGCTGACTGTTCCTTCTGCCATACAAAAGTTCTTTAGTTTAATTAGGTGCCAGCTATTTATCTTTGTTTTTATTGCACTTGCTTTTGGGATCTTGGTCATGAAATCCTTGCCTAAGTCAATGTCTAGAAGGATTTTTCCGATGTTATCTTCTATATATAATTTTTATAGTGTCAGGTCTTAAGTTTAAGTCTTTAATCCATCATGCGTTGACTTTTGTATAAGGTGAGAGATGAGGATCCAGTTTAATTCTACTACATGTGGCCAGTCAATTATCCCAGCACCATTTGTTGAAAATGGTGTCCTTTCTCCACTTTATGATTTTGTTTACTTTATTCAAGAGCAGTTGGCTGTAAGTATTTGAGTTTATTTCTGGGTTCTCTCTTCTGTTCCATTGGTCTATGTGCCTATTTTTATACCAGTATCACACTGTTTTGGTGACTATGGCCTTATAGTTTGAAATCACGTAGTGTGATGCCTCCAGATTTTTTTTTCTTAGTCTTGCTTTGGCTATATGGGTTCCTTTTTGATTTCATAAGAATTTTAGGATTTTTTTTTCTGTGAAGAATGATAGTGATATTTTAATGGGAATTGTATTGAATTTGTAGATTACTTTTGGCAGTTTGGTCATTTTCACAATATTGATTGTATCCATCCATTAGCATGGGATGTGTTTCCATTTTTGTGTTATCTATGATTTCTTTTTGCAATGTTTTGTAGTTTTCTTTGTAGAGTTCTTTCTACTCCTTGGTTAGGTATATTCCTAAGTGTGTTTTTTTTTTTTTTTCCAGCTATCATAAAAGGGGTTGAGTTCTTGATTTGATTCTCCACTTGGTCACTGTTGTTGATTTTTGTACATTAATCTTGTATCTGGAAATTTTGCTTAATTCTTTTATCAATTCTAAGAGCTTTCTGGAGGAGTCTTTAGGGTTTTCAAGATAAATGATCATATCATCAGCAAACAGTGACCAACTGACTTCCTCTTTACCAATTTGGATGCCCTTTATTTCTTTCTCTTGTCTGATTGCAATGACTAAGACTTCCAGTACTATGTTGAAGAGAAGTGGTGAGAGTGGGCATCCGCGTCTTGCTCCAGTTCTCGGTGGAAATGCTTTCAACTTTTCCCCATTCCGTATTATGTTGGCTGTGGGTTTATCATAGGTGGCTTTTATTACATTAAGGTATGTCCCTTGTATGCCGATTTTGCTGAGAGTTTTAATCATAAAGTGATGCTGGATTTTGTTGAATGCTTTTTCTGCATCTATTGAGCTGATTATGTAATTTTTTATTTTAATTCTGTTTATGTGGTGCATCACGTTTATTGACTTGTGTATGTTAAACCATTCGTGCATCCCTGGTATGCAACCCATTTGATCATGGTGGATTATCTTTTTGATATTTTGTTGGATTCGGTTAACTAGTATTTTCTTAAGGATTTTAGCATTTGTGTTCATCAAGGATATTGGTCTGTAATTTTCTTTTTTGGTTGTGTCCTTTCCTGGTTTTGTTATTAGGGTGATGCTGGCTTCATAGAATGAGTTAGGGAGGGTTCCTTCTTTCGTTATCTTGTGGAATAGAGTCCAAAATATCGGTATTAATTCTTTGAAAGTCTAGTAGAATTCTGCTGTGAATCCGTCTAATCCTGGACTTTTTTGTTGGTAATTTTTAAATTACCATTTCAATCTTGATGCCTGTTATTGGTCTTTTAAATGTATCTGATTCTTTCTGATTTAAGCTAGGAAAGTGGTATTTCTCCAGGAATTTATCCATCTCTTCTAGGTTTTCTAGTTTATGTGTGTAAAGGTGTTCATAGTAGGAATTTTCCAGGAATTTATCCATCTCTTCTAGGTTTTCTAGTTTATGTGCATAGAGGTGTTCATAGTAGCCTTGAATGATCTTTTGTATTTCAGTGGTGTCAGTTGTAATATTTCCTGTTTCATTTCTTAGTGAAGTTATTTGGATTTTCTTTATTCTTTTCTTGGTTACTCTTGCTAATGGTCTATCAATTTTACTTATCTTTTCAAAGAACCAGCTTTTTGTTTCATTATCTTTTGTATTATTTTTGTTTCAATTTAATTTAGTTTTGTTCTGATCTTGGTTATTTCTTTCTTCTGCTGGGTTTGGGTTTGGTTTGTTCATGTTTTTCTAGTTCTTTGAAGTGTGATCTTAGATTGTTTGGGCTCTTTCAGACTTTTTGACCTAGGCATTTAGGGCTATAAACTTTCCTCTTAGCACCGCCTTTGCTGTATCCCAGATATTTTGATAGGTTGCATCATTATTGTCATTCAGTTTGAAGAATTTTTAAATTTCCATCTTGATTTCGTTTTTGACCCAATGCTCATTCAGGAGCAGGTTATTTAATTTCTAGCTATTTGTATGGTTTTGAAGGTTCCTTTTGCAGTTGATTTCCAGTTTTATTCCACTGTAGTCTCAGAAAGTGCTTGATATAATATCAATTTTCTTAAATTTATTGAGGCTAATTTTATGGCCTATCATATGGTCTATGTTGGAGAAAGTTCCATGTGCTGTTGAATAGAATGTGTATTCTGCAGTTGCATAAAATGTTCTGTATATATCTGTTAAGTCCATTTGTTCCAAGGTGTAGTTTAAATCCATTGTTTCTTTGTTGACTTTCTGCGTTGATGACCTGTCTAGTGCTGTCAGTGGGATACTGAATTCCCCCACTATTATTGTGTTGCTGTCTATCTCACTTCTTAGGTCTATTAGTAATTGTTTTATAAATTTGAGAGCTCCAGTGTTAGGTGCATATATGTTTAAGATTGTGATATTTTCCTGTTGGACAAGGTCTTTTACCGTTACATAATGTCCCTCTTTGTCTCTTTTAACCACTGTTGCTTTAAGTTTGTTTTGTCTGATATAAGAATAGTTGCACCTGCTCTCATTTGGTGTCCATTTGCATGAAATGCCTTTTTCCATCCCTTTACTTTATGTGCATCCTTATGTGTTAGATAAGTCTCCTGAAGGCAGCAGATTGTTGGTGAGTTCTTATCCATTCTGCAGTTCTGTATCTTTCAAGTGAAGTATTTAGGCCATTCACATTCAATGTTAACATTAAAATGTGAGGTACCATTGTATTCATTGTGCTCTTTGTTGCCTGTGTACTCTGGGTTTTTTCATTATTTTTTTTCTTTTGCTTTCAAGCTTGCATTTTTGTTTTATAGGTCCTGTGTGATTTATGCCTTAAAGAGGGTCTGTTTTGATGTGTTTCCAGGATTCCTTTCAAGATTTAGAGCTCCTATAGTGGTGGCTTGGTAATGGCAAATTCTCTCAGCATTTGTTTGCCTGAAAAGAGTTGAATCTTTCCTTCATATATGATGCTTAGTTCCACTGGATACAAAATTGTTGACTGATAATCATTTTGTTTAAGGAGGCTGAAGATAGGGCCCTAATCCCTTCTAGCTTGTAGGGTTTCTGCTGAGAAATCTGCAGTTAATCTGATAGGTTTTCCTTTATAGGTTACCTAGTGCTTCTGTCTCACAGTTCTTAAGATTCATTCCTTTGTCTTAACCTTAGATAACCTGATGACAATGTGCCTAAGGCGAAGATCTTTTTGCAATGGATTTCCCAGGTGTTCTTTGCGCTTCTTGTATTTGGATGTATATGTCTCTAGCTAGGCCAGGGAAGTTTTCCTTGATTATTCCAAATAATTCCAAATATGATTCCAAGATTTTAGGATTCTCTTCTTCCTCAGGAATTCCAATTATTCTTAGGTTTGGTCATTTAACATAATCTCAGACTTCTTGGAGGCTTTGTTCATATTTTCTTATTCTCTTCACTTTATCTTTGTTGGATTGGGTTAATTCAAAGACCTTGTCTTAGAGCTCTGAATTTCTTTCTTCTACTTGTTCAATTCTATTGCTGAGACTTCCCAAAGAATTTCATGTTTCTAGAAGTGTGTCCAAAGTTTCCTGAATTTTTGATTGCTTTTTTCTTTAAACTGTCTATTTCATTGAATATTTCTCCCTTTACTTCTTGTATCATTTTTTTGGATTTTCCTGCATTGGGCTTTGCCTTTCTCTGTTCTCTCCTTGATTAGCTTAATAACTAACCCCCTGAATTGTTTTTCAGGTAAATTAGGGATTTCTTCTTGGTTTGGATCACTGCTGGTGAACTAGTGTGATTTTTTGCAGATGTTGAAGGGCATTGCTTTGTCATATTATCAGAGTTGGTTTTCTGGTTCCTTCTCACTTGGGTAGACTCTGTCAGAGGGAAGGTCTAAGGCTGAAGGCTGTTGTTCAGATTATTTTGTCCCATGGGGTGTTCCCTTGATGTAGTACTCCCCTCTTTTCCTATGAATGTGGCTTCCTGTGGGTCACACTGCAGTGATTGTTGTCTCTCTTCTGGGTCTAGCTACCCAGCGAGTCTACCTAGCTCCGGGCTGGTACTGGGGGTTGTCTGCACGGAGTCGTGTGATGTGAACCATCTATGGGTCTCTCAGTCATGCATACCAGCGTCTGGTCCGGTGGAGGTGGAGGTGGGTGCAATGGACTCCGTGAGGGTCCTTAGCTTTGGTGGTTTAATGCTCTATTTTTATGCTGGTTGGCCAGGACGTGGCACTTTCCAGAAACCATTAGCTGTAGTATTGTGGAGAGGGACCAGCAGTGGGCAGGGCCCTAGAACTCCCAAGATTATATGCCCTTTGTCTTCCACTACCAGGGTGGAAAGGGAAGGACCATCAGGTGGGGGCGGGGCTGGGCATGTCTGAGCTCAGACTCTCCTGGGGTGGGTCTTGCTGTGGCTGCTGTGAGGGGTGGGGGTGAGATTCCCAGGTCACTGGAGTTCTATACCTAGGAGGATTATGGCTTCCTCTGCTGAGTCATGCAGATTGTCAGGGAAGTCTTGGAAAGTCAACAGTCACAGGCTTCACCCAGCTACCAGGCAAACCGAAAGGTTGGTCTCACACCCACCAAGCCCCCCTCCAACAGCCTTGAGTCTGTTTCCAGGTGGAGGGCAAGAGGGGCTTAAAAATTCCCCCAAGGTAATCCACCTCCCAGCTGTGGAATAAAAAGGGCTTTAGTTCTTCTCTAGCCTGTGAAGTCTGCAACTGGGATTTGCACCCTCCCCCCAGTTCTGGCCAGGAGGCTTCTTGTCCCGTTCAAATTGTTACAAAATTTGGCTAGAGAAATTCTTCTTTCTGTGGAGTTTTAATGCCTGCTCATCTGGCCACACTCTCGATGGATCCCTGTGGTGCCAGGCAGAAATGGGCTGCTTGGGGACCCAGCGAGATCCCAGGGCCTTCCTATTGTTTCTTCTACCCCTGTATTTTGCTGGGCTCTCTAACTTGACTCAGCTCCAGGTAAAGTTGGAAACTTCTCCCGCAAACAGACCTTCAGTTTCTCCAGTGAGGGTATGTGTTCGGGAGAGGAGGGTCTCCCTTTTCCACTTCCTCAGTTGGGGCACTCACTGTATTTGGGGTGTCTCCTGAGTCCTACAGGAGCAGACTGCTTCCTCGAGATGGTCTGTGGGTCCTCTCAGGATTACTGGTTTGTTCTTGCAGTCTATCTGGGGCTGAAATTCACAATACAAGCCTCCAGATGCTGCTCTGTCTGGATTGCAGATGCTGCAATCTAGTCCTCTTACTATCTTATTTAAAGAAAAGTGTCTTCCCTCACTTTTCTTATGGCTCAAATTACACAAAGCCTAAAATATAACATTTTATCCATGAGAAAAGAAAGTTCGGCAAGAAAACCATTTCACAATGATATAAACATAGTACTAGTAAATTTTTGTCTAGTGAAAACAGACAGTAACACAGACTTTTAAAATAGGAGAGGGAATTAGAGTTCAAAGAATCTGTCTAACATACAATTAGTTGCTAAGAGCAAAACATAAAATGACAGAGCAACATAAAATGATTGAGGCAGTTTGTATGAAGAACTACTATAAAAGGGAAAGGTATGTTTAAAGTTGATAGTTTGGGGACATCTCATTAGATAGACAATTTTATTGTTGCTTCCTTTATTTGGTCTGTCCTGAAAATGCTGCTACTTAAAAAAAATTAATTTGTGTTGGCAGGAAAAAAGCCTCAAATTTGGCGAGCAATTCAGTGACCAGTTTTGCAATGCAGATGCTCTTAATTAACTTGAATGGATGACTCTATCATTTGCTCTCACACAAAGACAATACATGCTGCCAAGGAGATTACCATGAACTAAGATGCTTACTGTCGTTGTAGAACCATGCAGGACGGCTGGAATAATGAAGGCTTTAAAATTGCTAAGCACTTATTTGTGAGTAGGTCAATGAGAAATTTGCTCCCGTGGTCAGCTTGACGGGGAAATCACTCTACCTACCTGATAAACACACAGTTTATGCATTTGGTTATGCACATCTTTCTGCCCTAATAGGAATTAAGTGGATGCAGAGAAGCTACTTTTTGCTGTAAAGGACTGTCTCTGACTTAATTTGAATACTTAACAAAAGTGAAAATCTTACTGACTAAAAAAGCTCAGCAGCAATAACATGATTTATAAAGCAGGAAAAAAAGGGTATCATACCTTTGAACCAGGTGGGGCTGTCAAGCCTAAGAAGGCATACACTGCGTTATTTTCTCTGGCTTCAAAGAAGGCATCATAGTCCTTGATGAAAAGAAGGTAAGATGAATTAACAATATGCAACCAATAAAAGAAAAAAAGGAGATTTATTCGATCGAGTGCAGTGGTTCACACCTGTAATCCCAGCACTTTGGGAGGCCGAGTTGGACGGATCACCTGAGGTCGGGAGTTTGAGACCAGCCTGACCAACATGGAGAAACCCCGTCTCTACTAAAAATACCAAAATTAGCCTGGTGTAGTGGCACATGCCTGTAATCCCAGCTACTCAGGAAGCTGAGGCAGGAGAATCGCTTGAACCTGGGAGGCGGAGGCTGCAGTGAGCCGAGATCATGCCACTGCACTCCAGCCTGGGCAACAAGAGCGAAACTCTGTCTCAAAAAAAAAAAAAAGAGAGAGAGATTTATTCAGAATGACCTGACTAGTCGACAGAATCATCTGCTTCCTTAGGGACAGGCAGACTACCTTCCATAATACTAGAATTCTGGAAGGAGTAAGGAGTAATAAAGAGGCAAGGCTTCCGGATCTTATTTAATATAGGTTGAAAAGTAGGTATTCTATGGCACAAAAACTGCAGAACGGTTTATTCCACATCACATCAAATTTAAATCTGCCTGCAGCTTCCTCCACCATGCAAAACAGCCACCTATTTCCCAGTAAGAAGATGCTTATTTCTGGTCAGATACTGTTGCTTCCATTCACCATATTTCTATTCCATTATTCATTTAGGTTGAGATTTTCTCAGAGCCCACAGTAGACTAGATATTAGCTAGGCATGCCCAAGGCCAGAAGAACAGTTAATTTTTGCTGTGTTTTGAGAAAGGCAATGAGATGTCCATGATGCATGACCAGAAGAGCAACCAAACAGTAAGAGGTTTCAATCTGGGGAATGCAAGATAATCTTCACATGACTAAATTTGGTTGCGATACCTACTGTCATCTTGTAAGCCACAAATAAACTTGCCTAAATTTGACTGTGATGCATAATCAATAGCAAACATATTTAGAAAATGTAGCCATTGTCTACATCCAGCCTTTGAGTGGATGCAAAGGACAAATGACTATAAGCAAGCGATATGACTATATATATGCAGGTTTGGAGGCAGAGGTGAAAATAATGGATAGATTTGGGGCAATCTATTTCAATAAACAAGAATTTACATTGTTTTCTTACCCCGCGATACTGGCTTTCATTGAAAATCTGAGGTGGCAGGGGATACCCTGTGGCTGGTCGACTATTTTCAGGTACATTTTCTCTCATCCACTTCCGATTCTCTTCATTGGCTGCAATATCTTTTTCCTCAAATCCTATTTTGTTGGCTTCTAGGAAACCAAGTACATCTTGCTGTTTCTTCTTAATCTAGGACCCAAAGAACAAGAAACCGTATTTTCCAATATTCGACAAAAGTCAAATGTCTGTGAGCTGGCAGAAATGAATTCAGACAGAACAAAGATTGTGGTTTCACAGAAGTTATATGATTTTCCCTCTTTATTATTGTATTGTTAATAATGCCTCAGAAGTGTATTGAAGAGCTTTCGGTCCACAGGTCTTTTTATCAAGGACTTTCTCTTTTTTTTTTCCATCGAAAATTCTCATTATTTAATGATGTGCATGCAAAACTAACTGATGCATATCAATACCTAAAAATGCAGTTAACCCCGAATAGTGTGTAGTAAAAAGTTATGTTTTCTGATACTCTACAAGCCTCTCTTAGTTTCAGCCTTTCTAGAAAGTTTTTCCAAATGACACAAGTCTGCTTCCCATCTTAACAAGAATAGTATACGCAATAGAAATGAATCTTTCCTTGACAAACTGCACAAGCTTCAAGAGTCATTCAAGCCTCAATTTTCATTGTTCAAAACAGAAACTGAACAAGAAGATATTAACCAATCCTACAAACTATAAAGTTTGCAATATATCTGTACCATTCATTAGCCCTTATCATGAGCTGCTAAGGTATCTTTTATGTGTATCATGTATTAGCTTAGTGAAAAAGTAATTGCAGTTTTGGTCACTACCTTCAATGGCAATTACCTTTGCACTAACCTAATATATTCATCTAGATAACCAGGTAGAGATGAGACATGTATTCTGTCTCCTTATCATAGCTAGGAGAGAGCTTTGAAAACAGTAAAATTAATACTATTCAGTTAAGTTTCTCTTCTGATATGCATTTCTTTTAGAACCTGAATTCACACATCAATGGTAATTAACCCATATTTAAAACCATAACTTAACATTTCTGAACTACAGGACCGTAATCAATAAGCAAGTTTCTTCATGGAATCACACTAAAAAGACACATGGAATATTGCCATCAAAAAATAAAATAAAATAAATCTGTCCTGCCAATGAGAATAAAAATGCAAAATAAGAAACTCACATACAGTCAAGTTCCTCTCTGGATTTACACACCTCCATCTACTCCCACATACATGCATATATGCATAAAGATTGTGTTTTTGTCTTTCTAAGTTGCTTGTGATTGTGATTCAATAATTTTCTCTATCATCACATAACCTTAGGAAAATAATTCTCAATTTTTCCCAACAGAAACTGAAAGTTTTAAATGCTATTTAGTGAATGTCCTTCTTTAAAGATCAGTTAGAATCTAGCAAAACTTGCTACACGGCAATTTTTCTACTGGGAATTCTGTTTTTTAATTGGCTTATAAAATCAAACTTTCATTCCTAAGTATAACATATGCCCTCTTTTGAACTGAGAAAAATCAATGTAAAACTCAATAAATACGAGTGTCTAGTGGATTAATGCACTTGATGAAAGGTTCCATTAAATCAATGGTTTTGGCCTCTGAAATACAGTAGGTGGGTTTAGTCAATGTCAAGTGTGTCAAATAATTTGTCGATCATTAGCATATTTACAAATTTGAGTAGATATAAAGATGTCCCATTAAGATTGTACTTTGAAGGCTGGGCACGGTGTCTCACATCTGTAATCCCAGCATTTTGGGAAGCTGAAGCAGGAGGATTGCTTGAGCCCAGGAATTCAAGACTGGCCTGGGCAATATGTGAAAACTCTATACTTTAAGGGAACTTGCATTCCAACAGATTTTTTTTTTTTTTTTTTTTTGAATGAGTGAAGAGACATGCTAAGAATTTTACATACATGACCCTGGCAGAATGTCATCAGTCACATTTGCATGAGCAGAGGACCTTTAAGAAAATTATTTTTTGAGGCTTTTCCTACCTTATTGAATGCTTACTTTGTTGAGAACGTGACTCACTGTGCTAAGTTAAAACGGTCGCCAGGCCTGGTATCACTAGGCATGATAGTGTACCTTCACTGAAGTAATTACTCTCCATCCATCAGTTGGAGAGTAATGACCAAGTATTTCGCCCATGCCCTGAGATTGCCTGATGACAAGTACACACACCTACTAGTGTGTTCCACATCTCCATAAAGTTGAACAGAATGGGCCGTAATCACACATTGCTAATAGGTTCTGCCATGTCAAACATGAACTTTTGTTCACCTTTCAATCTTCACGGAAAGTTAAAAAAAAATTGTTTCCTAATTTGATCAAATTTTCATGTCCAAAATTTCACATATGAAGTTTATTTCCAAGAAGGAATCTATTCCTTTAATTTTTTTTTCAAAAATAGGGTCTTGCTCTGTCACCCAGACTGGAGTGCAGTCGCGTGATCTTGCCTCACTGCAGCTTCAAACTTCTGCGCTCAAGTGGAGATTTCTAATATATAAATAATTATTGCTTTTTTTTTTTTTTTTTGAGACGGAGTTTAGCTCTGTCACCCAGGCTGGATGGAGTGCAGTGGCGTGATCTCGGCTCACTGCAACGTCTGCCTCCTGGGTTCAAACGATTCTTCTGCCTCAGCCTCCTGAGTAGCTGGGATTACAGGCGCATACCATCACCCCCGGCTAATTTTTGTACTTTTAGTAGAGATGGGGTTTCACCTTGTTGGTCAGGCTAGTCTCGAACTCCTGGCCTCATGATCCGTCCAACTCGGCCTCCCAAAGTGCTGGGATTACAAGCGTGAGCCACTGCACCCGGCCAATTATTGCCTTTCTTATACACCTATAGGCACATGTTCACTCTAACACACCCTCATAAGGGAGTACCTGGTGATGGTCATTTCCTAATTCCCCTAATAGGACTTAAAATAAAGGGACACAGTGAACACATGAGACTGCAAACCATATATTGCCAGAACCAAGAGGAATATGTGTCACAAGGGTTCATTTAGAAATAAAATTTAAATTTCTTCCACGATAAAAATGACTTTGGAGTTAAAAGGTTATTGATACCCTTTTCAGCAAATAAATGCATTTGCAAGTGGACAATGCACTGTCCAGGAATTTAAATAAATATTTTTCAAATAGTAAACCACAACCCTCACCTCTACCCAAAGAATTCCAAGACATTTCTGCCCGTATGTTACATTTTTGAGATTTAGGATATTCTTCTCTCCAAAGACACAGAGCAGGTAATTAAACAGTTGTTTCCTGGAGTAAACAGTTGTCTTCCCACAAGCCTTAGCAGGCTCCCTTTCTGTCATGCTAAGGGTCAAGTTTCTTTCAAAGACAGGGGAGTGACAACGTTTCTGCTTTAGAAGATGCCAGTGTGAATGTTGCAAATACCAAAGAATGATCAAAACTTCACCAATCATGCTTCCAATGGGAAAATACCCTTTTTATAAAAGAAAGTGTCAGCCTTCCAAAAAAAAAAAAAAAAAACCCGTTTAATCAAAGTGGTAATTTTGCCTTTTTTAATGATCAAACTCTATCACACTTTCTCTACTAACAGTTAATTAACATTGACAGAAGTTCTTGACTACGATGTGCTAAAATAGAAAATGGTTGTCAGAAGTTATTCAACAATATTTCTTGAGTGTCTCTTAAGTGACTCTCAATGAACTTTGTTAGACTCTCTAAACTAGCTTAAAGATAAATAGCCGTGATCCCTTCCTAACATTACAATCTACTGGGAGAGATTAGAAATATATGCATTTAAAAGTTCAATTACAATACATTATTTAAATAAGAAGCTAAGAGAGCAATACAAGGTGGTTAGGTGAGAGGAGCCAAGAGAAAGGCAACACCAGTGAGAGAAGAGAGAACAAGCATTTATTGCTATTAGCAATGCCACTTATACTAAGCTTAATAAGGATAGCACAAATGTTAGATTTTTAATTCTTTTATACTGCATACAATCTATAGTTCTGGTGAAAGGATGATATGTTTAACAAAAATTAATATAACTGGCCAACGGTAAAAACTGAGCTCACAAAGTTGACAGCATATTGAACTAGAACAATGAAGGTACAGTATTGCAAAATAAACTTGGAAACTTTCTAAATGGATACTCACAATTTCTCCTCCTAAATTATTACATATAATTGAATTCTATAAATAAATCATGGTTTGTATGTGTATTTATTTGTTTTTTTTCAAACAGATTAAAATTTTTGACTCAGTCAACACCCTCAAAGAGAAATTCAGATACGGAGTCTCTCCCCATTTGGCTCCATTTATTTCAAATGCTACTCCAGGAAGAGACACTCTTCATTTTAGAAAAGTAATGAGCGGCCGGGCGCGGTGGCTCAAGCCTGTAATCCCAGCACTTTGGGAGGCCGAGACGGGCGGATCATGAGGTCAGGAGATCGAGACCATCCTG
>NW_012115455.1:1133574-1134856 GCF_000951035.1 Colobus angolensis palliatus
AAAGAAAGAAAGAAAGAAAAGTAATGAGCCTGCCTCTGTCTAGTCTGTGTCAAATGATTTAAAAGTGGAGTGGACGAGGAGTGAACAAATAGCATTTAAAGCTGCCAATTCAGTCTTTTACTAAATTACTTACAAAATATCTAAAGGGAACATCAAATCTGAAACCCCAGTTAGTCAGTTTGGCAATAAACGAGTGCAGTATTACCACTGTGTAGTCTTTCAGTAACCAAACAGATCTGTGTCCATTTTTAAATGAATACTCCCATGTCTTCCTAAACCATTGGCTTCCTTTTTTTTCTTTTCTTTTTTTTTTGAGACGGAGTCTCACTCTGTCGCCCAGGCTGGAGTGCAGTGGCATGATCTCAGATCACTGCAAGCTCTGCCTCCCGGGTTCACGCCATTCTCTCACCTCAGCCTCCTGAGTAGCTGGGACTACAGGCCTCCGCCACCATGCCTGGTTAATTTTGTTTTTGTATTTTTAGTAGAGACAGGGTTTCACCATGTTAGCCAGGATGGTCTCAATCTCCTGACTTCATGATCTGCCTACTTTGGCCTCCCAAAGTGCTGGGATTACAGGCGTGAGACACCATGTCCGGCCATCATTGGCTTCTTCTTGATCAATTTCAGGGTATAACCACAGCAAGAGACACTTTTTTTTTTCAGCTTGTCTGTTTGTAATATTTTCAAAAGTGGTTTGATCACAATCTGACATGTGAAACCTGTAATTCATATCTCTTTACCAACAAGAAACAAGTCTTGGTTAAAATGTCTAATAAGAATTTTCTTATTCTCTCACTTCCACCCCTGGATCCCTACAGTTCTCATGACAGATGTTCCAAGACATTAAAGCATAATCTAAGATTTCCTATTTTATCCCTGCTAAAAGACAAAGAAGATCACTTCCAAGATGGCCAAATAGGAATAGCTCCAGTCTACAACTCCCAGTGAGATCAATGCAGAAGACAGGTGATTTCTGCATTTCCAATGGAGGTGCCTGGTTCATCTCACTGGGGCTGGTTGGACAGTGAGTGTAGCCCACGGAGGGCAAGCCGAAGCAGGGCAGGGTGTTGTCTCACCGGGGAAGTGCAAGGGATCATAGGATTTCTCTTTCCTAGCCAAGAAAAGCTGTGCATGAGCATGGTATGTTCTTCCATTTGTTTGTGTCCTCTTTTATTTCACTGAGCAGCGGAAGAATCAATATCGTGAAAATGGCCATACTGCCCAAGGTTATTTATAGATTCAATGCCATCCCCATCAAGCTACCAATGAGTTTCTTCACAGA
>NW_012115455.1:1143389-1159950 GCF_000951035.1 Colobus angolensis palliatus
TATAATAAAAAAAAAAAAACGAAAAGCCGTGAGTGACTGTACCTGGAGGAACAGTACACTCCTGCCCAAATTCTGCACTTTTCCCAATGTCTTAGCAACCGGCAGACCAGGAGATCCCCTCCCGTGCCTGGCTTGGCAGGTCGCACGCCCATAGAGCCTTGCTCGCTGCTAGTGCAGCAGTCTGAGATTGACCTGGGACATGAGAGCTTGGTTAGGGGAGGGACGTCCACCGTTATTGAGGATTGAGTAGGCAGTTCCATGCACACAGTGTAAATAAAGTGGCAGGGAAGCTCGAACTGGGCAGAGCCCATGCCAGCTCAGCAAGGCTTACTGCCTCTCTAGACTCCACCTATGGGGGCAGGGCATATCTGAACAAAAGGCAGCTGACAACTTCTCTGGACTTAAAGTTCACTGCCTGATAGCTCTGAAGAGATCAGTGGTTCACCCGGCATGGCATTCAAGCTCCGATAACAGGCAGACTGCCTCCTCAAGTGGGTCCCTGACCCTTGTGTAGCCTGACTGGGAGACAATTCCCAGTAGGGGCCAACAGACACTTCATACAGGCAGGTGCCCCTCTGGGACAAAGCTTCCAGAGGAAGGATCAGGCAGCAATATTTGCTATTCTGCAGCCTCCACTGGTGATACTCAGGCAAACAGGGTCCAGAGTGGACCTCCAGCAAACACCAACAGACCTGAAGCTGAGGGACCTGTTAGAAGGAAACCTAACAAACAGAAAGGAATAGCATCAACATCAACAAAAAGGACATCCACACCAAAACCCCATCCGTAGAACAGCAACATCAAAGACCAAAGGTAGATAAATCCACAAAGATGGGGAGAAACCAGAGCAGAAAGGGGGAAAATTCCAAAAACAAGAACGTCTCTTCTCCAAAGGAACACAACACCACGCCAGCAAGGGAGCAAAACTGGATGGAAAATGAGTTTGATGAGTTGACAGAAATAGGCTTCAGAAGGTCTGTAATAACAAACTTCTCCGAGCTAAAGGAGCATGTTCTAACCCATTGTAAGGAGGCTATAAACCTTGACAAAAGGTTAGACGAATGGCTAAGTAGAATAACCAGGGTAGAGAAGAGCTTAAATGACTAGATGGAGCTGAAAACCACATTCATGAAGCATACACAAGCTTCAATGGCTTGATTCAATCAAGCAGAAGGAAAGGATACCAGTGATTGAAGATCAAATTAATGAAATAAAGTAAGAAGACAAGATTAGAGAAAAAAGAGTGAAAGGAAATGAAGAAAGCCTCCAAGAAATATGGGACTATGTGAAAAGGCCAAATCTATGTTTGATTGGTGTACCTGAAAGTGATAGGGAGAATGGAACCAAGTTAGAAAACACTCTTCAGGATATTATCCAAAAGAACTTCCCCAACCTAGCAAAGCAAGCCAACATTCAAATTCAGGAAATACAGAGAACACCACAAAGACCCTCCACGAGAAGAGCAACCCCAAGACACATAATTATCAGATTCACCAAGGTTGAAATGAAGGAAAAAATGTTAAGGGCAGCCAGAGAAAAAGGTCAGGTTACCCACAAAGGGAAGCCCATCAGACTAACAGTGGACCTCTCGGCAGAAACCCTTACCCACAAAGGGAAGCCCATCAGACTAACAGTGGACCTCTCGGCAGAAACCCTTACCCACAAAGGGAAGCCCATCAGACTAACAGTGGACCTCTCGGCAGAAACCCTACCCCACAAAGGGAAGCCCATCAGACTAACAGTGGACCTCTCGGCAGAAACCCTACAAGCCAGAAGAGAGTGGGGGTCAATATTCAATATTCTTAAAGAAAATAATTTTCAACCCAGAATTTCATATCCAGCCAAACTAAAAATCATAAGTAAAGGAGAAATAAAATCCTTTACAGACAAGCAAATGCTGAGAGATTTTGTCACAACCAGGCCTGCCTTACAAGAGCTCCTGAAGGAAGTACTAAACATGGAAAGGAACAAGTGGTACCAACTACTGCAAAAACATGCCAAATTCTAAAGACCATCAATGCTATGAAGAAACTGCATCAATTAACAGGTGAAATAACTAGCTAGCATCATAATGACATGATCAAATTTACACATAACAATATTAGCCTTAAACATAAAAGGTCAAAACGCCCCAATTAAAAGACAGACTGGCAAACTGGATGAAGCATCAAGACCCATCAGTGTGCTGTATTCAGGAGACTCATCTCACATGCAAAGACAAACATCGGCCCAAAATAAAGGGAATAAAGGGATAGAGGAAGATCTACCAAGCAAATGGAAGGCAAAAAAAGCAAGGGTTGCAATCCTGGCATCTGAAAAAACAAACCTTAAGCCAGCAAAGATCAAAAGAGACAAAGAAGGCCGTTACATAATGGTAAAGGGCTGAATTCAACAAGAAGAGCTAACTATCCTAAACATATATTCACCCAATACAGGAGCACCCAGATTCATAAAGCAAGTTCTTACAGACCTACAAAGAGACTTAGACTCCCACACAATGATAATGGAAGACTTTAACACCCCACTGTCAATATTAGGCAGATAAATGAGACATAAAATTAACAAAGATATCCAGGACTCGAACTCAGCTCTCAACCAAGCAGAGCTAATATACATGTACAGAACTCTTCACCCCAAATCAACAGAATATACATTCTTCTCAGCACCACATCACACTTATTCTAAAATTGACCACATAATTACAAGTAAAACACTCCTCAGCAAATGTATAAGAACAAAAATCACATCAAACTGCCTCTCAGACCACAAAGCAATCAAATTAAAACTCAGGATTAAGAATCTCATGAAACAGCACAACTACATGGAAAGTGAACAACCTGCTCCTGAATGACTACTGGGTAAATAACGAACAAAGGCAGAAATAAAGATGTTCTTTGAAATCAAGGAGAACAAAGACACAATGTACCACAATCTCTGGGACACATTTAAAGCAGTGTGTGGAGGGAAATTTATAACATTAAATACCCACAAGAGAAAGCAGGAGAGATCTAAAAATCGACACCCTAAGATCACAATTAAAAGAAGTAGAGAAGTAAGAGCAAATTCAAAAGCTAGCAGAAGACAAGAAATAACTAAGATCACAGCAAAACTGAAGGAGATAGACACATAAAAAAACCCTTAAAAATCAGTGAATCCGGAAGCTGTTTTTTTTAAATGATCAACAAAATACATAGACCCCCTAGCAAGGCTAATAAAGAAGAAAAGAGAGAAGAATCAAATAGATGCAATAAAAATGATGATGGGGATTTACCACAGATCCCACAGAAATGCAAACTACCATCAGAGAATACTACAAACACCTCTATGCAAATAAACTAGAAAATCTAAAAGAAATTGATAAATTCCTGGACACATACACCCTCACAAGGCTAAACCAGGAAGAAGTTAAATATCTGAACAGACCAGTAGCAGGATCTGAAATTGAGGTAATAATTAATAGCCTAGCACCCAAAAAAAGTCCAGGACCAGATGGATTCACAGACGAATTCTACTAGAGCTACAAAGAGGAGCTTTATTGCATGCGTAGTTCCTTCTGAAACTATTCCGATCAATAGAAAAAGAGGGATCCACCTTAACTCATTTTATGAGGCCGGCATCATCCTGACACCAAAGCCTGGTAGAGACACAACAAAAAAAAGAGAGAATTTTAGGCCAATATCCCTGATGAACATCGATGCGAAAATCCTCAGTAAAATACTGGCAAACAGAATCCAGCAGCACATCAAAAAGCTTATCCAACACAATCAAGTCAGCTTCATCCCTGAGAGGCAAGGCTGGTTCAACACATGCAAATCAATAAACATAATCCCTCATATAAACAGAACCAAAGACAAAAACCACATGATTATCTCAATAGATGCAGAAAAGGCGCTCGACAAGATTCAACAGACTTTCATGCTAAAAACTCTCAATAAACTAGGTATCGATGAAATATATCTCAACATAACAAGAGCTATTTATGACAGACCCACAGCCAATATCGTACTGAATGGGCAAAAACTGGAAACATTCCCTTTGAAAATGGGCACAAGACAGGGATGCCCTCTCTCACCACTCCTGTTCAACATAGTATTGGAAGTTCTGGCCAGGGCAATCAGGCAAGAGAAAGAAATAAAGGGTATTCAAATAGGAACAGAGGAAGTCAAATTATCCCTCTTTGCAGATGACATGATTGTATATTTAGAAAACCCCATTGTCTCAGCCAAAAATCTGCTTAAGCTGATAAGCAATTTCATCAAAGTCTCAGGATACAAAACCAATGTGCAAAACTCACAAGCATTCGTATACACCAATAATAGACAAACAGAGAGCCAAATCATGAGTGAATTCCTATTCACAATTGCTACTAATAGAATAAAATACCTAGGAATCCAACTTACAAGGGATGTAAAGGACTTCTTCAAGGAGAACTACAAACCACTGCTCAGCTCAAGAAAATAAGAGAGGACACAAACAAATGGAAAAACATTCCATGCTCATTGATAGGAAGAATCAGTATTGTTAAAATGACCTTACCTCCCAAAGCAATTTATAGATTCAATGCTATCCCCATCAAGCTACTACTGACTTTCTTCAAAGAACTGGAAAAAGCTACTTTAAACTTCACATGTAACCAAAAAACAGCCCGCATAGCCAAGACAATCCTGGGTAAGAATAACAAATCTGGAGGCATCATGCTATCTGACTTCACACTTTACTACAAGGCTACAGTAACCAAAACAGCATGGTACTGGTACTAAAACAGATATATAGAGCAATGATACAGAACGGAGGCCTCAGAAATAACACCACACATCTACCACCAACTGATCTTTGACAAATCTGACACATACAAGCAATGGGGAAAAGATTCTCTATCGAATAAATGGTGTTGGGAAAACTGGCTAGCCATATGCAAAAATCTGAAACTGTACTCCTTCCTTACACCATATACAAAAATCAACTCAAGATGGATCAAAGACTTAAATGTAAGACCTAGGACCATAAAAATCCTAGAAGAAAAACCAGGCAATACCATTCAGGACATAGGCATGGGCAAAGACTTCATGTCTAAAACACCCAAAGCAATGTCAACAAAAGCCAGAAATGACAAATGGGATCTAATTAAACTAAAGAACTTCTGCACAGCAAATGAAACTATCATCAGAGTGAACAGGCAACCTACAGAATGGGAGAAAATTTTTGCAATCTATCCATCTGACAAAGGGCTAATATCCAGAGTCTTCAAAGAACGTAAACAAATTTACAAGAAAAAAACAAACGACCCCATAAAATAATGGGCAAAGGATATGAACAGACACTTCTCAAAAGAAGACATTTATGCAGCCAACAAACATATGAAACAACGTTCATCATCACTGATCATTATAGAAATGCAAATCAAAACCACGAGATACCATCTCATACCAGTTAGAATGACAATCACTAAAAAGTCAGGAAACAACAGATGCTGGAGAGGTTGTGGAAAAATAGGAACACTTTTGTATGTTGGTGGGAGTGTAAATTAGTTCAACCATTGTGGATGACAGTGCAGTGATTCCTTAAGGATCTAGAACTAGAGATACCATTTGACCCAGCAATCCCACGACTGGGCATATACCCAAAGAATTATAAATCCTTTGATAAAGACACATGCACATGTATGTTTATTGCAGCACTATTCACAATAGCAAAGACTTGGAACCAAAAAAAATGTCCATTAATGATAGACTGGATTAATAAAATGTGGCACATATATGCCATGGAATACTATGCAGCCATAAAAGAGGATGAGTTCATGTCCTTTGCAGGGACATGGATAAAGCTGGAATCCATCATTCTCAGCAAACTATCACAAGATCAGAAAACCAAACAACGCATTTTCTCACTAGTAAGTGCGAGTTGAACAATGAGAACACATGGAGATAGGGAGGAGATCATCACACACTAGAGCCTATGGCAGGTGCAGGACTAGGGGAGGGATAACATTAGGAGAAATACCTAATGTAGGTGACAGGTTGATGGGTGCAGGAAATCACCATGGCACGTGTATACCTAACTGTAACAACACCGCACTTTCTGCATATGTAATCCAGAACTTAAAGTATAATTAAAAAATAAAATAAAAGAAAGAAAAAAGAAAAAGAAAAAAAATCTCTGACTGTTTTCTTTTTTAGTTGCACTTCTACCACAGTCATTCCTGCAGTACCTTTTCTAAAAACATGTTAATGTCTAAATAATTTCAAAAATAGAGTCTAGAGTGAAAAGTAAGTAGATCCTTAAAGGATGTTTCTCAAAAACTGCTATGTCTTCAGGTGTTAACATTAAAATATATTTTTTTTTATATATATACAGTCATTCCCAGTTTCTGGGTTAAAAGGGTTTTTCTTCTTGACTATGAAATCAGTTCTGAATAACTTCACCTATCCATTTCTTTTTTTATCTGGAATTCCTATCTGTCTATACTTTTTCCTGGAGTCAGAAAGAACACTATTTAGTCAGTTTCCCATTTCTTCAGAGATGGCTTCATGAGGCTGTGAAATAAGGAGCACTGAGAGTAACATCCTACACTAAAGGCAATTCTACTCTCGGAGCCTGAAAACCTACCATTACTGATTCCCTACTTTGGTCTTCACAGAAAGGGCAGACAGTGAGCATATTTGAAGCAGAGGGAGGGACTGCCTAGAGTGAATCAGGTAATGAAGACAGTGAAGTTTCTTTGTCTCAGAACTTTGCCTAGAGTTGCCCCTATATATATTCTAACAGAGGGTCACGTAATAAAGGAATAGGAAAAGCCTCCCCAGATAATCCCAAAAGGAAATTTCCATGCCTTACTGTATGTTAGCAGCGAGATATGCACAGGATAAAATCGTTTACGGACAGAAGACTAACATTTCTTGAGTGCTTGTTAAGTGTTTTCTGAATATCAAACCCTTTTTGGGCTGGCTATCCATTTCACGGCAAAGGAAACAGAGGCTCAGAGATGTTAAGAAGCCTGCTCAGTAAGACAGAACTATTAATGGTCTTTAAATCAAATTACATGTCCAAATTTAGCTGACTACAAAGCCTTGTTTTTGTTTTGTTTTGTTTTGCTGTTTTGTTTTTCATTACTTATAGTACACTACTTCCATGGGGGGATATACTAGATATACTCCAAATTCAGCTGGAGACTGACATATGAGCGAGTTCCTTCTAAACTATGTAACTAAGTAAAACACCAAAGATTGAGACACCTTATATTCTGTCCTAAATATCCCTTATGAGTGAACACCAATTCCTAGTTATTATAATCTCCTTTCTCTTGACCAGCCTAAACTGACTTCAACAAAGTCCTAACCCCCTATTATGTGGGCTTGCATGAACACAAGCAGCATGAACACAAGCAGCATGGACACAGGAGAACCGAGTAGAACACTGCGAGGCCTCTGGTTTCCGGACCACACCAAGAACAATGCAGCACATGCCTCCACTTTGTCAAGAGTTCAGTTACCTAACAGTTTTGAGTGAGCAAAGTTAGTGTGGAAGATATAATTTCTGTACTTCAAATTTACAAAAACAAAAAAAACAGATAAAGTGCAAAAGCATCAGAGCCCTCCTGTCTTTTTCTGTTTCTTTGTCAACACAGCCCCTATCGCTTTGGAAAAAAAAAAAAAAAAAAAACTGTCCAAGGAACTTTTTTAAGAGCAAAATGATCTAATTACAATGTATTCCTTTAGAAAGCAGAAACAAGCTTTGACTGAGTCAGTAACAATAAAGGGACTAAAGTTCCTTCTGACTCTGGAAAACAGCATGGACAGAGAAAAGTTCCAGACAAGAAAGGTCTGGATACATGAGATTATTCAGAAGTGATATTTCATTTAGTTAAGAAAAAGCCTTTTTAATCCAGAAAGTGGGCATGGCTGTACTTTCACCTCTTGCAGGTGAACATCGTCCCCACATAGTCTTATCAAATGTACATGCCAAGACAGTTGTTAGCTGATTAATATATGACAGTCATAAATTTGGCCAATGGCTGAAATTCAAATAATTGAGACACATACAGTTATTCAACTGCTACTGAGGTTCCCTGTGGCCGGTTCCAACCCCTACCCTCTCCGACTGTTTAACTTTCAACGCCCTGCATAATGAGGCCCTGCTTCATCTGCCTCTATAAAAGTATGCAGCCCCTCTCTCCCAGATCAGATCAGGCTGCCTTTATTCTCCTCTGAACATGTCATGCCTAACACTCCAGTGCTTTTTCTCACTTTGTTCCCTTCATCTGCAAGTCTCCCCTCTCTCCACTGAGTATCCACTGAGAATCGTGGAGTAGATTCTTCCAGATCTACTCCGTGAAGTCCTCTGTGGCTGCTCCATCAGACCTCCTGCAGTTTTTACCACCCAGTTTGGAGCTTAATCAAAGAGTACCAATGTTTGCCAATCATTTCTTGTCAAAGTTACATCTCTTCAGTTAGTTGATAAACTATCTGGAGGTAGGGACTATGCCTTTTGC
Source organism: Colobus angolensis palliatus (assembly GCF_000951035.1). Taxonomy (NCBI): domain Eukaryota; kingdom Metazoa; phylum Chordata; class Mammalia; order Primates; family Cercopithecidae; genus Colobus; species Colobus angolensis. The sequence goes on from NW_012115455.1 coordinate 1,151,878, forward strand.
TGTTATCTCCCCATATAGTGCTCACCACAGGGCTGGACACAAAGTAGATACTAATACTGATTGATCTCACAATTTTATTTTAAATTCAGCACCACCAAAATGTTTTCAGATTTTAATTATAATAAACTTTAATTTTGGAATGCAATTTACATTTACAGAAAAGTTGCAACTATAATAAAAAGTCTCCATATATCACTAACCCAGTTTCTGCTGTTGTTAACATCTTACCTCATAGTGGCACATTTGTCACAACTAAGAAGCCAACATTGGTGTGATACTACTAACTAAACTCCAGCCTATTTGGATTTCATCAGTTTTTCTAATAATGTTCTTTTTCTGTTCCTTTCCAGGATGTGTCAGTACACTTACTTGCCATGTGTCCTTAGTTTCCTCTGGGCTGTAAGAGTTTCTCAGACTTTTCTTATTTCCTGTGACCTTGACAGTTTTGAGGGGCCCTGGTTAAGTATTTCGTAGAATGTCCCTCAGGTCAAGTTTGTCTTATATTTTTCCAGTAATTATACTGGGGTTATGGATATTTGGGACAAATACCACAAAGAAAAAATGCCTTTCTCATCACATCATGTCATAGGGCATATTATAGCAATTTACTTATTGATGGTGATATTAACCTTGATTAACTGGTTATAGTAGTGTCTGCCAGAGTGCTGCACTGTTTATCCCTTTTCCTCACTGTATATTTAGAACAAAGTCAATAAATCCAGCCCGCACTCAAGTAGTCAAAGTGCTTTTATAAAAGCTCCTACTGCATAGTGGGAGTCTGACCATACTTTTTAGAGTTTCTGGGAAGTTTGAGAAAAGTAAGGTGGCTGTAATTAGCAACCCATGACCATTTATTAAAAAGTAATAAATATCAGTCTTTGAGGTTAACTGGGCAGGATTTTTCATGGTTCGACTCTTATTTGGAAATATTTATTCAAAATAAATTTCCTGGATTAAACCCATTAAATTGATGGGTTCTCCAAAATTGATTGGAGAAAACTCCATTTATTAGTGGGGTTTACTTATGTTTTTAGCCACTTTTTTGATGCCAGATATTCCTCCCACCCTTTAAGTACTAATGCCTGTGGAATGTACAATATGACTACATGCATTCTTTTTACCTAGGATTTGAATACAGGGAGACATTGTTCATAGTTACTGTTTGCACACAGATTCTTATCTATTCCCAACTAGCAAAGAACTTCCTTATTCTCCAAATCCTAGAACAAAGCTGATCAGAAGTAGGAGTCCTCAAAAATGCCCTGAGCCCTACAGAGTATCCTTCTAGCATATCCTATGATAAAGAGATAGCATCTGCTTTACCAAAACACAAAAAGGTTAAAGCACAACATTTTTACAAGATTTAGGGCTCTGGCCACACATATGTTACGGGCTTCTCCACCACAGAGAGACACTTTAGGCTATCAGAAGGTGCTCTGTAATTATTTCCAAATTCAGGAGGATTTCAATTTGAGGCTGTGCTCTGAAAAGACTGGAAGACAGATACTGTCTTCTTATAATTCATATCAGTAAGAGCTACCATTTGTAGAAGGTCAATTAAGTGATAATAGTTATAGTGGGCACTTTGCATATATTATTTCATTGAATAGTTATAGTAGCCCAGCGAGGTAGATATTATTATCTCCATTTTACAGACTAGAATACTGAGATTCAAAAAGATTAAGTAAATTTATCCACAGTCACAAAGCAACTGGGTGTCAGGGCTGGAATTCAAACTTAGATATCCCTAACTATAAATCTTAAGTTTGTTCCACTATGTTTCACTGTCTAGCCTCATGATATTTTATATGGCTTTTTTCTTAAGATATTTTTATAGAAGGTCGACAATCTTTTACAAAGAATATCACTTTTGATGTGTTCTTGCTAAATAATTTAAATCTTACTTCTACTTACTGGACTGTGATTTTGCTTCCTTTTTTATCCAAATGAGTATGTACACAATTTAATCAATCTCTACATCATTATAAACAAAATCAATGGAATATCCAATTTCAATTCTAAGATCTTCTGCTTCTAGGAAAGGATCAGTGTTCGACTCCTGCCTAATAATGTTAGGAGCTATAGTTCAATCAAGATTAGAGTCCCTGAGTACACATTGAGCCTAATGGCCACTGTTCTTACCCCAATAGAAGTAAAAATAAAATAAAGATAGTAGTTATGGTCTGAAGGAACTTTAATTATAATTATAAGGTCATATGTTCCATACTAGTAGATAATTTAAATGATGGAATCTAACGAGCCCTTAATCAAAGTTTGGCCTCTTTCTGCTACAGGCAAGTGGGTATATTAGGGTTGGGCTCATAAGAAGAAATAGTGAGACACAGACCCTACTTTAGAATGTGCTAGCAATGGGTTATGGAATTCTATAGGTATTAAGTCTCTCTCTGCATTGCAGATACAATTGTATTGTAAAGTATAATACAATAATTATTATTTATTAAGTGCTTCCTATGGGCCAGGCACTGTGCTAAGCTCTTTACATGCTTATTTTGTTTAATTCTAACAGTAATCTTATGAGACACTGTTATTATTTTCATTCCAAATTCATAGACAAAGAGACAAATGCTCAGATGGATTAAAGAACATGCTCCAAGTTACACAGTTGCGCATGCTCTGTCAGACTAAAAAGCACCATTTGAACACCAAGCCTACGAATAACAAAATCATGCACTACAATGTATGTTGTCTCATGCTAATTAGACTGTCTGCTAACTTAATGAAGCCTACCTGAGTGCAGATATGACTCATAATACGTTTGTATCACGCTTAATTCTAAAGTTTGGCCTAAGAAAAATCAAGAATCCCTGTTGGTTATTTTGAGTATTTTGAAGGTTTTATACACTATAGGTTTTCTTCGGTAATCATTTTGTCCTTTCCTAGTCTGAGATCATGTGATAATGAAACAAAGAAACATGTCAGCAGCAATAAAAGCCTCCTGGATCTTTAAGATTCTGTAAGAAAAAGTTTCTGTGAAGAAACAATGATTCATATGAATTACAATGACTTTACCAAAAGAAAGTCCTATCTCCATTTGAAATTGTTTTCATGTATTTAGTCAAATAAAGTGTGACGTTAAGAACATTGCACAACAGTGCTTCCACAAAGTGTTTCCACAACAGTGTCAGTGGCTTGTGACCATAGGTGGCTACAGAAAATCAGTAATAAAAGGGAATAGAGGAATAGGTACTTTAGGTTGTTCTGGGGGCTTTGGGAGTAGGTGCCCTTAAAGCAAAAGCCTTCCTTGAAACAAATCACACTGTCATAAGCAAATACCAAAACTAAATATTTGTGACAAGTGCTAGCCTAATATATGTTGACCTTCCATTTCAAAAATTTCTGCCTAGAGTTACACTAAGATTTTGAAAGCAAACAAACCAGTTCATTCCAGCCTCCACTTCCCTGCCCTTATCACTACCACTATCAATTCAGTACAGTGAGTTTCTATATAGATTTCAATTCTCTCTAGGGGAGCTTTATCAAGGGACAAGTTCAAGAATCTAGAGAATCAAGGGAATCTGACTAGTTATAAGGACCATTAAGAGCTATGAAACGATGATTATTTTATAGTCCATAAGATGTTCTCCAACTCACCACCTTCTCTATGCAACAAAGACAATCCACATCCTAAAACCACACTTCCTACAAATGCTACAGTGCTTCTAATTTTGGTCAGACAGATTCTCCAGGCAGCCTTACCATATAAGGATAAGCACAAATACACAAACCTTCAAACAGGCTGATGTGAGGTCACAGGGCAGGCATATGCAAACCAAATTTGGTAGCTAAATTCTCCAGCTCACAACAGATACTTTAAAAAAAAGTCTGTAACTACAAACTCCAAACTATCAGTTCTTGAATCACAAGAAAAGTAATAATCAATTAATCTGTTCTTGTTAATGTTAACCGGATGACAACTATGATCCAGTCTACTGTGTGTAACATTAGCTTTTTTTCTTCTTTTACTTTTCTACTGCAGAAAACCCTACTGTAATACGTGCTGCTAAAGTGGATACATACAATAGCAGAGTACTGCATCTGAATAAATAAATTAGTCTAATCTGTCCCTGTACACAAGGAAATACAGATTTCCCAAATGTCCTGTGAGAATAGCCTCTGATCCATTGTAGGAAAGGCACTGTCCTACACTGTGACTAGGAAAACCATCCATAGACATGACATCATTTGATATGAAGGGTAAGACAGTATCCTGAGGGTATCCATGTCTTCCACTTGAACTCCAGGGTAGAATAAGACCCTTAGAAATGGCCCACAGCCATGAAGAAAAGATAATTCTCCCCACTTCTCTCAACCAAAACACCTGCATTTAGGACAGGTAAAGATACTGTCTTTCCAGTGATCAAAGAGTTCCTAATAGCACTATCATATGCCTTGGCAATTTTGAAGGCTGTTATTTAAGTCAGTCAAATAAAATCAGAAGTATTTTGATAGCATGCACCCAGAGTCAAGGAAATGTTCATGTTATTTGATCCAGTAATTTCACTTCTGGATTCCTAGTTTAAGTAAATAATACAAAAGACGGCAGAATTCTGAGTCTGAAAGTAGTTATGCAACTGTGTTCTGTTGTTTTTGTTCATTCATTTGTTTTCAGTAGTGGAAGATTGAAAGTTGCCTGCATATCCAATCATTTGGAGAAAAAATAAATGTTTGGTGGCATGGACTGTTGAAAGAATGTTGTGAGCATGCTGAAAATGACAGCTATACAATTTTGCAGCAACAAGAAAAAATGTTAATGATATCAAAAGTGAGAAAGGAATTCTGGAGGATAATGTATTTGCTCTGATTTCAGCAGCAAAAAGGAAAACTGTGCATATTTTTTAAAGACTAACAGGAAGTCAAACACCATCATTATGATGGCTTAGAGACAGCAGGCATGAGTACCTAGCACCTTGCTCAGGAGACTCATCGAACTGTGTTGGGATCATGAGATTGTGGGGATTTTACCCCCAAACTTTTCTAATAGTGTTATATAGCTTTACATAATTTTAAAAAATCAATTCATAGGTATTGAGCTCTTACTAGATGCAGCATGGTATAGTGGAACGATTGTAGATTGTGGAATCTGTGACCCACTCCAGTGTGGCCCCACCATGTTCCTACCTCCTGGTATTCACTCCCTTGTATGCTTCCCTCCCCTTGAGTGTGGGTAGGATCTGCTATTTGCTTCCAAACAATAGAATTTGGCAAAGGTGATAGGATGTCACTCTAATGATGATGTTATGTTATAAAAGCCTTTTTCTAGAAGACTCACACTAGGGTCTTTCCTTTGCTGGCTATGAAGAAGCAAAATGCCATGAGCACTACAGCCTCAAAGAAATGAATTTTGTCAACATTCACATGAGCTTGAAAATTGATTCTGCCATAGTGGAGCCATCAGATAAGAAGTCAGTCCTCACTGACACCTTGATTGTAGTCTTTCAGAGAACTCAGCTGAGCTGTGCCAGGACTCCTGACCCATAGGCACTGTGATGTAGTAAGTGTGTGCTGTTTCAAGCCACTAAGTATTTAGTATTTGTTACACAGCATAGAAAACTAATACAGAACCTGACTGACTTGCATTTGAATCTCAGATCATCCATTTATCTGTGTGACTGAGCAAGTTGATTAACTTCTCTGAGTTTCAAATTCTTCATCCATCAGTTGAGAGTTATAATACCCACCTCTTAGAATTGTTGCACAGAAAATTATATATAACAGATGCAATATGCCTATTGCATTGCCTGTCAAAAAATAAGCTAGATTGCTAATTGTAAGTTCTCTCATGGCTCATCATATTATCTAGAGCCTGCTGTCATATCTGACCCATAGCAGGTATTTTTTTTTTTTTTTTTTTTTGAACTGTCTAGAAATCAGGCTGGAGTGCAGTGGCTGGATCTCAGCTCGCTGCAAGCTCTGCCTCCCGGGTTTATGCCATTCTCCTGCCTCAGCCTCCCGAGTAGCTGGGACTACAGGCACCCGCCACCTCGCCCGGCTAGTTTTTTGTATTTTTTAGTAGAGACGGGGTTTCACCGGGTTAGCCAGGACGGTCTGGATCTCCTGACCTCATGATCCGCCCGCCTCGGCCTCCCAAAGTGCTGGGATTACAGGCTTGAGCCACCGCGCCCGGCCAAGTATTCTATAAATATGCAGAGAATAAATAAATGATAATAAGTGCTCAAGGATTGGTAGCTAGTATTTTAAATATACATAACGAACTAGAGATATATAGAGTTGAGAGAAAATCCCTCGCCTCAAGCTATTAAAACTAATGAATGACAGAATAGTGCATCAACCATAATATAGGAAAGTCTTTCTAGGGCAGTATAATAGTGAAGGTATGTAAATGAAGAACTGGACTTTGGGATCAAAAATAAGAAAACTGTATCTGCACAATTCAATAAAATGTTTCTTAAGCTGCTGTCAATATCAATAGAAACAACAAATAAAGATGATAAAGTGTTTAAAGAAAGCAATATAGTTGCTAGGTAGCACTGTCAGCCAAGTAGTTTACAATATGCTGGGCTGATGCCTGAGCATTAATGAAGCCTAATGACTTTCCTCACTCACATCATGGGGCTCTGAGAAACAAGATAGGCTGCTTTGTATGTCCAGTAAATGTTTAAAGGATCACTGGGAAACTGTACATTTCTCCCTGAGAAACTTAAGAAGACATAACAATTTATTGAATTACAGCAAAACTCCAAAAGTGTTGTGCTCAGAAAAAGGGCTGACCAAAGTAAGAAATTATATCTTGATAATGATTCACTAAAAAGGAGCTTCTAAAGTAAGAGAAGCTAATAAGAAAGTTGACTGGCAGTTAAATACTGTCGAGCAATATATTTCTTGAACTCTAAGTCAATTCCCATCAAAGAACATCCTGCCAAATTGTAAAACTGCTCTTTTCTTAGATTGACTGCAGTATTTGGCACCTATTAAATTGTTTCAAATGCAAAAGCATTATCTCTCCCAATGAATAGATAAATCTGAAGCAGTAGAAAATGTTCTAAAGTGAAATAAATCTGAACCTCAGTCTCTACACTCAAAATCTACTCAAGTACTTAGCTAGTGTTCACTGTGAAAATCCACCAACATTTGTTTCTGAAAAAGTGGGAAAACCAAAATCATTGTGAAATAATGAGGAGTAAGGAAGTTATTGACATAATCTCTGAAAGTCCCCCAAATCATTCTATGAGGAAGACCAATAATACCCATAGAAACCCATAGGAAAATTCTCAGAAATGCAACTCCTAATGATTCTAGGTTGAAATAAATGTATTTCTCCACTTCCTTTTATTTTTCCAATGGGGAAAAAAAAAGCTATTTTTACAAATGCCTTGCTGTATTTTCATCCCAGTAAAATGTCTCTTTACTAGAACCAAATTTTCTCTCAATACAACAAAAATATTTTAAGGCAATGGCTTTTTTAAACTCAAAAGTGTTATTACAGTGGCAACCATAAATAACTGAACTATAAATAAAGTGAAAGAAGGGGAGCAAAACAGAAAATTATTCAAAGAGCACTGACCTATTGCTAATGGCATCACTCTGACAGAATCTCAACCTAACACTCACTGTGAAGCAAGCTATCAAATCCAGGAAAGAATCATAATCCTTTGGTATATTGATCAAGTTCACTGAAATGGCACACAATGTCCCAATTCAACTTACATAAATTTGTTTTATATATCCTTAATACTTATTATTCTATTAAATATCTAATAGCAGAAGATACCAAATCTTTGTACACATTATATAACTGGGTAATTTCCACAGAAAATTCTGTCAGAATTTTAGATCACAGGATCAGCTTTCAAAACAATGAAACCCTTGTCTAACTAAATAGCATGCTTTATTAACTTCACATAATGAGACAAATAGGCATGCCTTTATTTTTTACACACTGAAAAATTAAACATAGCCACCCATTTCAAAACTAACCTTTTGGGACCGGGCGCTGTGGCTCAAGCCTGTAATCCCAGCACTTTGGGAGGCCGAGATGGGTGGATCATGAGGTCAGGAGATCGAGATCATCCTGGCGAACACAGTGAAACCCCG
>NW_012115455.1:1160395-1185657 GCF_000951035.1 Colobus angolensis palliatus
CAAAGCAATGTATATTAATAAATGTTGCTTAACAATCTAAAATCTGTTTATATCAATGCCTCTTCAAGGCTGCACAGACTCAGTAGGTAGATAAGCCTGGTGACAGAGCGAGACTCCATCTCAAAATAAATAAATAAATAAATAAATAAATAAATAAATAAATAAATAAATAATAAAGAAGTTGTAAGAATCTCCACAAAGCAATGTATATTAATAAATGTTGCTTAACAATCTAAAATCTGTTTATATCAATGCCTCTTCAAGGCTGCACAGACTCAGTAGGTAGATAAGTCTTGATCAAGTTACTTTCACACACAAAAATACTGCATTTCCCTGGTCACTCTCTCTAGGCTGTTCTGGGAAAATAACTGTTAAACATCTGTCACTGATAGTGGGTCCATATCATAATCATCATGCCTGAAGGGCTTCCCATAACTAAAGAAAGCAAACACAACAAAAGCAAATACTACCTTTTCAGACTATGTTAGCTGTAACATTGAGCTTTTTCCTCTATAGTTGGTAAAGTGATAAGATTTCATTACAAAGGAAATTAAACACTTTCCTTTCAAGGGAGCCTAGCAACTTAGATAATTGTTTACCCACCAAAACAAATCTATTTGCCATAGGAAGAAGAACTAGTCTGAAGCCACAGCAGTGTGCCCCAGATGAACATACCAGAAAGCACTATGAACATACTCTCAGACACAAGCCAAAAAAGCATGTTCCAAACTGCCCAGCTGAGAACAACTGCCATACATTACCTAATTAGTTAAATAAGACCAGAATCAAATGATCCAAGAAGTTAACCAACTAGTAAACAAAGGGTGCTAAAATAAAAGGGGCTTGGGTCATATCATTCTGTGGGCTCATTACTGAATTTCTGTGCAATTAATTGTTACCATAGTTATTTGAACTATGACTATCAAGAACAAGAGTATGTCCAGAAATAAGAACTACTTGCAAGAATGGTGGAGTCTGAGATTTCACCCTGCTTGCAAACTAACTTGTAAGCCTGCCACAGTTTTAAGGATGCTGGCAGATAACATGAGACCCCTGGGCCACAGATAGAGCAGTAATCAGAGTATTAGCATTTTCTTTTAACTGCTTACTGATTCTCAATTTCTACATGATGATACAGAGGGAAAGGATACACAATCTGAATCCTTTATACTGGGCAGTAAGCAAATTTACCCTTTGCTCTGAAGGGTTACACTATATCTTTCAAGGATATTTGCATCTTTGAAAAGATAATACAGAACAAAAGTGGTCAGTGCCACTGCTCACAAGATGTGCGAAAAAGCAGGAGACCAGTAAAAAATCGTATGCCAACGTCTACCATTTACAACTTATTTTGACTATTATAAAGTGTCCAGATTTTTGAAAAAGAAGGTCATCTGAACATTAAATGTTATGTTGGGTGATTAAAGCCTGTAATTTCACCACCTGGTTGAACAGAAAATGGTGGGTGTTAAGTTGTATAACAATTCAATTAAAAATAGGAGTCATGGATGCTTGAAGAATCCATCAACTGCCAGGCAAAGTGGCTCATGCTTGTAATTCCAGCACTTTGAGAGGCCAAGGTGAGAGGTTTGCTTGACGCCAGGAAATTGAGGCTGCAGTGATCCATGACCACGCCACTGGGTAACAACCCAGGTAACAGAGCAAGATTGTCTCAAAAAGAAAAAAAAAAAAAAGAAAAAAACAACCAACCAACCAACCAAACAAACAAAAAACAAAAATATTCCATCAAGCCAGACTGAACTCTTCCATCTCCAGGGATGATAATACAATTCCTTCATCACTCTCTTGTTAAGTGAGTTATTTATTTGTGAAATCAATTATTGTGATCCACATTACATCTCTACCTATTTTCACTCCAAAAGCAAATCTCCATATATTTATCAAAAGACAAAAAGTAAACCATGGCCTCATTTTAAAGTATATACCAGCTACAAAGCATTTATTCACTCTATGAACATGCTTTTGCCTTAGGCATTTTGATCCTGATTCACAGAATCACTTATTGACATAAATCTAAAAGTATTCAAGTTGAAAAAAGAAAATAACATGTCAGCATTCTTATTGAAAGTAAAGTGCATGAAAAAAGAACTTTAATGTCTAGTGTTATTACTCAAGTGTTGTGTAAGCAGAACTGCTTTTTTCTCTTGTTTTAATTTTATCAATATTAGTAGTAAGTATAACTTAAAGGAAATAAAATTGTAGAAATTCAAATACTCATTTTACCCACTGATTTTTAAAAATGCTGAACTGCTTACTGAAAATGTGGCTAAAACCTGTTGAAGATCCAGTGGGAGGCCATATATTAAAACAAGCTAGTTCAACCCGGGACCCGCAGGCCACATGTGGCCCAAGATGGCTTTGAATGTGGTCCAACATAAATTAATTAACTTTTTCAAAACATTATGAGACGTTTTGGAATTTTTTTTAGCTCATCAGCTATCATTAGGGTTAGTGTATTTTATGTGTGACCTAAGACAATTCTTTTTCCAATGCGGCCCAGGGATGCCAAAAGACTGAATACCCCTTTACTGAAAAGTGAAGTTCAGTTATAAGCCAATTTCCATGGTGAGAGAGTAAGATACATTTTTGCCATTAAAAATGATGCATGCATATGCACAAGTGGAAGGATTTATTCTATAGTATCTTAGGTGATTTATTCTAAAGTATCTAAGATATTTTATTCTAAAATATCACTTAGTGATCCAACAATAGACAATTTATTAAAATATATCTAATTTACCTGAGCGTCTGACTAACTGACAAACAGGTATAACTGACAGCAAACGGGTATTGGATTCTGCCCATTATAACCTCTCTAAAATTTGAAGAAGGTACTAATCATCTCTGTGCTTCAGTACATCTCAGGTATGTTTCAGGTATATCTCAGGTAACATTTCAGGAATGTTTCTTTGTTTGTTGGTATAGATGCAGTTTCTGTAAATATTTATGGATATTTTAAAATACCTACATGATAAATATTTGTTAATGATTCTTCATGATAGAATACTGCAACTTTTTAACATTAGATTTGAAACAGACCAACACCTAAGTGACTATCTTTTTAGGGGAACCGGAAAAAAGCACTAAATATTCCCAGCCTTCCAGAACATGTAGAATTCCATATAAATAATTCCATTTTTCTTGGTGTGAAAACAAGTAGAAGTGTTAAGAAATAATTTAAAAAGACTGCTGCTATGCAGCAATTGTTTTTTGAAGTTCTAATAAATTCTCAGTTGATCGGGGTTTATCTCTTAGCTCAATGTCATACAACCTCTACATGATGCAAGCATATGGACAAAAAGGATTTTAAACACAAAACCCTTAGCTCTGTGTCATAAACAAACTTGGGTAAAAATGCAGGCCTTCCACTGAGTCATCACGGCAAAGATGGCCCATCTTCTCTGCAAGCAGCAACCTTTCTTTGGCTAGAAGGACAGACATTCCCACAAGCTTAGCAAACTCTTCTGATGTTAGGGATCCCTTTTCTGAAACTGTCTCCAGGGCCGAGGCCACCATTTCCTCTTCCTTGTGAGACTGAAGCTCAATTACCATGACGCCACTGTCAAACACACGGAGCCTGAGAGGTAATTTCAGTGCTTCCAGCATCTTGCACGCATTCACTAAATCTTCTGGTGAGAGTAAACCTCCGTGAGTGACATTATTCCCCCTAGTTCCTCTATAGGCACCCGCAATATTCCAGCCAGCTGTTTGGCCAATTGCATGTGGTACTGTGTGCCTGAGCCATAGGTTTCTCTGGTAACTGGGTTAGCTATTCCCATGCTCAGCAAGTAGGATTTAAACCTGATAGTCTCATCTTCTGTGATGTCACCTTGTTTGTCTTTAATTTTATTAGCAATTGATTTTGATAACTCCACCATTTCCTTAGCCTTGATCATTAGTTTGCCGAGGTCTTTAAAGGCCTGTAATCCCAGCACTCTGGGAGGCCGAGGCGGGTGGATCACAAGGACAGGAGATTGAGACCATCCTGGCTAACACAGTGAAACCCCGTCTGTACTAAAAATACAAAAAAATTAGCGGGGCATGATGGTAGACGCCTGTAGTCCTGTAGCAATTTTAAAAATGATTAATACTTTTTCTATATTCTTCAATTCATGTTTCCAAGGAATATCCTAGCAGTGGAAGCTACCCCCGAAGTCCTGTAGGTTAGTTCTGGTTCCACAGCCTCGGTTTTCAGAAAGCAAAAAAAATTAGAAAATACTATTTTTGTTTTAGAATGTTTAAAGTTTAGTGGGACATTAAAATTCAATTTGCCATACTTCAGTGAAACATATGTGAGAATTATACATTTTAAATACTTATATCATATGCCAGACATGACACTAAGCACTGTGTCTCATTTTAATTAACGAGAAAACAGTTCTCAGAGCAGTTTAACTTTCTTGCCCAAGAGAACACAGCTAGAAAATGGTGGAACAGAGATTCAAACTAAACAGCTCAACTTTAGAACCCATGATCTTTACCACCATATTATACAAGAAGAAATTAAAGAATTAAGTCCTAAATAAAAAAATGAATAACAGTAATTTGTTAAACAATCAGGAAATTTTTCATACTAAAAATTGAAAACGGGAAACTAGCCAGTCAAACCAATGAAAAAAGAAAGAGTGGCTTTAAAATAATAAACAGAAAACTATAGTATTAAAATATAAAATTACTTTCTTTTAACAGTTAAAAACATATTTTAAGCAGTTATTCTAATAAATATTTTTGTCTAATACATTTTCCAGCATTCATTTCTTTTCAAGTATAGAATTGAAATCAAAAACATATTTTAAATGGTATTGCATAAAATCCATTAAAATACAAGTAATTTTCATAAAATGTCCCAGATTGCCAATTTAGTTTATGATAATCATTGGAGAGCTGGGTGTCCCTTGACTTATGGAAAGTCTTAGGAGGTTTCTTTAATTATGCAGTCTTCATTAAAAATCAGCAGGACTTTTTATAAATATCACAAACTTAAGATTAGAAGCTATGGTATAACTTAAAGCAGTATTTTTTAACTCTCTACCTGATGGTGTATTTATGAATATATTTTATTTGAGGTTTTGCTGAATACATTCATTTCCTAAATAAATACACATCTGCTAAACAGAGTACAATTTTTATCACAACTTCTGGTCAATATAATTTTGGGGTTCACCTACATGCAGGTATGATTAATGAAGGTCTAGAAATTCCAGTCTTTCTTACCCCAACATTGTGTAGCCAGTTTGATCAAAAGTTAAGGCTAGAAAACTTCTTGTAACTACTACATGTGCAGACACAGATGGAATTTATTTGTAATGTTAAAATTTTCCATTCAAAGAACAGCTGCAATTATTTTGCTCTTTTCTATCAAAATGTCTGATATATTGTAGCAATCTTTCCATGTAGCCTAGCACAGAATAGGGGCCTCATCAACCCCAATAACTTCTTGGCTAAGAAGTTATTTTCATAAAATGGTCTGGTCTGGAAAGGAAATTTCCATCGTCTTTGCTTATTCAGCAGAGTATCAGGTCACAAAATGAAGTTATCCAGCTTTTCCATCCAACAGGGGGACCAGGTATATTTGGATACATTCAATGACTGCCTAGTGCCTATTATCTACTAGTACAATTGAAGGAAAAGATGGCTCATGACTTTGAACAGTATTTACTGAGAAAAAGAAAAGCTTAAACTAAGGTCTAAATTCTGCATTTTTATTGCACCTAGGGTGCTTTATGAGTAACAAGAATTTGGCCTTGAAAATTTGTTCTGAGGAGAAAAAAAAATAATTGAAGTTGGTAAACTTTATATAAATCAGGCTACTGTATATCAATGAAGGCATAATTTCAACTATACTTGATAATTTCTTTTAAATGTGGAAAAGCAAAAAGAAGAGGATGGAGTACAACACCAAACTTGGGTTATACCAAAGTATTATGCGTGAGACTAGGAAGGGAAATAATCACCTACCATTATAGTTGAGACTATATTTTTTTCTTTTTTTTTTTTTGAAATGGAGTCTCACTCTGTCACCCAGGCTGGAGTACAGTGGCAAGATCTCGGATCTCGGCTCACTGCAACCTCCGCCTCCCGCGTTCAAGCGATTCTCCTGCCTCAGCCTCCCGAGTAGCTGGGACTATAGTCACGTGCCACCATGCCCGGCTAATTTTTTGTATTTTTAGTAGAGACGGGGTTTCACCGTGTTAGCCAGGCTGGTTTTGATCTCCTGATCTCGTGATCCGCCCACCTCGGCCTCATAATTTCATATGAAGTTACCCTTGCTATTATCCTATTATCAGTGTTACTAATAAGCGGTTCATTCAACCTTCACGCACTCATTACAACACAAGAACACCTCTGACTCCTCCTACCATCATGACCCTTAGCCATAATATGATTTATTTCCACACTAGCAGAAACCAACCGAGCTCCCTTTGACCTCACAGAAGGTGAATCGGAACTAGTCTCAGGCTTTAATATTGAATATGCCGCGGGCCCATTCACCCTGTTCTTCATAGCTGAATACATAAACATTATTATGATAAATGCCCTGACAACTACAATTTTCCTAGGAACATTTTACCCCATTCACCACCCAGAACTATTCACAACGTGCTTTACTATCAAAACACTACTCTTGACCTCTCTGTTCCTATGAATTCGAGCAACATACCCCCGATTCCGTTATGATCCACTCATACATTTACTATGAAAGAATTTCCTCCCATTTACACTAGCATTCCTCATATGATACATCTCAACACCCATTACAATCTCCGGCATTCCCCGTCAAACCTAGAAATATGTCTGACAAAAGAGTTACTTTGATAGAGTAAACAATAGAGGTCTTAACCCTCTTATTTCTAGAATTATAGGTGTCGAACCTACTCCTGAGAACCCAAATTTCTCCATGCTACCAATCACACTCCATCCTAAAGTACGGTCAGCTAAATAAGCTATCGGGCCCATACCCTGAAAATGTTGGTTACACCCTTCCTGTACTAATTAACCCAATAGCCCAACTTATTATTTACCTTACCATAATCACAGGCACTCTCATTACATCACTAAGCTCACACTGATTCCTTGCCTGAGTGGGCCTAGAGATAAATATACTGGCCTTCACTCCAATTCTAATTAAAAAAACAAACCCTCGTTCCACAGAAGCTGCCACCAAAGATTTCCTCATATAATCCACCGCATCTATAATTCTCATAATAGTAATCATTTTCAACAACCTATTCTCCGGATATTGAACCACAATAAACAACATCAATCAATTCTCATCTCTAGCCATAATAATAGCCCTTGATATAAAACTAGGAATAGCCCCCTTCCACTTTTGAGTTCCAGAAGTTACCCAAGGGACACCCTTGATTACAGGCATGAGCGAGTCACTGCGCCCGGCCAGTTGAAACTATTTTTAAGAAAGAAAAATCAAGTGCATAACTCCAGAACATGGAGACAAGATGTTGCTTAGTGTACTGCATTAAAAAAAAAAAAAAAAAAAAAGTTAAAACCTTCATTATATTAAAAATATTTTTAAATTTTATTTTAAATTATACGCTGTGAAATTCATTTTTTGTTGTACATTTCTATGAATTTTAACAAATGCATAGCGTCATGTAACTACCATAGAGAACAGTTTAATTACTTCCCAAAAAATTCCTTTGTACTACCCCTTTAGAGCACTAGTTTTTAAGATTAAAATTTCCATTCACCGATATTCTTCCTAACTACTTGCAGTTACTTTCTGGTTTCTTTCAATCACTTTGTTGAATAGGAGTTTAGCTTTTTCACAAAAACACAAATGGATAACCGTCTGTATGTCAGGGCAGCAAGCATTTATTAAGTACTCATTCTGGGCCTAGCAGTGTTCTGGGGACTACAAGAGGAGGCAAAAATACTACATAAGAAGGGAAACTATAGGCATGCAAAACTTTGCAGACATATAAGATATTCTGTAATGGAATGCTTAATTGCAAGATTCACATTACAAAAGGGATTGTTAACAGGATTCATGAGTCCCCTAATATAATGTGTATGTTATAAGCAATAAAATGAGACAAGGAAATCAGTGACGAAAATTAGTATAAGAGAAGTATGCAAGATAGGTTGAAAATAGACTGTAGTTAAGAAATTATTGTTTAATCTAGGTCTGAAAGAACAAGGGTCAAGTGGAAGATATAAATTGTAAAAATGCAGAGGAAATTTACTCTCTAAGAGACATTATTAAAATAACTAATGAGATTTGCTGATCCATTGGTTGGGAAAGATTAAGAATTAAGAATTATTCAATCAAGCACTCATTTAACAACTATTTATTGAGCTGAGACTTTTCTTGACACTTGTTCTAGGTGTCAGAGGAAAAGCAATACAGATAGCTAAGATTTTTTTTGTCTTTTTGTTTTGTTTTCCCAAGAAGGTGTATTAGAGCATGCCTCAGCCACTTGGAAATAACAACATAGTTCATATACATAAACTCTGTGAGCTTTAATTCAAGAAGGAAAATGAGGATTCACCAGAATTGTGAGGAACATCCCAGATCCTTGGGAGAAGAATGTCAGCAAACAGGCCCCGGTGATGGCATAGAGCTGATAAAAGTGTGAAAAAATAAAAGTGATAAAAGTACATGAGAGAGGCAGAGAGCCTCCCCCTATGATTCATCTTTCCACTGGGGATCCAAGAAACTCAGGCCAATGGGCAGCGCTTTCTTTCTCCCAACCCCTGGAGCTAACATGGGAAGAGGCTTGAAGACACTGTAAGGGAAAGACACCAGGAAAAGCTGCAGATATTTTCCCATACCCAAGACTAAGAGCAGGATGTGATTTTTAATCTGGGTGCATAAAAGTCAGTCATGCAACCTGGTGGCACAATCACGCAGGCATTTTAGTCCCTCACCAGAGATTGGAAATTCTGTTCTGGAGTTAGGTAGGGGGTTTCCACAGCCAAAACTGTGAAAAGTGCCTCAATAGTAGGCACTGGAATTGTGCTCTGCCCTGCCATAAGCCTGGGTAGGGAAGAGAGCTGCTACAGCAGCTGTCTCTTCTGAACAATGAGACTTGCCACCAGGGCCAGCTTGTTGACCTGGAACTAGTCTGTGTGGGCCAGTGCTGGGTGCCCCAGCCTGGTCCGCTGAAATTGTGGCACAGCAGGGCCCTCATCAAAGTCTCTCGGTAAACAAGAATCAAGTATATACCTAGCTGTGTTGAGTGCAGCCAGCTCTTACCTGTAAGTGCCATCTACGGGCTTGTAGGTTTATCTGCATGGTACAATATAAAACCTATTGACAGACATACACTATCTAGATTAACAAAGATAAAAAGACATAAGATTCAAATAAGCACAATCAGAAAGGACAAAGGTGACATTACAAATGACCCCACAGAAATACAAAAGATTCTAGGGAACCATTATGAACACTTTTATGCACACAAAGTAAAACATCTAGAAGATATAAATACATTCCTGGAAACACACGACCTCCTGGGATTGAATCGGGAAGGATCTGAAACCCTGAACAGGCCAATATTGAGTTCCAAAATTAAAGCAGTAATTTAAAAAAAACCTTCCAACCAAAAAAAAAAAAAGCCCTGGACCAGATGGATTCTCAGTCAAATTCTACCAGTCAAAGAAGAACTTGTACCCATTCCTCTGAAAGTATTCCCAAAACAAAGAGGAAGGAAATCTCTCTAACTTATTCTAAAAAGCCAGCATTACCCTAATACCAAAACCTGGCAAAGTCACAAGGAAAAAGAAAACTACAGGCCAATATCCCTGATAAACCTAGACACAAAAATCCTCAACAAAATACTAGCAAACTGAGTCCAACAGCACGACAGAACATTAATGCACCACAGTCAAGCAGGACTTCATTCCGGGGATGCAAGGTTGGTTTAAGATATACAAATCAATAAATGTGATTCACAACAAAAACAGAATGAAAAACAAAAGCCATATAATCATTTCAATGGATGCAGAAAAAGCTTTCAGTAAGATCCAGTATCCTTTCATGATAAAAACCCGCAAGAAACTAGGTGTCAAAGAACCATATCTCAAAATAAAAAGAGTAATCTATATCAAACCAGCAGCCAACATCATAATGAATGGGCAAAAACTAGAATCATTTCTCTTGAAAATTGCAATAAGACAAGGATGCCCACTGTCATCACTCCTTTTCAACATAGTACTGGAAGTCCTGGCCACAGCAATGAGGCAAGAGAAAGTATAAAAACATCCAAATAGGAAAAGAAGTCAAATTATCTCTTGTCACAGACAATACAATTCTATACCTAGAAAACCCTAAACACTCTTCCAAAAGCCTCTTGGAAATGATGAACTATTTCAGTACAAATTTCTAATACAAAATAAATACACACAAATCATTAGCATTTCTATACAACAATAACATCCAAGCTGAGAGCCAAGTAAATAATGCAATTCCATTACAATAGGCACAAAAGAATAAAACACCTAGGAACACATCAAACCAAAATGTGAAAGATTTCTATAACAAAAACTACAAAACAGTTCCAAGAGAAATCAAAGACAACATCAACAAATGGAAAAATATTATATGCTATGGAAGAATAATATTGTTAAAATGACCGCACTGCCAAAAGAAATCTACAGACTCGATGTTATTTCTATCAAACTAAAAATAACATTCTTCAGAGAATTACAAAAAAAAAAAACTATTCTAAAATTCATATGAAACTAAAATATTGCCCAAATAGCCTTAGAAATCCTAAGCAAAAACAACAAAGCCAGAGGCATCACATTATCTGACTTCCAAATGCACTATAAGGCTACAATAATCGAACCAGCATGGTACTGGTACTAAAACAGACTTACTAAGATAAAAAAAAATTAGAGAACCCAGAAATAAAGCTGCATATCTACATTCATCTGATCTTTGACAAAGTTGAGAAAAATAAACAATGGGAAAGAACTTCCTATTCAATAAACGTTTCTGGGATAACTGGCTACCCAAATGCAGAAGATTGAATCTGGGCCCCTTCCTTAAACGAAGTACAAAATTTAACTTAAGGTGAATTAAATATTTAGATGTAAGACCTCAAACTCTAAGGATCCTAGAAGAAATCCTAGGAAACCATACTGGATATCTTCCTTGAGAAAGAATATATGACTAGGTAATCAAAAGCAATTGCAAAAAGCAAAAAAAAAAGAAAAAAGAAAAAACAAATAAAAATTAACAAGTGTAACCTAATTAAAGAACTTCTGCACAGCAAAAGAAATTACTGCCAGAGTAAACAGACCAGAAGTTGAGATAATATTCACAAACTACACATTTGACCAAGGTTTAATATCCAGAATCTATAAGGAATTTAAACAAATTAACAAACAAAACAAAATAACTCCATTACAAATGGGCAAAAGACATGAACAGACACTACTCAAATGAAGATACACAAACGGCCAACACACATATAAAACAATGTTCCACGTTACCAATCATCAGAGAAATGTTAATCAAAGCCACAATGAGATATCATTTCACACCAGTCAGGATGGCTGCTATTAACAAGTCAAAAAACAACAGATGCTGGCGAGGCTATGGAGAAAAGGGAATGCTTATATGCTGCTGATGCGAACTTAATTTATTTCAGCTACTGTGGAAAGCAGTTTGAAGATTTCTCAAAGAACTTAAAACAAAACTAACATTTGACTTAGAAATCTAATTGCTGGGTATATATCCAAAAGAAAATCATTCGACCAAAAAGACAATGTACTTGCATAGTCATCACAGTACTATTCACAACAGCAAAGACATTGAATCACCCTAGGTGCCCATCAGTGATGGACTGGACACCATAAAATTATAACAGACAGAACTATCTGAACAAAAAGAAAACTAACATGGCACAGCAAAACAAGATGATATATTCAGTAATTTTTATCTTTACAAGTTAAGAGGTTTTAATTTATAATATAAATATATTGGTTATTCACACAGTAAGGCATGAACAATCAGTAAATTAATGCAATGTACTTCTCTTTTGCCTTCTACTTCCACAGTTACCTGCTGATATAACTGCTTCTGCATTTTAAGATCTCTTATTACATAAAAGCAAGCTTGCCCAGCCTAATCATTTTGTGCAGAGGAAGAAATCTGGAAAAAATATATACATACCTAGATTTTTTTTGTGAAATATGATGTGAAATGTGAAAAAATACACTTTCACATAAAAGTCTTGTTATTTCTACTAGATAACAGAGTCTCCTCAAGGGCAGGTCTCACATCTGATTTATGTTGGTGTGCCTCAGAATACAGAACAGAGTGCCTTATACATTGTAGGTACTCAATAAATACTTTTAAGTATAGGCCTATTCAGAGCAGAAAGCCTTATTTAAACCACAATGCATCATTTGGATAGTTCTCTCACGAGAATACTGACAAAATCTATTCTATTGATGCTGTAATCACTGTAAAATCGGTTACTAGCAGTATTTTTGTCTTTCGATCAAAGCCTGTTTTGGCCTAATTCTAAATCAGAAGACATTCACTGAAGAAAAGCAGAGTATATTGACTTTCAGGCCCAAGAACTAAACCAGAAAAGAGGGATGCAAAGTAATGAAGTAGGCAAAAATGCTCTGCTAGCATCTGACACCTTCTAGGTTTTTCTTCCTCTGCCTATCCCCAAGTTCTAAAATGACCTTTGTTTGTGGACAGGAAAGAATCTTTCTTTTACATGAACACAGGGAGGGGAATATCACACACCGAGGCCTGTCAGGAGGTGGAGGGAGGGATAGCATTTTGAGAAATAACTAATGCAGATGATGGGTTGATGGGTGCATCAAACCACCATGGCATATGTATACCTATGTAACAAACCTGCACGTTCTGCACAGGTATCTGAGAACTTAAAGTATAATTAAAAAATAAAATAAAAAAAGAATCTTTCTTAAAGCTGTTAATCAGACACTTGATTCATGAGCTACTAGAAATCCATTTAAAATTGGTTTAAGTTTAAAGCTGACTATATATTAATACATATGACTGGGTTTTGTTCTCTGCCTGACTAGTTTGAGAAAGCAAACAATTCGAAGATGATAAATACACCTTAGGGCAACAAGCATGACATTACATGTTGCATGTTAGCATAATAACCTAAACTTCATAAAATAGGAGGCTCAGCTAAACTTTTCCATAGAAATGTACCCTGTCAACTAACATTTTAAATATTAGATTAGGTGATGTCTTGTTACTTAACTACAGCCCTATAACTGATTGACAGAGACAACTACATGAACATAGTCCCAAATGAACATAATGTGTCCAGTCCTGTAATTTATGTGTTCCCCCTTCCACTCCTTTTTTTTTGGATTTTTTTCCTACATTTTTTTGGTCTGTGTTTCCTAAAGAATTGTGAAGATTTGCATGGAAAAGACATACATTAGATACAAGGATTTTAGAAGTCAAGAAAGAAAGCCAACTTTGGTAGAAAAAAATAACTCAGTAAAGATGACTAAATAAATTAATAAAATGCTTTAAAAATGTCTGACATATGATAAGCTTTCAATTAATGTCAGTTGTCATTATTACTGCTATCATTTCAATAGGTGAGGGAGACAATGTGGTGTATTAACAATAATACTGGACTCTGAGTCAAATTTGGTTCATCATTTGGCTATTTGATCTATTAGACATGAGGTAATAAGCAAATCACTTAAATCCTCAAGGCCTCAATTTCCTGAGGTCCAAAAGAGGGACATGAGTTCTTACCCTCATAAATTATTATGATTATTCATGTAAATATATTAGAATATATGAAAAAAGACCTGTATAAATACAATCAAGTAAGAATTTACGTATTTTTTATTTTTTTTTTATTTTTGTGAGCACATAGTTGGTATATATATTTATGGGGGACATGAGATGTTTTGAAACAGGCATGCAATGTTAATAATCACATCATAGAGAATTCGGTACTCATAGAGAATCGGGTATCTATCCCCAAAAGCATTTATACTTTTGTGCTACAAACAATATATTTATACTCAGTTGTTTAAAAATTTAGCAATTAAGTTATTATTGACAACAGTCACCCTGTTGTGCTATCAAATAGTAGGTCTTATTCATTCTTTCCAACTTCTTTTTACCCATTAACCATTCCAATCTCCTCTCGACCACCTCACTACACTTCCTAATTTCTGGTAACCATATTTCTACTTTCTATGGCCATGAGTTCAATTGTTTTGAATTTTAGATTCCACAAATAAGTGAGAACACATGGCATTTGCCTTATTGCGCCTGATTTATTTCACTTAATATAATGATCTCCAGTCCTATCCATGCTGTTGAAAATGACAGTATCTCATTTTTATGACTGAATAGTACTCCACTGTGCATATGTACCACATTTTCTTTACATTTAATTTATCTGTTGATGGACACTTAGATTGCTTCCAAATCTTACCTAATGTGAATGCTACAACAACTATGGCAGTGCAGAATACCACTTTGATATACTGATTTCCTTTCTTTGGGGTATATCCAGCAGTAGAATTGCTGAATCACGTGGTAGCTCTATTTTCAGTTTTTAGAGGAACCTATGAGCAGTTCTCCATACTGGTTGTACTAATGTACATTCCCACGAACAGTGTATGGGGGTTCCCTTTCCTCCACATCCTCACCAGAACTTTTTATTGCCTGTCTTTCTAGATAAGCCATTTTAACTGGGGTGAGATGATATATCATTGTAGTTTTGGTTTACATTTCTCTGGTGATAAGTAATGTTGAGCATTTTTCCATGTTTCTGTTTGCCATCTGTATGCCCATTTTTAGATTGGATTATAAGCTTTTTTTTTCCTCTAGAGTTGTTTGGGCTTCTTATATATTCTGGTTATTAATACCTTTTCAGATGGATAGTTTGCAAATATTTTCTACTACTCTTTGGGCTGTCTCTTCACTTTGTTGATTGTTCCCTTGCTGTGCAGAAACTTTATAACTTGATGTGATCACAGTTATTCATTTTTGCTTTAGTTGCCTGTGCCTGTGCAGTGTTACTCAAGCAATTTTTGCCCACACCAATATCCTAAAGAGTTTCCCCAATGTTTTCTTGTAGCAGTGTCTTGTCGTACTTTCAACATCTCAGATTTAAGTCTTTAATCCATTTAAATATGATTTTGGATATGGCAAGAGATAGAGGTCCACTTTCATTCTTCTGCATATGGATGTCTAGTTTTCCAGTACTGTTAATTGAAGTGACTCTCTTTTTCCTAGTGTATGTTCATGGCACTTTTGTCGAAAATGAGTTCACTGTAAATGTGTGGATTTGTTTCAGGGTTCTCCCATCTGTTCTATTGGTCTATGCAGCTGTCTTTATGCCAAAACCATGCTGTTTTGGTTATTATAGCTCTGTAGTATAATTTTGTCATGGGATCTTTGGGGTGTAATTTTGCAAGCTAGAAAACTCTGTAGCTGGCAGGACCTTGTGCTTCAGCATTACTTACAACTTCTGGGCTTATTCCACTCATTCAATTTGGCAGGCTGCACTTGGCTTGCACCACTGTCCTGGATCCCATACCTGCCAAGGGCAAGCCAGGGGCAGAGAAGTGAGGGGACTGTGGGTGAGCAAATGTGGGCAGCAGACACTGTGCACAGCCAGGCATGCTGGCTTCTGCTGTTGCGCAGGCAGCTCCAGGCACTGGTACAGTTACTAGCTCCATGCAAGGCTGTGACTGGACCAGATGTACCACATGTGCCTTCCACTGCAAGCACCTGCGTCTGTATGTGGGGAACGTAGTGGTGCTTGGAAGCTTGCAGATGCCAGGAACTGCAGAGCCCCAAAGAGGATGTCACATCTCTGGCTCAGGGATACCCTAAGTGTGGGCTCCCCAAAGGACTGCAGCTCTTCTCTCCTTGTTACCCACAACATAGTGAGAAGGGGTGCATGTGTCAGCCAGGAGATGAGCTTCATTGAGTGACAGAACACTCAGGAGACCCAAAGTGGGTAGCGCCTTCCTGCAGCTAGTAATTCCAGTGTCTGTCAGAGTCTGGTTGAGTCTGGGGTTTTTATGGGCTCACAGGGAGGAAATGGTTATTGATTTGTCCATGGGAAGCCATGGGTGGGCCAAGAAAAAACACTGTAAGTTATCACTCTGGGCCATGGACTCCACCTGGAACTGGCAGCCTGGCCTCCAGGCTTCAGACTGTATCTGGCTTGAAGGTGGGGTTTCACCTGAAACCCATCCCTTTCTACCCAGGAGACTGTCTGCCTTCTGCCACCATCAACCTGCCATCCACAGCACCCAGGCTGTTTGTGCCAAGGGGTGCCTGCAGGCCCATGCCAAGAAACCCTCAGCTTCCTTGGTGTCCCTCTCATGATCCTCAGTGCTCAAAGTCCAGAGGAAGCTGAAGCAGCAGGGTCTGGTGTGTCAGCACCGCTCCAATCATGCAAACACCCAGTTGGGTTGCTACAGCATCCAGACATGGCCACAACTTTGCTTCACCCAAGAGCAGGCACCAGGAGTGGGAAGAGGCCAGAGAGAGGGAGAAGGCACTTCTGAGCCTGCAGAAGCAGGGATGGCTTTCCAGCCCCCCAAGAGGGCAGGGATGCCTGGGTTCAGAACCTTGGCTGGGCATTTGCAGCTGCACACAAGAGCATGGGGCTCCCACCCTGCCAATTCAGTAGGGGATGGGGCTCCCACCAGTTACCATCCCCCGCTGGCTCTGCATAGTGTGTAGCCCCAGTTGCATCTCCCCCACTGTAGCTGGCATCCCCACAGAGGCTGCTCCAGATAGGCCACCACCACCATCAATTTGAAGTCAGGTAATGTGATTCCTCCAGTTTTGTTCTTTTTTGTTTAAGATAGCTTTAACTATTCTGTGTCTTCTGTGGTTCCGTATAACTGTACAGATTGTTGTTTCTATGTTTGTGAAGAATGCCATTGGTATGTTGATATGGACTGCACTGAATCTGGAGATCACTTTAGGTAGGATGAACATTTAAACAATATTGATTCTTCCAATCCATGAAAATGAGATGTATTTCCATTTTTTGGAGTCCTCTTCAGTTCCTGTCATCAATGTTTTATGGTTTTCATTAGATCATTTACTTCTTTGTTTAACGCCCAGTTATTTAATTTTATTTCTGGCTATTGCAAATGAGATTACTTTTTTATTTCTTTTTCAGATTGTTCACTGTTGGCATATAAAAATGCTAATAGTTTTTGTATGTTGATTTTGTATCCTACAACTTTACTGAATTTGTAGATCAGTTTCTAATAGTTTTCTTGCAGAGTCTTTAGGTTTTTCCAAATATAAGATCATATGATCTGCAGAGATAATTTGACTTCCTCCTTTACAATTTGGTTGCCCTTTATTTCTTTCTTGTCAAATTGCTCTAGTAGGACTTCCAGCACTATGTTGAATAACAATGGTGAAAGTAAGCAGCCTTGACATGTTCCAGATCTCAGAGAAAATGCTTTCAGTTTTCTCCATTCAGTATTTTTCTAGTTGTGTGCATGTCACATAAAGCTTTTACTATGGTGAGATATGTTTCTTCTATACCCAGTTTATTGGGAGTTTTTGTAATAATGAGATGCTGAATTTTATCAAATGATTTTCAGCAACAATTAAAATGATAATATGATTTGTATTCTTCACTCAGTTGATACCATGTATCACACTGATTGATTTCCATGTTGAACCATCCTTGCACCCCAGGAATAAATACCGCTTGGTCATGATGAATGATCTTTCTAATATATTGTTGAATTTGTTTTGCTAGTATGTTGCTGAGAATTTTTGCATCAGTTTTCTTTTTTTGATGTGTCTTTGTCTTGTTTTGGTGTCAAGGAGATGCTGGTCTCATAGTTTGGAAGTATTCCCTCCTCTATTTTTCAAAATCTTTGAGTAGGATTAAAAGTATTTCCTCTGTAAACATTTGGTAGGATTCAGCAGTCAAACCTTCAGGTTCAAGGTAGTTCTTTACTGGGAGACTTTTACTTATGATTTTGATCTCATTACTTGTTACTGTTGTGCTCAGGTTTCGGATTTCTTCATGTTTCAATGTTGGTAGGTTTCATATGTCTAGAAATTTGTCCATTTCTTCTATATTTTCCAGTTTGCTGGCGTATAGTTGCTTATAGTAGCCATTAATAATGTTTTTAATTTGTGCAGTATCAATTGTAATGTCTCCTTTTTCATGTCTGATTTTATTTATTTACATCTCATTTTTCCCTTAGTTAGTCTAGTTAAAGGTTGGTCAATTTTGTTTAGCTTTTCCAAAAACCACCTTCTACTTTCATTGATCTGCTTTGTTTTCTTCATTTTAATTTCATTTATTTCCTTATTATTTCTTTTCTTGTACTAATTTTGCTTTTGGTTTGCTCTTGCTTTTGTTGTTCTTTAAGACGCATTGTTAGGTTACTTATTTCAAGTTTCCCCTTTTTCAGATGTAGACACTTATATCTATAAACTTCCCTGTTACTACTGCTTTTGCTGTATCTCATACATTTTGGTATGTTGTGTTTCCATCATTATTTATTTCAAAATTTTTTTCAATTTCTTTCTTAATTCCTTCTTTGACGAACTAGTAATTCAGCAGCATATTATTTAATTTCCATACATCTGTATAGTTTGCAGCATTCTTCTTGTTATTTGGTCTATAATGCAGATTAATTTCAATGTTTCTTTTTTGATTTTCCATCTGGAAGATCTGTCCAATGCTGCAAGTGTGATGTAGGTCTCCAGTTAATATTTTATTAGGGACTACCTCTCTTTAGCTCTAACAATATTTGCTTTATATATCTGGATGCTCCAGTGTTGGGTACATATATATTTAAAACTGTTATATCCTCTTGCTGAATTGACTCCTTTATCATTATATAGTGACCTACCTTGTCTCATATAGTTTTTGTCTTGAAATCAATTTTGTCTTATATAAGTATAGATATTCCTGCTCTTTTTTTTGTTTTCCATTGACATGGAATATGTTTTTCTATCCCTTTATTTTCAGACTATGTATATGTACATATGTATCAGTCTATATCTATCTTTAGAGGTGAAATATGTTTCTCATAGGCAACAGATTAATTGCTTTTGTTTTTAATATCCATTCATTCACTCTTCAACTTTTGATTAGCTAATTCAGTCCACTTACATTAAATGTTGTTGTGGGTAAGTAAAGACTTACTCCTGCCATTTTGTTATTTGTTTCCTTGTTGTTTTGTGATCTTCTCTTCCTTCTTTCTTTCCTGTCTTCCATTACCAAAGGTGATTCTGTGATATGATCTAGTTTATTGCTTTTGTATTTTTTGTATATCCACTGTATATTTTTTTGAGGTTACCATGAGGCTTGCCAATATTATCTAATAACCCACTATTTTCAGCTAATAATAACACTGTTTGCATTAAGAAACAAACATGCAAAATAAAACTAATAAAAACTTTATACCTTAACACCATCCCCCTGCTTTTTAACTTTCTGTTGTTACTATTTACATATTATTGTACTGTCTGTGTCTCCAAAAGATGTTGTAGTTATTGTTTTTGATTGGTTTATCGTTTAGTTCTTCTACTTAGGATAAGAGTGTTACACACCACAGTCACAGTGATATAATAATCTGTGTTTTTTCTGTGTATTTCCTCTTACCAGTGAATTTTGTACTTTCAGGAGATTACTTTTTGCTCATTATCATTATAATTCCTCTGGCACTTTAAATATTTCGTCCCACTCTCTCCTAGTCTATAAGGTTTCCACTGAATAGTCTGCTGCCAGATGCATTGGAGATCCATTGTATGTTATTTCTTTTCTCTTGCTGCTTTTAGGATCCTTTCTTTATCCTTGATCTTTGGAAGTTTGATTATTAAATGCCTTGAGGCAGTTTTCTTTGGGTTAAATCTGCTCGGCGTTCTACAACCTTCTTGTACTTGTTTACTGATATCTTTCTCTGTTTTGGAAGTTTCTCTGTCATTTTTCCTTTGAATGAACTTTCTACCCATATCTCTTTCTCCACCTCCTCTCTAAGGCCCATAACTTTTAGATTTGCCCTTTTCCACCATATCTTAGATTCTGTATGCATGCTACTTTTTTTATTCTTTTTTCTTTTGTCTCCTCTGACTATGCATTTTCAAGTAGCCAGTTTTCAAGACCACTACTTCTTTCTTCTGTCTGATCAATTCCACTGTTAAAAAACTCTGATGCATTTCTCAGTATCCTCATTGCATTTTCTGTTCCAGAATTTCTGTTTGTTTCTTTTTAATTATTTTAATCTCTTTGCTAAATTTATATGATAGAATTCTGAATTCCTTCTCTGTGTTATCTTGATTTCTTTTGAGTTTCCTCATCACAGCTATTTTGAATTATCAGTCTGAAAGTTCACATACCTCTGTTTCTCCAGGATTGGTCCCCGGTGTCTTATTTAGTAATTAATGATGTCATGTTTGCCTAGATGGTGTTGATGTTAGTAGATGTTCTTTGTCATCTGGGCATTAAAGAGTTAGGTATTTCTTGTAATCTTCAATGTCTGAGTTTGTTTGTACCTCTCTTAGAAAAGCTCTCCAGATATTCAAAATAAATTGGGCTTGTGATCCAAGCTGCAGCCGCTTCAGAAGGCATGCCAAGTCCATTAATGCTTTGGCTGTTGCATACTTATAGAGGTATCACCTTGATGGTGTTGGGCTATTTCCAGGAGAATTCTCTGAATTACCAGGCAGAGACTCTTGTTCTCTTCCCTTACCTTCTCCCAAGCAATGGACTCTCTCTCTCTCTCTCTCTCTGTTCTGCACTACCCAAAGGTAGGAATAGAGTGACACAAGTACCCGTGGCCACCACCACTATGACTGAACTGGGTCAGACCTGAAGCAAACAGCACTGTGTCTCACCCAAGGCCTGCTGTAATCACCCCCTGGCTACTGCCTGTTTGCTGAAGGCCCCAGGGCTCTACAATTAGCAGGTGACAAAACCAGCCTGGCCAGTGTTCTTCTCGTCAGTATGGTGAATTCCCCCAGATCCCAGGTAGATTCAAAGGTGCTGTACAGGAGGCAGATAATAGAGTTAAAAATCTTAGCAGTCCACCTGGTGTTCTATTATACTGTGGCCGAACTGGCACTCAAGCCACAAGATGTAGTTCTTTCTACTGTTCACTCACTTTCCAAAGGCAGAGGTGCCTGACCCCATGGCCACTTCCACCATTAATTTTCATGGTTTCAAGTCTTTAGACTGTGCCTTCTTTCTTACTGAAGGTTCCCTGCCACTTAGAAGCCACACCAGGGCCTCCTTGCACTGTCATCCTATTCTGTCTCTCTCTCTCTCTCTCTCTCTCCCTCCCTCCCCCAGTCTCTCTCTCTCCCTTCATCCTTCCCTCACACATACAACAAAACTTACTGGACTTTAGATCAGATAACTTTCTTTTATTCTAGAATCTTGTGTATTATAACTCAAATGGTAATCAGTTCCATAGTGTGAGACAAATTGCAAACACTGTCACTTTTTTATAGAAAGCGAGCATTCTCTAAACTATATACTTTTCAGCCCTTTCAGAAATACATGGCACAGTCTTCTCAAGTCTTCAACTACATATGCTTAGTTACATATAGCTACTTGATGTTTTTGATGGTGCGCCTGTTGTTGAAAATGCAGATTGTTGAGTCGCATTCCCATGGATCCAAATTTAATAAGTCTAGAGCACTCACGAATAAAATTTTAAACAGTCACCCTCTGAGATTTTTGAAGCAGGTGTTACTCATACTGCACTGTGAGAAACAAAGGAATGTTTATAGAAAACCTAACACTGAGTCGTTTACCAGTCCTAAGTCATGTATTTGCTCTTACTGTTACCTCTCACAGGAGTGTCCTTTCTCTTCATCTCTAATAATAAAATTATTGCTTATTTTTTGAGATTCTGCTTAAGTGCAGAATCCTTGTCCATTTCTCCACACCTAGGACATGTGCTTTTGCCTTTTCAGTTAGATATGGACATGATCGGCACTGGGGTACAAAGTATTGGGTGAATATAGAATCTGTAGGCTATATACTCTGGAGTTTTGCATCTGAGCCCATACCCTTGAATTAAGTTTGCTATCGGGGCTCTAAATTGGGTAAACTTATAAAAAACAAACAACCCTGGGCATCAGATTGGTCAGGGTAGTAACTCAGACCACATAGAAATTAGGGAGAAGAATTGGCAGTCATGTCAGGACCAGACATTGTGGATGAGAGGTAATGAAATTAAAAACAGCTCTCAGCTAGAAAACTGTACAAGTTCAACAGGGGGAGCCAGTGATAGCACTCCAATGGTTTAAGACCAAATGATGGCATGTTACACAACTATCTAATTGAGTATGTACAGTTGGTTGATTGAGTTACATAATAACAAGAAGAAAAAAAGGCTAGAGTGGTAAAAGCAGAGTTGGAGTGGAACATAAGAAGGACAGGAGCCATGGATACAGTTAACAAGTGGAAAAATAAAATAAAAATTTGAACTCATATCAACCTTATTTTGTTATACCAGGAGATTTTTAAACCTCAGTATGACTGAAAATATACTTCAGAAAGTCAAGACCTGGGCCTAGGAATCTGCATTAAAAACACTACTCTGGGTAGAGATAGGTAGTCTATACATCATACCTGAAAACCAGTAAACGATTGCTCTTAGTTGTTTGCTTGAGGCACTGTTTCTCTTTCCCTATCTTACATTCTACTTTTGTCAATTGACGCAAGTTTCCACATTCATTTTTCAGATACTCAACTACCTAGCGAGCCTAAGCATAAAAAATACAAATTATCTGATCCCTTTTCTCTCTCCCCAACCCTTCCAAACTCTGGGTTGTAAGACCTGGAGACTTTCTAAAAGAAAAAAGCAACTATTTTTTGAGACAGTTTGGTAGTGCTCTCTGCCAGGCATACTATATCCTAAATCCTCGAGCTCATAAGCATGTTTTCTTTGCTAACATTAAAATAATATTCATCATAATTTTATTAGCTTTACCTTTAATTGAGTGTTTTAATTGAGTGCCTATTATGTACTAAGCATAGTGTGAAGCATATAACATTATCTCTAAATCCTCAAAATAAATCTATGATGTTGGTATTATTATCTTCATTTGACGGATAAAGAAAGGAACTCTCTGAGAAGAGGGAAAACGTGAGTAACCTACTCAAGACAACCACCATTAAATGATGGCTTGATCCATTACATGAGATTTAAAAACATGTATCCTGAATCCAAAGTTTGTGCTTTTAATTGTTCAACTTTACAGTGTATGGTAACCCAGATGTCTCATAAGTACTCGCTAGCTCATAAATATCCACAATAACTACTGGCATTAGTCTAAGATACAATCACAAAAATCTAAAAGGCAAAGGAAAGGGACATAGCTCAAAACCCAGAATTACAACTCTTTCTGATATTAAAACATGCCTAGTAAACTTCTATTAACAGGTACCTACAGTCAAGGTGAAGAATTCATATGTCTCAGGACGCAGAGAGCCTTAACGATTTTAGTGAGAGATGAAAAAGTAGAATATTTGTACAGTTAAGCTTCATCTAAGAACTTTAAAGTTTCCATAAGTGCTCTTGCTGTTCAGTAGTACATACACTTTCATAACAGAAGAAAAGTTTTCCATGTTATACCAAAAAACTCAATGGAGAACATTTTGCTATAACAAAAATCATTTAAAAAATGTAATTAATAATCACATCTCCTAGCCATATTTGAATGCAAAATAATGGAAAACTTGGAAGAATCGTTAATACCTTAAAAATGAAAAGCTGCACTGAACTGTTCATAAATTCACTTTGTAAAAATCATGAAAGAAAACTAAAGAGAAAATGAGGAAAGCCATTTCATCATCTGTATTTTATTAATGCATAATGCAGAAATGATTTTTTAACATTTGCCTTATTACTTTGAGAAAGTGAGCAAGTCAAGGTGTTTCTATATTGATGTAACCTATTTGTAATCGTAGTCTACTTTTTAAAATCCAATTTGAAGAATTTAGAAAGGGCCAGTAAAGGAACTATCTATGTTTTTGCAACTTGCTCAAGATAGCCTGTGAAAAACAGACTATTCTAGACTATGTAAAGAGCCTAGAGAGTAGAGGTAAATGTTAATAGTAAATCAATGAAAGACAAAATAATCTGTTGAATAATGGCCTAGAAAAACACACAAACTTCCTCAACAGGACATTTAAAAACACCTAGGCAGTTAAGATGGGCCTGCCAAAAGAGGAAAGTATAAAAGCAAACAACTGTAATTTCTGTATACTCCTGACTTACCAGTTTAAATTCAAACTTTTTTTTACCAGCATTAACAGTAGCTGACTTCTTCCTGTCTTAGTCGAACAACGAAAATGTAAAATCCTGGATACGAATCCTGGCTCTAAAATTATTGACTATAAGACCTTGGGCAAGGTATTCAAATGCTCTGAGACTCAGTTTTCTTAAATGTAAAATGGGCATAATAACACCTATTTCATAGACTACATGAAAGAGGAATGCAAAGTGCCTGGCTTTGAGCTTGGCACCCAAAAGGCACTCAATAAATAGAATGTCTTCCACATCCATTTATTCCTTTTCTCTTACTCATTTTTCAAATTCATGCCAAAGTCATGTCAATGTAAAATCCTGGATATGGATCCTGGCTCTGCCAAGTT
Source organism: Colobus angolensis palliatus (assembly GCF_000951035.1). NCBI lineage: Eukaryota > Metazoa > Chordata > Mammalia > Primates > Cercopithecidae > Colobus > Colobus angolensis. The sequence goes on from NW_012115455.1 coordinate 1,185,031, forward strand.
ATTGGCTATATAACCTTGGCCAAGGTATTCAAATGCTCATGGATATCAAAGTCCTATATTCTCTAAACATATTTTAGGCACAATGATTTTCCTTATATCTGAATTCTTACAGCAGTGGTTTCTAATCTGTGGTCCAGAGATCTCTCTCAGGATGAACAATAGGGAGGGAGAAACAGAGTTATTGTAAAGGGTCTACAAAACTCTATATATGCAAAGCACTGTATATGGACTGAATAAATAAGTCTTGCATTTAAACACACAATTTTTTTTCAATATGTGTAGATGCTGTTGTTTAAACTAAAATACAAATTCATTTCAAAGTGTTATCAAATTCATGATAGCTTCTTGTTATTATTTATTCTCCAAATCAATAGATAGTAAAAATTCAACTACTATTATAGATTTCCATATTCATACTCAGAAAAGGTGAATCCCACAATTGCAAGTTGTATTTATATCATATAGTTGTATATGATATCCTCCAGTGAGAGGAATGAGGCAGTAGTCATCCCTAGCATAAAATTTAAGAAGGCACCAAAACCACAATAGTATAGATAAAAATCAAGGGTATTCAGTTAGGAAAAGAAGAAGTCAAATTGTCCCTGTTCGCAGATGACATGATTGTAT
>NW_012115455.1:1187543-1197259 GCF_000951035.1 Colobus angolensis palliatus
TTATGCACATGTACCCTAGAACTTAAAGTATAATAAAAAAATAAAATTAAAAAAAAAAAGAAATATTTTTAAAATAAAAACTAATGCAAAAACATATAAAGAACAATATACCAAAAGTTTAAATAAAGACATGATCTGACAGGGTCAAGATACAGGTGAAGTGACTAAGGTGAGTCATAAAAGTTCAAGATCAGATGCTGTTTCATAAAAATAGTGAGGATTTCACCCTACATGTTTTAAGAAGGAAAGACTGCATCATTATTCCACAATATGAAAAGTATTCATTAAAATGTACAGCTGGACCTAAAAAATAGTAAGCTAAACTATGTCATGGGTGCTTTCACAAAGGAACAGCTTGCTTTGGTATGCAAGAGTGAGAGAGAGAGAGCGTGAGAGAGAGAGAGCGTGAGAGAGAAGGCATGAGAAAGGACAGCAGGATAGGCATGTTAAAAGTGAATTTAGTAATAGAAACAATTCTGGGAGAGCATCAACTAGTAGTAAAATCCTGCTATTCAGAAAGACTAGCAGCTAGCCTACATTTCTTTTCCAGAGGACAGGTGATATCATCTTCCTTATCATCATCATCATCATCATCATCGACATCATCATCACTAATTCACTACTATTTATTGAATAGTTACTGTAATCCCAGATCTACATTGAGAACGTCACCCCTATTTATGATCTAAATTTCAGAGGGAATTAAATAACTTGCATTAGGTGCTATTTATATTTTAGAGATAATAGAGTTTAATAAGGTATACCTGTAATAATAATAATAAAACAATAATAATATATAGCTATAGAACAGTTACTGTTTTAAGCACTGTGCCAAGCATATTGTCTCACTTAAACTTTATAACAGCCAAGTAAGTATTATTATCCCCAGTTTTACTGAGGCTTTGAGGCGTGTGTGTGGGTGTCTGTGTAGACACGCACACCTGTACATACATAAACATTTATGTGTGTGTATATATATATAAATACATACAGAGAGAGAGAAACACACAAAAACATGCATATAAATATATATGAACATGCATATAGATTCAGTATCTACTATGTGCTAGTAATGATGCTAAGTACCACACAAATGATTTTATTAATTTCATTTGATAGCACCCAGAAAATATTGCTACAGCAGCCTTGGACCCAAAGCTACCACTTTTACAACAAGGGTTTGCTAGTGGCTTGCCATGAGTCTATCTGAGTAAGCTGACTGAGCTCCAAAAGGTTCTCCTTAGAGTTATTGCCGCTATAACCTATGAAAGCTGATAAAGGCTACAACACCAGAACTGAAGAAGATGCTTGGAATTTAAATGGAAAATATTCTTACTTTTATTGCAAAGTAAAGTAGCTGGCCAGGATGGTGGTGTGGTTTTTTTCCTAATACTTAAAAATGTGTCATCTTTCCACACCAACAACCAATTCTCCATTCTCCAACACCGAGCGAGTGTCCCACAATTTGATTCTTGACACTATCTTTGTAGAATTAACAATTAGATTGTTAAAAAGCTCAGTCCCAAAAGACTGTTCCCACTTCAGACGCCAGCCAAAAGTGGGATCCCACAGTGCCCCACAGTTCTAACTGGTTAACTGAAACTTCAGGAGTTCCCACTATCAGCTCTCAGGGTTGACAATTAACTAGAACAATTTGCAGGACTCAGGAAGTGCCCTACTTGCTATAGTTTGTTATAAAAGATAACAAATGAGTAGCAAGATGAATAGGTACATATGGCTTGTCCCAGAAGGGTCCCAAATGCAGGAGCCTCTGTACCTGTGAAATCAATTTGCACCACCTTCCCAGCATGTAGATGTGTTTACCAGTACAAAAGTTCCTGGAACACTGTTGTTTAGGGGTTTCTATGGAGGTTTCCCCTCTGGTGACCAGCCTCCATCCTGTAGCTCTCTGACCTCCCCACCTCTAAGAGTCACCTCATTAGTACAAACTCAGATGTGATTGAAAGAAACACTCCTCTATCTCGCTCAGGAAATTCCAGTGTTTTAGAATCTCTGTGCCAAAAATCAGGGACAAAAATAAAATGTATCTATTTTTATTATATCACAGTGGTATTCTAAAAAATAAATAAGTCATTGTGAAAACTGTTAGCTCACATTAATTTCGCAAAAATTGGACACTCTGTTTTGACTGTAACTATAATTTAATTTTTCAGCACAATTTTGACAGGTTAATCACAAAGTTGATCATCACCATTTAACAGACAGCAATTCAGTTAAATTGATAATAGCTATTGGTCAGTAAGAGTTAGGAATCTCCCTTCCAATCAGCTACATACAGCAACAAACTGACTGCTTTCCAGCAAAGGACAAAATCCTATAACATAGTTTACTACTTTGTTTAGATCACTAGGTTCAGAGGGAACTGATTTAAAAAAGAAAGTATCCAAAACGATATCTTAATTTCTCTCTTCTAAAAGTGATGAATATGAATACTGACACCCTCAAAGGCTAACATTATAGAGAAAATAAAATTCAACCCTCTTTAATTAAAAAAGAAGCCTCATGACACCACATTTCACAACTCTTTTAAGTGATAAACTGAGTTAGGAGTGATGAGTATTCCCTTGACTCCAAATTTACAAATAGAACTTCATCTGTAAGTCCATCTTTTTAGATACGCGTCTGATGAAATGTGCCATTCTTATTGGCAGAATCTTTTGTTTTCCTAAGAGATTAAGAGTGAATAAAGCTTTTACTGACAGGCTGCTACTAAAATAATATTAAAATCTATTTCTACATAAACAGTTTCCAAGGTCAATCCAACCTGGTTTTTCTGACTTCTCTCCTTGAAGAGCCACAGACCACCAAGTGGTGAACATATTTGTCTTACTTCTGCACATCAACATATTGTTCTAATGAGCACTGATTCAGTGACCCAATTAGGAACCACCAGATATGAAAAATCTCATTTGGGGGAAAGTAACTACAGAAGAAACCTAAGATTTTTTTTTGGTCTTAAAGAAAGTTAGGGGAATCCAGCTTTCACCCAATTTAGCTCAGAATCAAACCATAAAAACAGGAGTCCACAGACTTATCTTCATGCATCAAGAGTCAGTTGGGGTCACACATTACAAGGATGAAAGAACTCAGGAATGTTATATTGATGATAGTAGTGCCAATCATACCACCACCACTTTAAACTTGTATAGGATTTTAGAGTTTATAAAGTTTACCACTGGCTTTATTTGATCTCTCCTCTGACTTTAATTCCAATTTTATTGCACATTATTCAGTCTGTTCTAGCCACACCAGGGATCACCTGTGTTCCTCAAATGTGCCAAGATAATTTCCTCATCTAGGTCCTTTCAGTTGCTAGCCCTCAGCCTGAAATGTTATTTTCCTTGCACATCACATGCCTGTTTCTTTCTTATTTCCTTTGGAACTCAGTTTAAACATCACCTCCGGAGTGGCATCCTCCCTGATCACATTATCTAAAGTAAGTCTATTGTTACACTCTCACTCTAAACTCTGTCCTCTTTCTTCTTGGTACTTATCAGAAGTCATAATTACATATTTATTTATGCATTTACTTCTTTAACGTCTGTATTTTCCAGTAGAATGTAACCTTAATGGAAGTAGGGACTGTGTCTATGTCGATCCTGTTCACCGCTGAATCCTCAGGGCCTAGCACAAAGTCAAGCACATAGAAGATGCTCAAAATATACTTGTTGATGAATAACTGAATTATGAATATATAATCTTTTTCATTATGACAACCTTATGGAATAGATAGGGGAGTAGTATTATAATATATAGTCATTTTTTAATTGAGGTCACCGAGGTTCACAGAAATGAAGGGACCTGTAACACAGCTATGAATGGTGGAGTTCACATTCAACCTCTGAACTTCATACTCCAAGTTCAATGTCCCTTCCACTATGACATACACCTAGAATTGATACAGAAGGGGAGCATGGAAGTGCTGGGAAAGGAAGGTTGTGGTCCCTGGCTAGGGCTCCATCCCTGGGACTGTGCCCACAGACCTAGGTGAGGACAGTATTTCTGTTTTCCTGCCAAATGCTGCATTTCCCAAGACCACCTTGGCCCATCATGCCCCCATCCTGTGCCCATAAAAACCCTGAGACCCTACTAGGCACACACACACAAGCAGCTGGACATCAAGAGGAATACATAGGTGGAAGAACACGCAAGCAGCTGGATGTCGAAAGGAACACATCAGTGTAAGAGCACACCAGCAGTCTGGCAAGCCACTAACCACCACAACGACGTGGAGTTTGGCCAGGGCGGTCAGAGGACAGCCTGGTCACTGAGCAGCCTGTATCCAGGGGAAAACCACCTTCCCACTCCATCTCCCTTGTGGCTCCCCAACCATCTGCTGAGAGCCACTTCCGCTCAATAAAACCTTGCAATCATTCTCCAAGCTCATATGTGATCTGATTCTTCTGGTACAACAAGGCAAGAAACCCCGGGATACAGAAAGCCCTTTGTCCTTGTGATAAGGCAGGGTGGGGTCTAATTGAGCTGACTAACACAAGGCACCTACAGATGACTAAACTGAAGGAGCATACTGTAACACACACCCACTGGGGCTTCAGCTGTAAACATTCACCTTAGACACTGTTGTGGGGTCGGAGCCCCACAGCCTGCCCATCTGCATGCTCCCCATAGAAGTTTGAGCGACGGGTCACCGAAGTGAGCCATGACCCCATGGCACATCCTGTAAGGGGTATAATGGAACTTTTCCCATTTCAGAATCTCCTTGATTACTATTAACTCCATGTCATTTAATCATGGATACTTGCTCCATAGCCCCTGGACACGAATTCTAGGGAGTAGAGACATTAATGGATCACAGACTTCCTTAAAAAGGAGCTATCCAATTTTCCAGCTTCTTTGTAAAAGAGGACTGTCATTCTACTCAGGACACTCAAGATTTCCATACTTCAGTAATATCGAATCTTAAACCCTCTAGATGCTGTGTGTAACTCACAAGCTGTAGCTCATACGTCACAGCTATAAGTCATTTGTGGCAAAGAGCTCTTAATGTCACTGTGTTGAGAAATGAATTTACATTATATACCCAAAACGTATGAACAAAGTAATGTGAATTAAATATATACTGTAAAACAAAAATAAAATCCAAAGCCCCCTAACCATCTAAATGGACCCCTCCTCTTGGCTAGCGGCATTCCAAAGTTTACCCGAAAATCTAGTTCAGGCTATGATGGGAAGGGAGAGATGGACATGCCTCATTATACCTTCCTCCCTTTTAAAATTACCAATAGAACAGGCTCTTTAGGTTTGATAAGAAACATTTACAAGCTATACTCTCTGAAGCCTGCTACCTAGTGGCTTCATCTGCATGAAAAAACTTTGGTCTCTACAACCCCTTACCTTAACCCAGACATTCCTTTCTACTGATTCCAGATCTTTAGATAGTAACTCTTTCAATCAATTGCCAATCAGAAAATCTTTGAATCTGCTTATGACCTGCAAGCTATCCCCCTCCCAGCACCTGCTTCCAGTTGTTCTGCCTTTCTGGACCTAACCAATGTACATCTTACATGTACTGACTGGTGTCTTATGTCTGCCTAAAATATATAAAACCAAGCTGGAGTCCAACCACCAACATGGACACATGTTTTCACGATCTCCTGAAGGCTGTGTCATGGGCCATTGGTCACTTAGATATGGTTCAGAATAAACCTCTTGATATTTTTAATTGACGGTGCTATGGCTCCTTACATGGACCATTTTTCCACTTAAATCCATTAATATGAGCCACCACTAGAAAAAGACTATACATATTTACATGAAATTACTATAATTTTTTTAAGCCCTGGTATCTAAAACTGCATACAAACTGCAATATATGAGAGAACAAGGAGCAACGTGGTCACAGTTTATTTTGTAATAACTTGTGTAAATTCATCAGACAGTGCAGAAATCCAAGAAAGAAATGAAGTATGTTATCATATGGGTTAATACTTCAGGCATTAGTTCACCAATGTACTTATCCCATTCTTGGTTTAGGCTATGTAACAGCGCATTCAGCTTACAAGAATTGAAAAATAACAAATAAAAATAGATAAAATTATATTACTTGAAAAAGTATTTGCAAGTAAATATTATTATTTAAAACTTAAAAAGCAAATGGAATCATTATGTCTTTCAGAGACTTATCAAGATAGCAAGCAAAAAAGAAGTCATTTCTAAAGCAAAGGTAAAAACATAAGACAACTGATTTCCTTTAGTCTAGGAAGCAGTCAGCAGTCCCAACAGTACAAGAATTTCTGCACATTCTTCACACAGACTTGAACTCCAAGGTTTTGCAAGTGATGAGACAGGCCCTCTGTTCTCAAATAGAACCAGCAAAGTAAGGGCATATGGGTTAGAAACTGTGGAGAACAGAACATTTTGTTTGTCGTTAAGTAAAATTATGAAAATGCAACTGTTAAACAGGAAACTAATTGATCGCTTTAGCAATGGATCTGGAAATCTTCTGTAGATCAGAATAAAATGTGACCATTTCAAATTCATAAAGTGACTGAAATATTTCCACCATGTTTCTAACTGGTGTCGGGTCTAACAACCAATGACTCAATAACTGGTTTTTGATGCTCCTTTTTTTCACAAGAATATCATTCTTTAGAAAAGTCCAACGTATTTATTTCAGGTACAACTTCACAATTTTTATGACAACCTTGAAAGATCTGTAATATGGGCAATGTTAAACCCAATCTTATTTAAAAGGAGCAAAAGCAGTGACAGAGTTAGGTGAACTGCACAAGGATACATGACTTAACAATGGCATAGCCAACAACTCTATTAGTTTCCTACTGTCAGTCTAACAAATTACCACAAATTTAGTGGCTTAAAATAACATGATTCTAAAGGTCAGAGCTTGAAATTAGTCTGACAGGGCTGAAACCAAGGTGGTGGTAAAACTCCTTCCTTCTGAGGGCTCTAGGGGAGATTCCATTTTCCTTGTCTATTCTAGTTTTCAGAGCCCATCTACATTTCTTGGCTTATGACTTTTTCCTCACATCACTCCAACCTCTTGTTTACATCATCATACCTCCTGTTTCCCTTTATGTCAAAAATTTTCCCTCTGCCTTTCTCCTAAAAAGACTATCGTGATTACATTTAGGGCCCACACAGAGAATCCAGAATAATCCATCCTTCTAGTTATACTTAATTTAATCATACATGCAAAGTCTATTTGCCATATAAGGTGCATCTACAGATTCCTTAGATGGGAACCTGAATATCTTTGGAGGCCATTATTCAGCCTACCTCAGTAATAAAACTGAATCCAAGAATATTTATTCTTGATTCACTATGCCAAGGGTGACTTGCTCACAACTATACAGCTGCCATAGGTGGTTGTCGGTTTTCTGTGTGACCCTGAGATTCTGAAAAAAATAATAATTTCTATCTCTCGCTCTTTCTCACACACACACACACACACACTTACACATGCACACACAGACACACAAACACACACACATACATGCACATTATTAAGCCAGAATATTAATGTCATGGTTTAAAAGTGTTCTTTAGAAAAACATACAATAATAATAAAAATATAGATTAAAAAGTATTTTAGTCAATTTGTAACAGAGCAAATTATTTTTATGTTAAAAAACAAATTGTTAAATTATAGCTGCAACAATGCCATCAATAGACCAAAATGTAGAGTAAAATCTAAAGCCAGCCCTACAACTGAAGAAAAGGAGGTCTGGTAATCATCTAGTGAATTCAGATATTGCAAATTACAAAAATCTAGTTAAATCAGATAATTTGTTATCCTTATCCTACCCCAATCTACTTCACAAAATATTCTTATCCCCATAAATAATTTGGAAGATTACATTTAAATTATGAATTTTAGCTTTTAGTTTAATTTCAGCAGTTTATGTAGAACTGCATGTGATCTCCTAGTGACGTCACCGGTAAGCTTTGTGACCTTGATCAAGTTCCTTCTTTTCTCTGACTCTCAGTTTTATGTACGAAATGAGTTTAGACAAGATCACATCAAAAGTTCCCTTCAGGTCAAAAGTTATTACCAAGAATGACGTAAATCATCACCTACAAATATATTTCCTTACTCTAGTGAAAGACAGTGCAATCTAAAATACACACTGAAACCAGCAAAATTCTAATCTTCAGTCTGTTACTACCTCTCTAACAATTTCGGGACTAGTCATTTAATATCTATCATTCACTGATGCCGAACTACCTTCATATAAATTAAATTTCCCTTGGCTTATCTTCTTCTAAAGCTTTGAGAAGAATTAATAAGACAATTATTACACAACATGCTAATTGCCTTAGATAATGACAGATATGACACACTAGTTTATTCACAAAGATCTTAGGTATAGAAAAGCAAGGAGACTTGCTTAAAATCTCCTTTGAGGCAGAAAATCATTGGAATTAACCTTCAAAATAGGCCTGTGCTTGTTTCTTCTGCCAAATTATCTCTAGCACTATCTCTGTTACATAGTTCACAAGCATTCATTGAGAGATTAAGTCATACTGATAAGTCATAAAATACTGACTCTGCCCAGAGTGATGTGAGGGATCACAAAAACAAGCAGAAAGGCACAATTCCTGTGATGTCAAATTAGATATTCTTGAGTTCTGTTCATAGTCCCACCGAAACAACTGCAAAATGAGCAAATCATTGGAAAAACGTTCAATTGTTCCCTATGGAAATATCATCCTCTTTTAATTACTGGCAACATTCTAGGACTGCCTATATTCAGTTCCCTGTAGTATGTCCAGGGAAACTGAGACTAATTTGAATATTGGTGTATTAGTTTCATACTGCCTCTGTCACAAATTATCACAAACTTAGTGGCTTGAAACAACATAAATTTATTATCTGAAACTTCTGGAGGTCAGAATCCTATATGTGTCTTATTGGGCTAAAACGAAGGTGTTGACAGTGCTCAGTTCTGTTCTGGAGGCTCTAGAAGAGAATCTTTTTTCTTTCTTTCTTTTTTCCACTTGCTAGAGGCTGTCTGCATTCCTTGGCTCATGGCCCCTTCCACCATCTTCAAGCCAGAAATATCTATGGAATCATTCCCATTTGGTATCACTCTGATATTGATTTTCCTGTTTCCATCTTTCACTTTATAATGAACTTTGTAATGACACTGGACTCTTCCAAATAGTCCAAGATAATCCACCTTATTGAAATCATTAATTTAATCACGTCTGCAAAATCTCTTTTGCCATACAAGGTAACACATTCACAGGTTCCAGGGATTAGGATGTGAAGATCTCTAGGAGGCTATTTTTCCGTCTATGACAATTGACCCTAACACTAATAATTGATCCACTGTGATTGCACACAGGTACTCATCTGTGTAAATTCATTCAATGAATTCACCCAGTTAATGTGGTCAGAGTAGGCCATTGATCATAAAAATACTCCTCCCCAGTCTTTCTTACTAGAAATCAAGGGATTTGAAAACCATTTTCCACTTAACTATGAATCAGAAGCACAGCTCCTCCATCACATTTACTCCAGGTGCCATTGCCATCAGAATCTCTCTCAGTCATAAGGAAAATCCAAGTACACCACTTGTTTTAATATATACATGTATAAATATATGTATATTTATGTTTATATATATGTATATACACATATAAATTTATATATGTATATTTATACGTGTATGTGAACTTTGCATATACATTTATGTATGTATATTTTCATA
>NW_012115455.1:1197394-1202682 GCF_000951035.1 Colobus angolensis palliatus
ACACACACACACACACACACACACACACATATATATATACACACATATATCCAAGACGGCATTGAAGACTTACACTGAAGGCTTCTGGATCAAACACTTTAAAAATATTAGGGAGGCTCAAATTAGAAGCTGGCAGCCAAGATGGTAAAGGGCAGAAAATATATGCACCATACAGAATGTTTGAAAGAACTAGGAATGTTCAGTCTTTAGACAGATAATCAAAAGCTGTTTTCAGAAAACTGCAAGGAGACATGACACGGATCTTATCTTAGGTGAAGGGCTCTAATAGCAATGAGAAGATTTACTTCAGAATACAAAAATCCCAACCACTGGATAGATGTTAGAAAGAACCACATTTTGGTTTAATTTTAAATCAAATTTAAATATTTTGTACTAACTAGAATTGTCTAACAATGGAACAGCCTATCTGAATACCCTATATTAGAGGTGTCAATGGGAGGTGGTTGGGGAGTTGTTGGTCAAAGGACACAAAACTACAGTTAGATAGGAAGAGATCTATTGTACACAGCATGGTGATTACAGTTAAAGATGATACATTGTACTATTAAAAAATGATAATAGTAGATGTTTAATGTTCTCACCGCAGAAATGAAAGCTATGTGAGGTAAAAAGAAACCATTCTTCAGAAGAAAAAATAATGTACTGCCAACACTTAGGTCAAGGTATCATTCATTCAGAGGCCTGGGATTTATTTACAATATAATTTGTAGTGACGCATAATACTGGTTAACATTTCAACTAGGATCACTGTGTTTTCTTAGTTTTAATTATACAAAATTAATTGTATCTAGCTTTTGTGTTATTCACAATAGCCAAGTCACAGAATCAACCCGTGTCCATCAATGGATGATTGGATAAAGAAGCTGTGATAAAAATATACACCGTGGAATACTACTTAGCCACGAAAAAGAATGAAATCATGTCCTCTGCAGTAACATGGATGCAATTTCCCATTATCCTAAGTGAATTAACACAGAAACAGGAAGTCAAATACTGCATGTTCCCACTTATAAATGAGAGCTAAACAAGGAATACACATAGTCATGCAGAGTTAAATAATAGGCAATGGTGACTATTAAAGGTGAGAGGGTGGAAAGGGGGTGAGAGATGAAAATTTATCTATTGGGTATAAAGTACACTATTTAGATGATGGGTACACTATGTAATATATCCATATAACAAAACTGCATTTGTACCCCCTAAATTATAAAAAATAAAATAAAATAATTTCCTGCTCTATGCTAAAAGAGTTATTCCCCTAACACCGAACATTTAATCACATTTTATTTTTGTTGAAAGATAAAATTAATGTTTTTCCATGGTTAAAGAGCTGGTAAAAAATTGGTACTGGAGATGGCAGAGCTCACCTCAGGCTTGAAAGGCTTGAAAGAAGGTCTGAGTGTGGAGTGAAATATAGTTTCTATTTGTCCAGGGTTTTTATGAGAAAGTCATCTTAGTTTCACACATCATTCATCAAGCAATTATCTGAACCATCGCCTTTTTTAAGAAAAGACTGAGGCTAGTTAGCTTTTAATCAGCAAACTCCAAAAAGAAATATCACCTCCTTGATGATTTCTCTAGTGACTTAGGGAAAAAAAAAAAAAAAAAAGTGTTCCCAACTCCAGAATTGAGGAAAAAGGACAAAAGATTATTGACAAAAACAACAAAAAACAAAATGATTAACAAAGGATTATTCATAATCCATTTATTACATACTATGTCCAAAAATGTAGTTTAAGAAAAACGCAGTGGAATCATAAGTGAGGCTCAAAATAAACTTTTTGTACACAATGAAGTTAGAAAATACAAACCATCTTAATCTCACAGGGTAATTGTGACCTGATATAATGCCTTCTAGTATCTATTCTTGATTTACTCTTAGTATTGCCTCCAATTTTATGGTTTTGGGTTAAGCACATAACTTGTGTCTCAGCTTGTCTTCCTGACTCATAAATTGTGTTTTAAAGAAGTCACATTAGGGTTTTAACAAATTATTTTGGGCTGCTAAGGAAAAAAAAATCCTTTATTTCAAAGAAATTCAAAGTACTTGCTATTAATCACATTTTAAAAATCTAACTACCATTCCTAGAAAGTAGGGTTAAGGTCATTTCTATCTTACGTGGTGACTGGGGTTGGGGAATGGGATGAAACAAAGTTTAACTCATTTCCCTAAGGCCCTTTACGCCCCAATACAGAGTTTCCTGGCTGATTAGCATAGTGATGATGAAAAAGGTTTCCAACAAATTAGCATTAAACTACATTAAAAAGTCGCAGCATTCAGTATAGAGTTCTAAAACAGTGATATTTCTTCTACAACAACAAGCAGTATAATAATTCAAAGTTTTATGACAAAATTTTTCTGGAATTTGAACCTTTTAAAGCATTGCATTGGATATTGCATTAGCCATGCCATGTAATTTTCTTCATTTATAACACCATCAACTATCATGAATGAACAACTCCCAATACTTGAGCTTTAGGGAATTATTGATTAAAGAATTTGGCCAGGTGCAGTGATTCACACCTGTAATTCCAACACATTGGGAGGCCAAGACTGGAGGATCACTTGAGACCAGCAATTCAAGACCAGCCTGGGCAACAGAGCAAGATCCTGTTTCTAAAAAAAAAAAAAATTAATCAGTCAGGCCTGGTACTAGGGAGGGTATTGAGATGGAAAGATTGCTTGAGCTAAAAAGTTAGAGGCTGCAGTGAGCTGTGACTGCACCACTGCAATCTAGCCTGGGCAACAGAACGTGACTCTATCTCAAAGAAAAAAAAAAAAAAGAACCTTTAAAACACTGACTTTAAAATTAGTTTTAATTCAGTACATCTCGAGTGTCTTATAGGAATATTCCCCTTATCACATGATCTTACAGTGTACTGATCCACAGGCAGGAGCAATACACAGAATGCTTCCTAAAAAGAGAAGAGAGGTAGAAAAGAAAAAAAAAATCAGACTTATTTTAAGTTTTTCAAAACAAAATTGGTTCTTTCAGAACTAAGACCTTGTTCTCTACAGAGCTGAGTATTTTATCAGTGGGTACTGAGGAAATATATATTAAATTGATAACTACTGGCTCTCCATGTGTTGTACAGTGCTTGATTTCCTCTGCTTCCACAGTTTCAATAATCTGATCTCTCACTTCACCACACACACACACACAAAAAGGCAAAAAGAAATCCTTCAGTGGTCAGCCAGATTTCTGCAATCTTAGACCCAGAGTCTAGGATAACAAAGAATAGAAAGTATTACTGTAGCATACTACCAAAGGAGGTTGTATATTTCTTTCCTTGGGGAATTCACTAAGACAAAATTGATAATACTGTTTCTGGGACAGTTCATAAACAGTCCTTACATGGATGGACTAGATGATTTCCCATGATCCCTTCTATACATATGCTTCTAATATTTTATTTACAATATGTCTGATGGTGATGAAGGTGGGACAGACTAAAAGTCATTCTATACAATGGAGAAGGAACTGTCAGTGTTATGCTCGAGTTTTCTTAATAACAATTGACATTAATAAAAAAAAACAGTAATGTTTTATTCCATGACCCTTCTACCTAGAAATCATTGTTTTAGCTCACCTAAAGCACCATTACAAAATGTGGAAAGCCATAATGATGTTTTAAAAAGAACAACTTTGATGCTAGGACAAAATTTATCCACTAGAGCAACATGGTCCAAATGGATTCTGATGCTTATTAACTCCTGGTAGTAAGACAACCATTTTGCCAGAGTTCAAATGTTTGCAGTGGGGATTGTTACAAATATACTGGGGAGAAAGATAAAGGGGAAAGGTGGAGCAAAAATTGTCTTTACTTATTTACTAATCTGATGGAAACCTAAGGAGAAATAATTACTTTAGCACTTAGACTTTTTGCCATACAGTTGGCCAAAGGCAAACATTCAGCAGCCACAGCACTGAAAATTCTGGCACAATAGGTGATTCTTATCAAATTTAATTGTAGCAGCAGCATGAATTAACTCCAAAGTAAATAAAGCAGAAGGGGGAGAAGAAGATACATGCAACAATCACTGGAACACCCAGATATATAAGGCAAAAATTATTAGAGCTAAAGAAAGAAATAGACCCTAACACAATAATTGTTGGACCTTCAAGACCCATCATTCAGCACTGGACAGATTATACAAACAGATAATCAACAAAGAAATATTAGAATTCACTTGTCCTGTGGAACAAATGGATCTAATAGATATTTACAGAACACTTCATTCAATGACTGCAGAATACACATTCTTCTCCTCAGCACATAGATCATTCTCAAGAATAGACCATATATTAGGACACAAAACAAGTCGTTAAAAATTCCTCAAAAATGAAATTATAAGAAATATATTTTGTGAACACAATGGAATAGAACTAGAAACCAATAACAAGAGGAATTTTGGAAACTATCCAAACACATGAAAATAAGACAATATGCTCCTGAGTGAATGGTGGGTAAATGAAGAAATTAAGAAAATTGAAAAAATCTCTTAAACCAATAAAAAGAGAAACAGGATATACCAAAACCTACGAGATACAGTGAAATAAATAGTAAAAAATAAAAGTTTATAGCTACAAGGGTGACTTCAAAACATTTTTAGAAAAACTTCAAATAAACAAGTTAAAGATGCATCTCAAAGAACTAGAAAAGCAAGATCAAATCAAACCCAAACATAGAAGAAAATAAATAAATAAGAAAAGGTCAAAAATAAATTGAATTGAAATAAAAAAACACTAAAAAAGATCAATGGACAAAAAAGTGGGTTTTTTCACACCTGGCCGGGAGGGTCCCAGGGCCATGGAGCCTCCCTCATTGCTAGCACATCAGTCTGTGATCTAATAACAAGGCAGCAGCGAGGCTCGGGGAGGGACGACCGCCATTGCTGAGGCTTAAGGAGGTAAACAAAGCCACTGCGAAGCTCGAACTGGGTGAAGCTCACAGCAGCTCAAGGAAACCTGCCTATCTCTGTAGACTCCACCTCTGGGGACAAGGCACAGCTAAAAAAACAACAGGGGAAGGAGCAGAGGCCTGTGCAGACCCGAATGACTCTGTCTGACAGCTTTGAAGAGAGCAGTGGATCTCTCAACACAGAAGTTGAGATCTGAGAATGGACAGACTGCCTGCTCAAGTGGGTCCCTGATCCCTGAGTAGCCTAACTGGGAGACATACCCCACTAGGGGAAGTCTGACACCCCACACCTCACAGGGTGGAGTACACCCCTGAGAGGAAGCTTCCAAAGTAAGAATCAGACA
>NW_012115455.1:1207926-1215780 GCF_000951035.1 Colobus angolensis palliatus
ATAATAAAAAAAAGATAAAAATAAATAAATAAAAAAATAAAAAATATAAAAAATAAAAATAAAACATAAAAATCACACTATGGTATAAATAAAAAAAAACTATACTAACAATTGTTTAGAAAGGCACATACTACTTTGAAAAAAAATTTGAGAGTACCAGAAAAGTGTAAACTTTTAGGTTCTAATCATATTTAGATACTATTGAACCCATAAATCCAAAGTCTGACGGCAAATATGTTTATGTAACACTGATATTTGGATAAATAAGTTAAACTAAAAGTTTTCCTTTTAAATAATAGGCTTTATAATTGGTGTGATGTTGAGATGTCTGCAGTGAATGGGCTCAACACCATAATAATATTTTCTCTTTAATACTTCTTTAGAACATTAAGTGGCAATCAAAGAGTCTAAAACTGCATTACATAGCAGTAATAAAATTAGAGTGACACTTATTTTGT
Source organism: Colobus angolensis palliatus (assembly GCF_000951035.1). Taxonomy (NCBI): domain Eukaryota; kingdom Metazoa; phylum Chordata; class Mammalia; order Primates; family Cercopithecidae; genus Colobus; species Colobus angolensis. The sequence continues at coordinate 1,208,385 of NW_012115455.1, forward strand.
AGCAGCAGGTTTGGAATTCTTGCTATTGGGGTTGGCGGTAGCAAACTCAACTCTGGGTGGCTTCTGCTTCATGCTTAGATGGTGTGTTGGAACATTTCCTGTTTAGAACTTTCTATTTTAACACTTCCTGACTGGAGCTCTTTAAAATAGCAACAAACCTCTCTGATTTTTATAATTTGTTCACATGTTTCTACTTTTTAGACTGTGGCTTTCCTGTAGACAGAAATTGTATTTTATATGTCCTTTTCTTCAGCAGCTGTGTGCCTAGCACCTAGTTGAATTGTCAGGCTTGTTGACTATGTAAAGTAAAATTATACCAGAAATACACTATTAAATTTATCATTTTACTCAGAAAATATATAACTAAGTAAGATAAAAAAAAAAGTGGGTTTTTTGAAAAGATGAAAAGAATGGACAAACTTAAATCCAGAATAAGAAAAAAGAGAGAAGACCCAGTTCAATAAAATCAGAAATTAAAAAGGTGATATTACAGCCAATACCACAAAAATTGAAAAGATCATTAGAGGTTACCATGAGCAACTATATGCCAATTAATTGGAAAACCTAGAAGAAATTGATAAATTCCTAGACAAATACAACTTACAAATATTGAACCATGGAGAAATCCAAAACCTGAGCAGACAAAAAACAAGTAATGAGAACAAAGCTGTAATACAGTCTCCCAGCAAAGAAATGTCAGGACCTCATGGGCTTCGTTGCTCAATTTTATCAAACATTTAAAGAACTCATACAAATCCTACGTCAAAGTATTCTGAAGAACAAAAGAAGGAGGAAATACTTTCAAACTGATTCTACAAAGCCAATAGTACACTAGTACCAAAACTAGACAAAGACACATCAAAAAAGAAAACTATAGGCCAATATCACTGATGAACATTGATGCAAAACTACTCAACAACATACTGAAAAATTCATGAACACATTAAAAAGATCATTATTCATGATCAAGTGGAATTTATCCCAGGGATGCAAGGATGGTTCAACAGATACAAACCAATCAATGTGATACATCATATCAATGGAATGAAGGACAAAAACCATATGATATTTTCAGATGATGCTAAAAAAGCGTTTTATAAAATTCAACATACCTTCATGACAGCAAGTCCCAAAATACTGGGGATTGAAACATACCTCAATATAATAAAAGCCATATATGAAAGAATTATAGCTAATATAACACTTAATGGGAAAAAAAAAAACTGAAAGCCTTTCTTCTAAATCTGGAACATGACAGAGGTGTCTACTTTCACCACTGTTATTCAACATACTACTAAAAGTCCTAGCTAGAGCAATCAGACAAGAGAAAGACATAAAGGGCATCCCAATTTGAAATGAATAAGTGAATTTATCCATCTTTGCAGATTATGTGATGTTACATTTGGAAAAACCTAAAGACTTCACCAAAAAATCCCATTAGACCTAATGAACAAATTATGTACAGTTGCAGGATACAAAATCAACATGCAAAAAGTCAGTATCACTTCTAAATGCCAATAGTGAACAATATGAGAAAGAAATCAATAAAGTAATCCCATTCACAGTAGTCACAAACATAATAAACTACGCAGGGATTAACTTAAACAAGTGAAAGCTCTCTGCAATGAAAACTATGAAATATTGATGAAAGAAACTCAAGAAGACTGAAAAAATGTACACATATAAATGTACATATATATATATATATGTAAATATATATATAGTTACCCGATGCTTTTGCCTCACAGCTCTTAAGATTCTTTCCCTTGTCTTGACTTTAGATAACCTGACGACCACGTGCCTAGGTGAGGATCTTTCTGTGACAAATTTCCCGAGTGTTCTTTGAGCCTCTTATATTTGGATGTCTAGGTCTCTAGCAAGGCCAGGGAAGTCTTCCTCAATTATTCCCTCAAGTAAGTTTTTGATTTCTTTCTCAGATTGTTCACTATTGGCATTTAGAAATGCTACTGATATTTGTGTGTTGATTTTGTATACTGTAACTGTACATAATTTATTAGGTCTAATGGGATTTTTTGGTGAAGTCTTCATAGGGTTTTCCAAATGTAACATCATATCATCTGCAAAGATGGGTAAATTGACTTCTTCATTTCAAATTGGGATATATCTATATCTATATACAGATAAATAGATGATATAGATATAGATATAGATATAGATATATAAAACCTGTCAGATTAACAGCAGATTTCTCAGCAGAGACCTTACAAGTCAGAAGAGATTGGGGTCCTGTCTTTTACCTCAGTAAACAAAAACAAAAAAAAATATATAAGCTAAGAATTTTGTATCCAGTGAAACTAATCTTCATAAATGAAGGAGAGATAAAGTCTTTTTGAGACAAACAAATGTGGAGACAATTCCCCACTACCAAGCCAGCACTGTAAGAAATGCTAAAAGGAGTTCTAAATCTTAACACATAACCCTGAAATACACCAAAATAGAACCTTCTTAAAGCATAAATCTCAGAGGACCTATAAAACAATAACACAATTTTTTAAAAAGTATTCACACAACAATTAGCATGATGAAAAAACAGTACTTCATCTCTCAACACTAACACTGAATGTAAGTGGCCTAAATGTTTCACTTAAAAAGTACAGAATGCCGCAATAAACATTGCATTGGGGAGTTATACCTGATATAAATGATGAATTGATGGGTGCTGACGAGTTGTTGGGTGCAGCACACCAACATGGCACAAGTATACATATGTAACAAACCTGCACGTTATGCACATGTACCCTAGAACTTAAAGTATAATAAGAAAAATAAAAAAAAAATTAAAAAAAAGTACAGAATGGCAGGATGGACAAAAATCCTACCACCAATTATTTGCTGTCTTCAAGAGACTCACCTAACACATAAGGACTCACATGAATTTAAGGTAAAGGGGTGGAAAAAGATATTCCATGCAGATGAAAACCAAAAGCAAGCAGGAGTAGTTATTCTTATATTAGGCAAAACAGACTTTAAAGCAACAAAATTTAAAAAAAGACAAAGGGGCATTATATAATGAAAAATATCAGTCCAACATGAAAATATCACAATCCGAAATATATATGCACTTAACACAGGAGCTCTCAAATTTATAAAACAATTGCACTAGACATAAGAAATGAGCGTCACAGCAAAACAATAATAGTGGAGAAATTCAATACTTCACTGACAGCACTAGACAGGTCATCAAGACAGAAAGTCAACAACAACAACAAAAACTGACTTAAAGTATACCCTAGAACGAATGAACTAAACAGATATTTACAGAACATTCTACCCAACAACTGACGAATATACATTTTTTATCAGCACATAGAACATTCTCCAAGATAGATCATATGACAGGCCACAAAACAAGTCTCAATATATTTAAGAAAATTTAAAAAAATACTATCAAGTTCTCTCTCAGACTACAATGGAATAAGATTGAAAATTCACTCTAAAAGGAACCTTCAAAACTATACAAATACATGAAAATTAAATAATCTTCCCCTGAATGATCCTTGAGTCTACAGTGAAATCAAGATGGAAATTTAGAAAATTCTTTAAAATGGATAATAATAGTGATACAAACTATCAAAACCTCTGAGATACAGCAAAAGTAGTGCTAAAAGGAAAGTTCCTAACATTAAAGGCCTACATCAAAAAGTCTGAAAGCACAAATAGATCATCTAAGCTCACCCCTAATGGAACTAGAGAAATAAAAACCAAACCCAAACCCAGCGGAAGAAAAGAAATATCAAAGATCAGAGCAGAACTAAATGAAATTGAAACAAAAAAAATTAAAGATAAATGAAACAAAAAGCTGGTGGTTTGAAAATATAAACAAAATTGATTGATCATTAGTGAGATTAAGAAAATAAGAGAAGATACAAATAAATATATATAAATAAAATGGCTTTAATCCAAACACAGACAATAACATGCTGGCAAGGATATGGAGAAACGGGAACCCTCGTACACTCTTGGTGGTAAGGTAAATTAGTACAACCACTATAGAGAACAGTTGGAGGTTCCTCAAAGAAACTAAAAATAGAGCTTACATATATGTGATCCAGCCACCCCACTGCTGGGTACATATCCAAAATTAAGACAATTGATATATCAAAGAGATAGCTGCACTCCTGTGTTTATTGCAGCACTATTCACAATAGCCAAGATTTGGAAGCAACTTATGTGTCCGTTGACAGATGAATGGATAAAGAAAAGATGGCACATATACACAATGGAGTATTACTCAACTATAAAAAGAATGAGATCCTTTCATTTGTGACAACTTGAATATAACTGGAGAACATTATTTTAAGTGAAATGAGCCAGGCACAGAAAGACAAACTTTGCATGTTCTCAGTTATGTGTGGGAGCTAAAATTTAAAACAATTGAACTCATGGAGATAGAGTAGAACCAGGATTACCAGAGGCTGGGAAGGACAATGGGTAGGGAGGATAGGGATGGTTAATGTGTACAAAAATATCGTTAGAGTCAATGAATAAGATCTACCATTTGATAGTGCAACCAGGATGACTGTGGTCAACAATAATTTATTATACATTTTAAAAACTGAAAGAGTATAATTGGATCATTTGTAACACAAGGAAAAGATAGATGCTTGGGTTAATGGATTCGCTATTTATCCTGATGTGATTATTAAACATTATGTGCCTGTATCAGAGTGTCTCATGTGCCTCAGAAATATGTGCACCTGTGGTAAATGACAGACACAGACAATGAAGCCACAAATCTTTAATTTATTATGACTGCAACATTTGACTTTAATCAGAACTGTATAACAGTCATGTCTTTGTGGAATGTTCCAGTATAAAAAACAAGCACAAATTGTGCTTAGGACCTACTTTCCACACTTTTCTGCACACAGAAAAATTAAAAATTTAAAATTAAAACTAAAACAAAGTAAATAAGGCATATTGATACATAGAATACTGAACTAAACTTCAAACCAAACTGTCAGGAATCCTACAACCCTTGGAAAAGAAAGGGGAAAAGCCAAGGAGAGCAGAAAGAGTGACAAACAGAAAACAGTTGAGATTATAAATAAAGGAATGAATACAATTCAGATTTTTATAAGACATAATTGTTTGCACAAAAAATCAAGGCTAGGGTGATCTCAAGGTGAGGGAATTATAGAAAAGTCTAAAAGGCATTTTTCAGAAAATGAAAAAGGGAATTTAGTGGGCTTTGTTCCATAATCCCAGAGTAAATGATAGAAACAGACAATGAAGCCACAAATCTTTAATTTATTATGACTGCAACATTTGGCTTTAATCAGAACTGTATAATAGTCATGTCTTTGTGGAATGTTCCAGTATAAAAAGGAAGTGTAAATTGTGCTTAGGATCTACTTTCCACACTTCTGTCTAGTGAAATGGCAAGAAAATTGGGTAACAGTTCAACTGAAGTAATAAATTATCACTTTTCAGAACTGTCATTCAATTAAGAAGATCATTGTCAGGGTGACTGGAAAGGGTAGGCAGAATATATTTGCACACTTGTTGAGGGACAGGACAATGCTAATTTCTGTGAGACAGTTTACCAACAGGCAGGCAAGGAGTCCCTAAAGTACCTCTGCCTTGACTCCCTTCTTATTTGCAGACCATGTAACTTAGTCCCTCCAACTGACATCTCCATACTTTCTCCCTCATTCTGGCTCAGGGAGGAGGCTGAGGAAATCTTTATTCCTGGCCTTTTCTCGTCCTTGAGAACCTAGGTCCAGAGTTTAGTCCAGTGACTGGCAATAAGTATTTTCTGAATGAATGAGTGGATTTGAGGGTGAAAACAAGATAATTCACAAGCACAAATCATAGATTCAGAATTGGCAGGACCTATCTACATAATCTATTCAAATTGTCCACCCTGCACAAGGCTCTGCACTTGAACATCTCTGCCAAGTGTTTATATGGTACATGTATGTGCACATACTATCAAGTTAGTTCAGTGTAGAAGTATTGAATGTAGAAGTATGAAATTCTAGGGGAGAGGGTTTATGGAACCAGAGCTCCATAAACTCTCTCCTCTAGAATTTAACAATGCCATTGATATGGAATCCCAAACTTCTGATTTAATTCCATTTACCTTTCTTTATCTTCTTTCTTGAATAGTATTCACCAGATCCTAAGTCAGCCCAGAAATCTTAAAGGAAGTGCTATGACTACCAATTTTCTAACCGTATACTCTTTCCAGCCTCCGAGATTGGCATTAGGAAGCTCCTAGATCCAGAAGCTAGACTGGCATTAGGAAGAAGAGAAAATAAGTGTAAAGTATTAGATCAGTTATACTTTCTTATGACTAAAATAACCCATCCCATAGCCAGAAGTCAAAGTGTAAAAGGCAATATGTTCTTTCCTATTCTGTGAAGAAAGACATTTGTAGCCTGATGGGGATGGCATTGAATCTCTAAATTACCTTGGGTAGTATGGCCATTTTCATGATATTGATTCTTCTTATCCATCAGCATAGAATGTTCTTTCATTTGTCTGTATCCTCTTTTATTTCATTGAGAAGTGGTTTGTAGTTCTCTTTGAAGAGGTCCTTGACATCCCTTGTAAGTTGGATTCCTAGGTATTTTATTCTCTTTGAAGCAATTGTGAATGGGAGTTCATTCATGATTTGGCTCTCTGTCTGTTATTGGTTTATAAGAATGCTTGTGATTTTTGCACATTGATTTTGTATCCTGAGACTTTGCTGAAGTTGCTTATCAGCTTAAGGAGATTTTGGGCTGAGACTATGGGATTTTCTAAATATACAATCATGTTATCTGCAAACAGGGACAATTTGACTTCCTCTTTTTCTAATTAAGTACCCTTTATTTCTTTCTCCTGCCTGATTGCCCTGTCCAGAACTTCCAACCCTATGTTGAATAGGAGTGATGAGAGAGGGCATCCTTTTCTTGTGCCCATTTTCACAGGGAATGCTTCCAGTTTTTGCCCATGCAGTATGATATTGGCTGTGGGTTTGTCATAAATAGCTCTTATTATTTTGAGGTACGTTCCATCAATACCGAATTTATTGAGAGTTTTTAGCATGAAGCATTGTTGAATTTTGTCAAAGGTCTTTTCTGCATCTATTGAGATAATCATGTGGTTTTGTCTTTGGTTCTGTTTACATGCTGGATTATGTTTATTGATTTGCATATGCTGAACCAGCCTTGCATCCCAGGGATGAAGCCCACTTGATCATGGTGGATAAGCTTTTTGATATGTTGCTGGATTCGGCTTGTCAGTATTTTATTGAGGATTTTTGCATCGATGTTCATCAGGGATATTTGTCTAAAATTCTCCTTTTTTGTTGTGTCTCTGCCAGGCTTTGGTATCAGGATGATGTTGGCCTCATAAAATGAGTTAGGGAGGATTCCCTCTTTTTCTA
>NW_012115455.1:1215830-1217633 GCF_000951035.1 Colobus angolensis palliatus
AGGCTTTGGTATCAGGATGATGTTGGCCTCATAAAATGAGTTAGGGAGGATTCCCTCTTTTTCTATTGATTGGAATAGTTTCAGAAACAATGGTACCAGCTCCTCCTTGTACCTCTGGTGGAATTCAGCTATAAATCTGTCTGGTTCTGGACTTTTTTTTTGGTTGGTAGGGACGTTGTCTGCAGGCACTCAGAATGGTCCATCATTTGATATACTGATGTAGGCTTTCCTACAATACAGCTTCTAACAAAAGCAGGCTGTTGTGAATCCCTGGTAATAGAATTGTTTACCTTTTTACCAAGAAGGTTGGGAAAGCACCAAGATCTGCATGTGGCCTGTACCCAGGCCGACTTCGAGGGGTTAGTGCTGTAAGACCTAAAGTTCTTATGAGAATGTCCAAAACAAAGAAACATATTAGCAGGGCCTATGGTAGTTCCATGTGTGCTGAATGTGTTCGTGACAGGATCAAGCGTGCTTTCCTTATCGAGCAGAAAGTCACTGTGAAAGTGTTGAAGGCACAAGCACAGAGTCAGAAAGCTAAATAAAAAAATGAAACTTTCTTGAGTAATAAAAATGAAAAGACAAAACAGAAAAAGAATAAGGGGGGAGACCACCCCTCATATTGTCTTATGCCCAATTTCTGCCTCCAAAGAAAGAAAAGGTAAAAATTAAAAGGCAGAAACAAAATCCACAAGCAGACAACCCGGCGCCACACCCTGGGCCTTGTAGTTAAAAATCAACCCCTGACCTAAATGGTTATGTTATCTATAGATTATAGACAGTGTATTGAAAAGCACTGTGAAAATCCCTATCCTATTTTGTTCTGATCTAATTACTGGTGCATGCAGCCCCCAGTCACGTACCCCTTGCTTGTTCAATTGATCACGATCCTCTCACACACTCCCCCTTAGAGGTGCGAGCCCTTAAAAGGGACAGGAATTGCTTACTTGGGGAGCTCGGTTCTTGAGACAGGAGTCTTGCTGATGTCCCTGGCCGAATAAATCCCTTCTTTCTTTAACTCAGTATCTGAGGAGTTTTGTCTGTGGCTCGTCCTGCTACATTTCTTGGTTCCCTGACCGGGAAGCGAGGTGATTGGCAGATGGTCGAGGCAGCTCCTTAGGCAGCTTAAGCCTGCCCTGTGGAACATCCCTGAGAGGGACACCGACCAGCCTGAGCATTGCGGATCCTGAGAGCGCTCCTGGGTAGGCATTTGCCCTGGTGGGGCGCCTCACCAGAGCAGTGTGTGGCAGGCCCCCGTGGAGGATCAATGCAGTGGCTGAACACTGGGAAGGAACTGGTACTGGGAGTCCGGACATCTGAAACTTGATAAGACTAGTCTTGAGAACTTGCCCACTCCATTTCAGTGGAAGCGTGGCCTGATCACCCAGGGCATGCCTCTATTGGCACTTTGGTTTGGTTTTGATTTTGGTTTTGCCTTGGTTTGAATTGCTTGACAGGACTGGTCTTGGGAACATGCCCACTCCATTTCAGCGTGCCTTTATCGGCACCTTGGTTTTGGTTTTTATTTGGTTTAAATTGCTTGACAGGACTGGTCTTCGGAACTTGCCTACTCCATTTGAGTGAAAGCGTGGCCTGATCACCCACAGTGTGCCTGTACCAGCACTTTGGTTTTTGTTTTTTACTTGACTTAGATTGCTTGATACTTTGGTTTTGGTTTTCACCTGGCTTAGATTTTCTGATACTCTGATTTTGGTTTTGATTTTGGTTTGGCGTAAACTGTAAAAGTGTGTGTGTGTGCCCTTTTTACCTGTTCTTTGTTTTGTGGTGTGCGTGTGGTGTGAG
>NW_012115455.1:1218408-1252073 GCF_000951035.1 Colobus angolensis palliatus
TTTTGGTTTTGATTTTGGTTTGGCGTAAACTGTAAAAGTGTGTGTGTGTGCCCTTTTTACCTGTTCTTTGTTTTGTGGTGTGCGTGTGGTGTGAGAGTGGTGTTTTGTCTCGAGGAAACATGGGTCGGGCACAAAGTAAGCCCACCCCACTAGGAGCTATGTTGAAAAATTTCAGGCCGGGCGTGGTGGCTCAAGCCTGTAATCCCAGCACTTTGAGAGGCCGAGGCGGGCGGATCATGAGGTCAGGAGATGGAGACCATCCTGGCTAACACGGTGAAACCCCGTCTCTACTAAAAAAAATCAAAAAAACTAGCTGGGCGAGGTGGCGGGCGCCTGTAGTCCCAGCTACCCTGGAGGCTGAGGCAGGAGAATGGCGTAAACCCGGGAGGCGGAGCTTGCAGTGAGCTGAGATCTGGCCATTGCACTCCAGCCTGGGTGGCAGAGCGAGACTCTGTCTCAAAAAAAAAAAAGAAAAAAAGAAAAAGAAAAATTTCAAAAAGGGATTTAAGGGAGACTATGGAGTCACCATGACACCAGGAAAACTTACAACTTTGTGTGAGATAGACTGGCCAGCATTACAGATGGGTTGGCCATCAGAAGGAAGCCTGGACAGGTTGCTTGTCTCAAAGGTATGGCACAGGGTAACCTGTAAGCCAGGGTACCCGGATCAGTTCCCATATATAGACTGTTTGTTACAGTTGGTTTTGGACCCCCACAGTGGTTATGAGGACAGGCAGCAGCAGTACTAGTAGCAAAGGGACAGTTAGTTAAGGAAGGTCCTCGCTCCACCCGCCGAGGGAAGTTAGCACCAAAAGTCCTGTCTGACCCAACACCAGAAGAATCATGGCAGGAATTGGTACCAGCAATATCCCCTCCTTATCAGGAGGAATGGCTCCCCACCCCTGAACCTACAGCAACTCCACCTCTACCAGATGACCACACCCCTAGACCACCCAGAGTAGACAAGAGAGGAAGTGAAGCCACGGGAGAAGCTCCTCCCTTAGAAGCTCACTTATGGCCCAAGACTGGAATCCAAATGCCCCTGAAAGAGCAGCTATATACTGGAGTAGATGAGGATGGACATATGGTGGAAAGGCGTGCCTTTGTGTATCAACCTTTCACCTCTGCTGATCGCCTCAATTGGAAAAATAATACTCCATCTTACACTGAAAAGCCTCAAGCTTTAATTGACTTGCTCCAAACTATTATACAGGCTCATAATCCTACTTGGACTGATTGCCACCAGCTGCTCATGTGCCTCTTTAATACAAACGAAAGGCTAAGGTTGCTCCAGGCGGCAACTAAGTGGCTAGAGGAGCACGTCCCAGCCGATTACCAAAATCCCCAAGAATATATAAGAATTCAACTGCCGGGAGTATACCCCCAATGGGACCTGAACGAGGGACCAGACATGGAGAGGCTAAGACGGTACCGTGAGGTATTAATAGAAGGTCTAAAGAAAGGGGTTCAAAAGATTAAAAATGTAAATAAAGTCTCTGAGGTCATCAACGAAAAAGAGGAGAGTCCAGCGCAATTCTATGAAAGACTGTGTGAGGCATATCGTATGTACACTCCTTTTGATCCAGATAGCCCTGAAAATCTGCGCATGACTAACATGGCCTTAGTTAGTCAAAGCACAGAAGATATCAGGAGAAAATTGTAGAAACAGGCTGGGTTTGTAGGTATTAATACCTCACAGTTACTGGAAATAGCCAGTCAAGTGTTTCTGAATAGAGATGCAACAAGTCACAGAGAAAGTCGTAAGGAAGGTGAATGCCAGGCTAGGCGAAATGCTGACTTACTGGCCATGGCCATTAAGGGATTCCCCTGAAAGGAGAGGGGAAGGGGGGTTCAGGGAAGAATACCCAGTCTAATTGCCCATGCTTGCAATGTAACCAATGCGCCCATTGAAAGGAAATAGAGCATTGGAAAGATAAGTGTCCCCAACTGAAGAAAAAGCAAGGTGGTTCAGAGCAAAAGACCTCAGATAAAGACGAGGGAGCTTTGTTCAATCTGGTTGAAGGGTTATTGGACTGAAGGGGACCGGGCTCAAGTGCCCCCAAGGAGTCCACAATCAGGATTACAATTGGGGGCAAGAACATTAAGTTTTTGGTCAATACTGGTGCTGAACACTCAGTAGTGACCACCCTGGTCGCTCCCTTATCCAAGAAAACCATTGATATAAATGGAGCAACAGGAGTTTCCACCAAGCAGGTTTTCTGTCTACCACGAACCTGCTCAGTGGGGGGACATGAGATAGTTCACCAGTTCTTGTACATGCCTGGCTGTCCCTTGCCCTTGCTGGGAAGAGACTTGCTTTAGCAAGTTGAGAGCCACCATCTCCTTTACAAAACAGGGCTCTTTACAGCTAAAGTTACTAGGAACAGGAGTTATCATGGCCCTTACCGTCCTCCGGGAAGAAGAATGGAGAGTTTTTCTAACCGAGCCAGGCCAAGAGATAAAACCAGCTCTAGCTAAGTGATGGCCCCAAGTATGGGCAGAGGATAATCCACCGGGACTGGCGGTCAACCAAGCCCCCGTACTCATAGAAGTTAAGCCTGGGGCACAGCCAATTAGACAAAAGCAGTATCCAGTTCCCAGAGAAGCTCTTGAAGGAATCCAGGTTCATCTCAGGTGCTTGAAAGCCTGTGGAATTATAGTTCGTTGCCAGTCTCCATGGAACACCCCTCTCCTGCCTGTCCCTAAGCCAGGGATCAAGGATTACCGACCAGTACAGGACTTGCGCTTGGTCAACCAAGCTACAGTGACCCTGCACCCAACAGTTCCTAACCCTTACACATTGTTAGGGCTGCTGCCAGCAAAGGACAGCTGGTTTACATGTCTGGACTTAAAAGATGCCTTCTTTAGCATCAGGATAGCTCCTGAGAGCCAGAAGCTGTTTGTCTTTCAGTGGAAAGATCCGGAATCAGGTGTAACTACTTAGTAAACTTGGACCCGGCTTCCCCAAGGTTTCAAAAACTCCCCCACTATCTTCAGGGAGGCCCTGGCTCGAGACCTGCAAAAGTTTCCTGCTAAAGACCTAGGCTGTGTCTTGCTCCCGTACGTGGACGACCTTCTGCTGGGACACTCCACGGCAGTCGGGTGCACAAAAGGGACTGATGCCCTGCTTCGGCACCTGGAGGACTGTGGGTATAAGGTGTCCAAGAAGAAAGCTCAGATCTGCAGACAGCAGGTACGCTACCTGGGATTCAGTATTCGGAAAGGAGAGTGCAGCCTGGGGTCAGAAAAAAAGCAGGTCATCTGCCACATACCGGAACCTAAACCATAAGGCAAGTAAGGGAATTCCTAGGAGCTGTGGGGTTTTGCAGATTATGGATTCCAAACTTTGCAGTACTAGCCAAACCTTTGTATGGGGTTACAAAGGGGGGTGATCGGGAGCCTTTTGAATGGGGGCCTCTACAACAGCAAGCCTTTTGTAAATTAAAGGAAAAACTTATGTTGGCCCCAGCCCTAGGACTACCAGATTTGACAAAGCCCTTTACACTCTATGTGTCAGAAAGATAAAAAAACGGCAGTTGGAGTTTTAACCCAGACTGTGGGGCCCTGGCCAAGGCCAGTGGCCTATCTCTCAAAACAACTAGACAAAGGCTGGCTCCCAGGTCTAAGGGACCTAGCAGCAACAGCCCGGTTAGCAGAAGAAGCAGATAAACTAACCCTTAGGCAAAACCTGAATATAAAGGCCCCCCATGCTGTAGTAACTTTAATGATTACCAAAGGACATCATTGGTTAACAAATGCTAGATTAAACAAGTACCAAAGCCTGCTATGTGAAAATCCCCACATAATTACTGAAGTTTGCAACAACCTAAACCCCGCCACCTTGCTCCCGGTATCAGAGAGCCCCGTTGAACATAACTGTGTAAAGGGTTTGGACTCAGTTTATTCTAGCAGGCCCAAACTCTGAGACCATCCTTAAACATCAGTAGACTGTGAGTGGTACGTGGTAGGGAGCAGCTTCTCCAGCCCCTGCAAAGTGACTCTGAAGACGACGACAAGCCCTGCTCCAGTCACACCTGGAAGCTGACTGGCCCACGCAAGGCTGAAGCATGAGGAAACTCATTGCAGGGCTCATTTACCTTAAAATTTGGACTTTTACAGTAAGGACTTCAACTGACCTTCCTCAGACTGAGGACTGTTCCCAGTGTATACATCAAGTCACTGACTTAGGACAAAAGGTTGCTACGGTTCTATTATTTTATGGTTATTATAAGTTTACTGGAACTCTAAAAAGAATTTGTTTGTATAATGTTATTCCATACAAGGTATGTAGCCCAGGAAATGACCAACCTAATGTGTGTTATGACCCATCTGAGCCTCCCATGACCACAGTTTTTAGAATAAGATTAAGGATTGAGGACTGGTGGGACTCATGAATGATACGAGTAAAGTGTTAGCAAAAACAGAAGAAAAAGAGGTTCTCAAACAAGTCACCTTAAATGCCTGTGCTGTCATTAATAGTAGTAAGTTAGGAATAAGGTGTGGTTCTCTTAATTAGAAAAGAGGCTATATGGCAGAAAATAAGTACATCTGTCATAAATCAGGACTATGTGGAAATAAATGTAAATACTGGTCTTGTGTCATTTAGGCCACTTGGATTAAAAAAAAAAAATGAAAAGGATCTAGTCCACCTTCAGAAAGGGAAAAAAACGGGCTTTCCTGTACTAGGGAATGTAAGGGACAATGTAACTGTCCTAAGGGACAATGTAACTCCTTAGAGCTAGTAATAACCAATCCCCTTGATCCTCTCTGGGAAAAAGAGGAGCGTGTGACCTTAGGAATCGACAGGGCTGGACTGGATCCTCGAGTAAATATCTTGGTTCAAGGAGAAGTTTACAAATGCTCTCCTGAGCCAGTGTTTCAAACTTTCTATGATGAACTAAATGTGCCAGTACCAGAAATTCCAGGAAAAACAAGGAATTTGCTTTTGCAATTAGCCGAGTATGTAGCCCAGTCTCTCAATGTCACTTCATGTTATGTATGTGGATGAACTGTAATAGGAGACCAATGGCCATGGGAAGCCCGAGAATTAGTACCTACAGACCCAGTTCCTGACGAATTCCTGGCTCAAAAGAACCACCCTGATAATTTCTGGGTCCTAAAAGCCTCAATTATTGGACAATATTGCATAGCTAGAGAAGGAAAATAATTCACTCATCCCGTAGGACGACTTAGTTGTCTGAGATAGAAACTGTATAATGGTACCACAAAAACAGTCACTTGGTGGAGTTCAAATCACACAGAGAGAAATCCATTTAGTAAACTCCCAAAGTTGCAAACCGTGTGAATCCACCTGGAGTCCCACTGGGACTGGATAGCCCCCACTGGATTATACTGGATATGTGGGCATAGAGCTTATGCCAAATTACCTGACTAGTGGGCAGGTAGTTGTGTTATTGGTACTATTAAACCATCTTTCTTCTTACTGCCCATAAAAACAGGTGAACTCCTGGGCTTCCTTGTCTATGCTTCCCGCAAAAAGAGAAGCATAGCTATAGGAAACTGAAAAAATGATAAATGGCCCCCTGAGAGAATCATATAATATTATGGTCCTGCTACTTGGGCACAAGATGGTTCGTGGGGATACTGGACCCCCATTTACATGATCAACCAAATCATACGGTTTACAAGTTGTTTTAAAAATAATCACTAATAAAACCGGCAGAGCCTTGACTATTCTGGCCCGGCAAGAAACTCAGATGAGAAATGCTATCTATCAAAATAGATTAGCTCTTGACTACTTGCTAGCAGTTGAAAGAGAGGTCTGTAGGAAATTTAACCTTACTAATTGCTGCCTACACATAGATATCAAGGGCAAGTAGTTGAAGACATAGTTAGAGATATGACAAAACTGGCCTATGCGCTCGTGCAAGTGTGGCATGGATTTGATCCTGGGGCCATGTTTGGAAAATGGTTCCCAGAACTAGGAGGATTTAAAACTCTTATAATAAGAGTTATAATAGTAATAGAAACCTGCTTACTGCTCCCTTGTTTGCTACCTGTACTTGTTCATAGGATAAAAAACTTCATCACTACCTTAGTTCACCAAAATGCTTCAGCACAAGCATACTATATGAATCACTATCGATCTGCCTTGCAAGAAGACATGGGTAGCAAAAATGAAAGTGAGAACTCCCACTACTGAGTGAGAGTCTCAAGTGGGGCAGGGAATAAGGTAGGAGACCACCCCTCATACTGTCTTATGCCCAATTTCTGCCTCCAAAGAAAGAAAAAGTAAAAACTAAATGGCAGAAATAAAATCCACAAGCAGACAACCCAGTGTCACACCCTGGGCCTGGTAGTTAAAGATCAACGCCTGACCTAATCGGTTATGTTATCTATAGATTACAGACATTGTATAGAAAAGCACTGCGAAAATCCCTATCTTATTTTGTTCCAATCTAACTACCAGTGCATGCAGCTCCCAGTCACATACCCCCTGCTAGCTCAATCGATCACAACCCTCTCACGCACACCCCCTTAGAGTTGTGAGCCCTTAAAAGGGACAGGAATTGCTCACTTGAGGAGCTCGGCTCTTGAGACAGGAGTCTAGCCGATGCCCCGGCCGAATAAACCCCTTCCTTCTTTAACTCAGTGTCTGAGAAGTTTTGTCTGCAGCTCGTCCTGCTACATATCTTTGGCTCCCCACAGATCTCCTCTTTTGGTTTCTGGGCCAGGTGCACGAATGGCTTTGCAGGGAAGAGTGCCAGTCCCTTTCAGGCTGTTCAAGTCAGGGTCATTGAGGATGGAGAAGAATGAGTCAGATACAAGTTCCAGTTTATCTTTATGGGTTTCATTTTCTCCTGCAGGTTCTAGTTTGCCCTTGCTCATCTCTACTTCAAATCCAGCTTTTCTTCCCAGTTGCCAGCTCTGCTAACCTATGATGACTTTAGCTCCATACCAGATGTGAAGGCAACTGTAAAGCTCCCACAACTGTGCAAGGTCTAAAACTGAAAATAAATCCATTATTCCATATTACCATAGTAGTTCTGCTTCTCTAAGTGATAGGGATTCCAATAAATCTTTCCTATTCAGAATACATACTTGGTTACAAATATTCTTTTGTGCATGCCTTTCTTTTTTAAAATTTATGATATTTTCAAATGAAATAGTACTAATGTACTAAGCCTAAGTATGTTATTTTATTCTCCCTTATTTTGGGGATAAGGACTTGGAATATGCTCTTTCACACAATTCCTCTCAAAACTGGTAAGCTGAGGAATTGGGTGTCTGCTCCATAACCAGAGAATGCAGAAAAACTAACAATTAATTTGAACTTCAGTGTAATAATGAGTTAAAAACTACCTGAGTGAATTAGCTGTTTCTTTGAAATATGTCTTAATGTGACACTTGGAAAGTTATATCACTCATGATGAAATCTAAATATTAAAATGTTGATAACAGGCTGGGCATGGTGGGGAAAAAAGCAGTATGTTCTAAAGAATCAAATTGATCTTTACTAAATTTAAGCAAATAAATGGTGGTAATAAAAATTGTCCAGTTGTTCTTCATACACTATATGAAAATTTTGGCCAGGCGCGGTGGCTCAAGCCTGTAATCCCAGCACTTTGGGAGGCCAAGACGGGCGGATCACGAGGTCAGGAGATCGAGACCATCCTGGCTAACATGGTGAAACCCCGTCTCTACTAAAAAATACAAAAAGCTAGCCGGGCGAGGTGGCGGGCACCTGTAGTCCCAGCTACTCGGGAGGCTGAGGCAGGAGAATGGCATAAACCCGGGAGGCAGAGCTTGCAGTGAGCTGAGATCCAGCCACTGCACTCCAGCCTGGGTGATAGAGTGAGACTCCGTCTCAAAAAAAAAAAAAAAGAAAAGAAAATTTTGACTTTTGACTTTGCTGCTTATTTTTTACAAGGGTAATTAAATGCTTTTGAAATAATATGCATTTGTCTGATAAAATTATTCGTTGGGCATTCACAAGTAGAACAACATAAAAATATTTATTTGCTATCATTCTTTCCTATCACAAATATTCATGTTCTCTCTCTGTCACAATTTCCAAATATTAATTGCTGAATATTCCAGCCAGCAGACACTGAAGTAGATTAAAGTTGATTCTATGGTGAAATTAAAGAATCAACAATGATGTGGTAAATCTAGGCTGGGAAAACAGACAAACAGGATTTTTCTAGGAAAAATTCCAGTTCACTTAATTTTCTTCTTTTTTAATAACTCTGAAATAATATCATTTTATTTTAACTATTTTCAGCAATCTTCTTTTTCCTTTCCTCTCACCAAACTAGTCAAATGTTAGTCTACATACTCATCTCTTCCTCATTATTTGTTCCATTTCTTAACCTTTCCCAATCAGGCTGTTGTTTTCACCAATCTACTGAAACCGCTTTTCTCCAAGGTCACTAATAATTTCCTTATTTTGAATTCAGTGACCTTTTATCAGTTTTCACAATTCCTGTATGGAACTAAAAAACAATGTTCATTCTCCTTGAAAACTCTTCTCTACCATGGTTTCTATTACAAGATGCTACTCTGATCTTTCCTAATGAATCCACCTGTTTCCTGCTGTTCCTGTTTCTTTCACCTCCTCTGAAATGTGAACATTCAGCAAAGTCCTGTCCTTGGTTTGTGCTCTCTTCTCATCTCATGCCATAATTCCTTTCTCCTAGTGAGCTCATTCTTTTCCACAGTTTGAAGTAGCACCTATACATGAATGACCGCCATATCTACTCTCCATCCACCATCTTTCCCAAACTCTAGTCACACGTTTCCAACTAGCAACTGCAAATCTCCCCTTGGGTGGCCTGTTTCGCACTTGAATTTCAACAGGTCATCCACTCATATGTGAACAAATATTTATTTAGAAACTTACCAATTTATAATTATATTCTGTGTAATAAGAAGTGAAAGGGGTAGATGATAAGTTGCTACTCATCACTTTGTTGAATTTTGAAATAATACTACTATTCTACAGTAGAGTTCTACAAAGTATGTTTAACTTTTGATGGGTCCATTAATAAATGAGGAGGAAAGTTAAAAAAATAAACTGTAAAAATATTGACCTTGCCTCAAAATCTGTTCATTAGGTTCAGAAATCTTTCTTATATGACTTGAAGCAGTTGCGAAGAGGCAATTATTAAAGCTTAAGAAAATATTTTGAAAAAATACATAATGCTATTATATGCAACATGCCATCTATCTTTTTATCATATGCTTTTACATAGAATAATGACTCATCATTAATCATATGAAATAAAAAGTTCTATACATTTTTACTAAAACATACACAAATTAATGTCCACCATTCCAACTTCAAATATTTGAAGAAAATGTATGACATCAAGTGGTGGTTCTTTGTGAAGGTGTGGATGTAGAATTCGGTCATGATTACCTCAATCACTGGGAGATAGTCAACTATTTTTTCTTACAACTGCTTTTGGAGAAATCCATGTTTTGACAATCCAAGGTTTCAAATTTCTTTTTTTTTCTTCCCCAAAATCTCTTCTCTTATATGAGTTGTTGCACAAGATAGAATCTCATTTTTTTGTGCTAATAGCTCCTTTTGCAGCATTCTTCACATATTTTAAGAATATAATATTTATGCACTGTATCGCTAGTTTTATACTTTAACCAAAAAGTACAATTATAAGACTTTCCTACCCAACCACATTATGAAATGAAAAAAGAAATCAATTCAATCTCTGTAAATGAATAATTTTCAAAAAGTAATTAGACATTGATTTACAGTAAATCCACTTGGACATGTAGACATAATTTTGACAAGATCGTATTAGATGCTTTGAGTTTTCATGAAACCTAGAGTGACTGACTTTGGAAAGTATACACATGGTGTGTGTCTGGTGGGACCTGTCCCAAGCAGTCCCTGACATTTGGGCAGCATAAGGATCCCCTGGGATGTGTATTTTACTTCTAGAGTTCAACTCTTGGGTAGAGTCAGATTAACTCCTAAGTGAGACATGCACTCCTCTCTTAAGCTCCCCATACAGAGCCTAATCATAGCCACACAATTTCTAATTGGATGTAAACACACACTAACAAAACTCATTCTTCAACTTTAACTTAAAAATCTAATAAAAAATCCTAATCTGATCTGATGGGCAATCTGTAAATGTTTAGTCGCATTTTTTTCACAATATTTTTTACTTGCCTTTCAACATCCTCTTTTCCAAAAAAAAAAAAAAAAAATTCGCATGAATTCAAAGTTGGGCATAAAATTTTCCTTACTTTGGATCTTGTCACACTTCCATTTTGCTCACTTTAAAACTCACCAAGTGTTTGTCTTGTTACCTGGCAAATTGTCTCATCACCACCACCAACCCTGATTGTCCCCTCAACATTGTTTAGAAAGTTTAAATTTAACATCTTTATTCTTTTTTTTAATTATTTTTTATTTTTTGTAGACACAGGGTCTTGCTTTGTTCCCCAAGCTAGTCTCAAATGCCTAGCCTCCAATGATCGTCCCCCTTGGGCCTCCCAAAGTACTGGGATTACAGACATGAGCCATTGTGCCAGGCCTACCTTTACTCTTAAGTTTTAAGTAGAAATTCACTGAAAATACGTCACCCCAACTACTGCATCTTTTGAGAAGTTAAAACTATTTACCTGAATCACATGACCAATTGTTTTTTCTGAAAGTGTGAGATCAGATTTCATCATTTTTAGTAATGAATTTCCAATAACACTTTGTATTAGAGTTCTCTTAGAGGGACAGAAGTAGTAGGATATATGTATATATACATATGGGGAGTTTATTAAGTATTAACTTACATGATCACAAGGTTCCACAGTAATCTTTCTGTAAGCTGAGAAGCAAGGAGAGCCAGTCCAAGTCCCAAAACTGAAGAACTTAAAGTTCGATGTTCGAAGGCAGGAAGCATCCAACATGGTAGAAACATGGACTGGGAGGCTAAGCCTATGTCTCTTTTTCACGTTTTTCTACCTGCTTTATATTTGCTGGAAGCTGATTAGATCATGCCCATCAAATTTAGGGTGGATTTGCCTTCCCTAACCCACTGATTCAAGTGTTAATCTCTTTTGGCAACACCCGCACAGACACTACCCAGGATAAATACTTTATATACCTCAATCCAATCAAGTTGACAGTATTAACCATCACACACTTCTAGAAGCTTTCTTTCATGATACTCTTCTTTTCTTTTCTTTTTTCTTTTTTCTTTTTTTTTTTTTTTTTGACAGAGTCTCTCTGTCGCCCAGGCTGGAGTGCAGTGGCGAGATCTCGGCTCACTGCAAGCTCCGCCTCCCGGGTTCATGCCATTCTCCTGCCTCAGCCTCCCGAGTAGCTGGGACTACAGGCGCCCATCACCACGGCCCAGCAATTTTTTTGTATTTTTAGTAGAAACGGGGTTTCACCGTGTTACCCAGGATGGTCTCGATCTCCTGACCTTGTGATCCGCCCGCCTCAGCCTCCCAAAGTGCTGTGATTACAGGCATGAGCCACCGCGCCTGGCCTACTCTTCATTTTAAGTTACTCATATTCAGTTTGTGAGAATGATGAGAGGCAAAGAAAGTTTTATGATCTACTCAAATCACACAGGCAATAGCCAATAAAACATATCTCACCCTTACAGCTAAAAAAGCTTTAAAATCCCTTCAAAAAGCAATTCATCTTATCTTCTTTTCATTAGATTGCAATAAAATGATTTTCTTAAATTGAGATTAAGGCACATGTTCTGCATTCTAACTAATAGTATATGCCGAGCTCTTATAACTTTGATTTTCTCCTCTGATAAACTCAAGTTCTCCACTTGACAACAGACCACCAGAATTATCCTTAGTATTTCTATAGACCACCTATTGCTATAGACCAATTAATTAAGAAGTTTTTTCATGGTTTTCCAAGTTCATCAGAAAAGAAGTATTACAATGACTTGTAAATCAGTTTCAGAGCTGCATTCAGAGTGGGTAATTAGTGAATATCATCAAGTAGGCAGAATAGCATAGGGCTTCAGATGAGGGGCCCCGGAATCAGACAAACCTGGGGGATGCTTTGCTAGCTCTGTGACCTTGCTAGGTCTCTGAGCCTCTCATCTTAAAAACAGAGCTAATAAGGGTACTGGCTTCACTGAGTTGTCAGAAAAATGAAATAATACATGTAAAGTTCTTACCGGTGTGCCTGACTCAATGAATTATAGTTCTTAATATTATTATCCACTAAAGCTGACAATTTGTATGAGAAATTAAAGTAAGATGATTGATCATATGTTTAATAAATTAAGTAATTGTATATGCTTGTGTTCCTTCTAAATCAAATTTGATATAACACACTGAAGAGAACGGTCTCCAATATCATACAACTACTATTAAATATATATTTACTCATAATTTTAACAGAAAAATATGCTACACTTATAATGAAACAACTGGCTGAAAGGTGATGGTGAAACAGACAACATTTTCTCATGTAGTAAATGTTACCTAAGATGAATATTCTCTGGTGTTTGAAAGGTGAAATTTTATTGTCTTGACTCATTTTTGGAAATCCCCCAAGCAGAAAGGGTTGGCTCGACCCTAACTCTAGGATAGGTCTCATTTCCAAAAAGGACTAAACCAAAGGGACAGAAATCAAAGACTAGAGTCTAAAACCAGAGTTTACAAGTTATAGCAGTACTGCCTTCCTGGTTAATTTAGATTTACAGAATCATAGAAACCACCATTTAATTATGTTGGTCTATAGCCACATAACATGGAAGAGAATCAGTCATAAAAATTCAGTATGTAACACAGGCCAGCATAAGAAAGTACAGACAAATATTATTTTTCAGTGTGCCCTCGATTAATTCATTTGATTTTTTTTTAAAAAAGAACTAAATATTAAAAGAACATGGTGCTACTATCCTCCCTACACCCAGCCTGCCCACCAATGCCAACTGTCATCTCACTCTCGACTATGGGTTATGAATGAGGACACATTTGCCTACTTAGACATCATCCCCTCTTAAATGACAATTGTATTTAAAACTCATATTAACAGGATTTTTATGTAGTATTGACAATTTCTATTCAATAACTATATACAGAGGATGTGTAAATAACACAGTGTTTAGGAGTGGGTTCTGAAGTCCGAACAACCGGAGTTCTAATCACAGCCCTGCCATTTCTAGCTCTTCAGTCCTGATCAATGTACCTATGTTTCTGGATCTTAGAGATACCCCCTCCAATTAGATAAAATGAATCTAATAGTAGTTATTACTATGTTAAAATGTTATTGTAAAGATAAATTAAATAAAATAATGTAGGTAAAGCCCTGGGCATCTTGCCTGACATATTCAATGCATAAATAAGTGTTGTCTTTACTATCACTAAAGTCAAATCTTAGCGGCTGAGCACAGTGGCTCAGACGTGTAATCCCAGCACTTTGGAAGGTCGAGGAGGGTGGATCACTTTAGCTCAAGAGTTTGTGACCAGCCTGGGCAACATGGTGAAAACCCGTCTCTACCAAAAATACAAAAGTTATCCGGGCCTGGTGGCGCATGTCTGTGGTCCCAGCTACTTGAGCGGCTGAAGCAGGAAGATCGCTTGAGCCTGGGAGGCAGAGATTGCAGTGAGCTAAGATCATGCCATCACACCACAGCCTGGGTGACAGAGTGAGAGTCTGTCTTAAAAAAAAAAAAAAAAAATAGTTATGCTAACGAATGGGCAATACAGCAACAAAAAACCTAGCGTCACTGAATACTTTAAATATACAGTCTTTGAATTTGTTATGATATTTTTAAGCTTAAATTTGAATTTTTTGCCTGATGGTCTAGCAATCTGCAAGACTTCAAACAAACTAATAAACCAACATGCAAGACCTGGGCTAGAAGCAAATCCCCTTGCTTAAAATTCTTCTCTGCAGCCCAAGTGCAAAAAGTCAGCTTTGTCTTTCATATTAATCAAAACAGTTATCATAAATGAACTGCCTCGTCTCTCTAAATGTACTTTTGTTTAACCTTGGTCTGGATTGAAGAAAGTAATTAAAGACTGGGTTTAAAAGGCCTCCTAGTGGGCTGCAAAGTAGATCTGAAAGGAAACAGATGGTCAGATAGTTAACCAACAGCTTCTCTCTTAATCTGTTTACTTTTATCAGTAAGAAATGAAATACAAAATTTAACCTTGATAATTCCATTAAAGCAGGAAATGTTTTCGTAAATGATACATGGTTAATTGCATAATACATATTTCATAAAAGATTTTAAAGATTAACTACAGAGAACATTCAATCTGATTGATATTTGAGGTTTTATTTATTTTTTCCCTAGGCTAACCCTGGTGGAGGGTTTATTGATCAAAACCCTTCCTCAACAAAGTAACTAGTCTTTGTGCTAGAAATAAGTCCATTTTATCTTTCTCTTCTACCAAATAATGAATTTTTTTTTTTTTTTTTTTTTTTAGACGGTGTCTTGCTCCATCACCCAGGTTGGAGTGCAATGGCACGATCTCGGCTCACTGCAACCTCTGCCTTCCAGGTTCACGCAATTCTCCTGCCTCAGTCTCCCAAGTAACTAGAACTACAGGTGCCCGCCACCACGCCCGACTATTATTATTATTATTACTTTTTTTTGTATTTTTAGTAGAGACAGGGTTTCACTATATTGGCCAGGCTGCTCTTGAACTCCTGACCTCGTGATCCACCTGGATCGGCCTCCCAAAGTGCTGGGATTACAGGTGTGAGCCACTGCACCTGGCCCAGATAATGAATCTTTTACTAAACTTTCCCAATATATTCTTCGCTACAACCATTCAACATTTAAGCATCTTTTTAAATGCCCAAGAATCACCATCACTGATCACTGATCAGCCTCTTTTTGGGCCAAATTCTTCCAATGTTTCTGTGAAATTTAGGAAATCAGCCATCAAATACTAAGCATCAATTTGAAAGCACTGATCTTGAGTCTCTGCATTTGCCATGTGAAAGCTGCCATTTTCCACTGTTAGAGACCTCCAAAAAGCACGTCCCAGTCATTTGGTGAACAGTTTCTAATTTTAGTCTTCTAAGTGAACATTTTCTATGAACACCTTTAAACAACATTCAAACAAACTTTGGAAGATATGACAAAAATCTTTGCATACACAAAATCAATGTTTACTGTAAAAATACAGAGAAAGAGCAGCAAACCATTCTGCACCTAAAATACAATTATTTGAGAATCACATAATGCAGAACTGTGTCTTGCTCTTCTATGTTATCCAGATGAAGAAAATACTGTGACTAGTGACTAACGATTACACAATCAAGAATGTTGTTTTATCTGTTGTTATAAATTGTACAGAGTACAACCATAGAGGAAAATTATGTATATTTAATTTATGGACAATCCAAGCTACAACTAACTTCTGTTTTATCAGTTATATAAAATATATCATTTTTTTAAAGTTACTTCACAATAAAAACCCTAAGAAATCTATTTCCCACAATCTTAAAATTCCTAAACCAAGGCACAAATAGAATGCATAGATGCCATGAAATGGAGATCATTATGGGTCGTAGGGAAATAAGTATGGGGAAAAACTGCCAAACTAGTTAAAATTCTCCAAGCTATCATCACTCTAGCAATTCTCATCCTAGGCCAATGTTGATTTTTGTTTAAAAAAGTTATTGCAATCTATTAAGTTATATAGGCTCTGGGATTCCTGTTTTCCATTAAATGTAAATTTACAAGGCATTACAATTTCAAGAAACAAAACGTGGCATATACCTGTGTGTCACAGTGAGTTAAAACATGCATAAACAATTCTGAACAGGCAGAAATTATTTCATATAGACAGACAACTTGGAAGCTGCGTTCTTGTTAAATGGTTCCCATCAAACTAAACAGTATTAAGGCCTGAATTTTATACCTTGACCTATACCAGACCAGTTTAGGCTTTCCAACTGTGTAGGTCTTCTCTATCTTCTTGGCCTTGGGTGAACAGTCACTTACCCTTCTTACTGACATTCCCTTTTAGACATAATATCCCTCCTACACACTAGCCACCCATTTCTCTATTCCCCTATATGTACATGCCTGGGCAACTCTTCTTCCACTTACAGGACTTACTTCCTCCCCTACCTCTTACCTCATGTTCAAATTTATCTCCTCATGCCTACTAGTTGCCATAAATCACTGGGAGGATGCATTTCTTTGTGGTTAAGTATATATTCTTTGGATTCAAACATCTTGCTTGAATTCAAGCTCTATGGCTTACTAACTGTGTAACCTTGAGAAAGTTATTTACTCTTTGAACCTGTATACTGTATTTCCTTCTCTGAAAAACAGAGATAATCATAGTGTTTAATTCAAAGGATTATTTTTTTAAAAAATGAGATAGTATCTGACATACTTAAGGGTTTCTACTGACTATCATTATTATGGTTACCATCAAGAAGTCCATTACTTTGGTCTGAGCAAAGATTTTTTCGGCAAAACCTGAAAAACAGGCAATGAAAGTAAAAATAGACAAATGGAGCTACATTAAGCTAAAAAGCTTCTGCAAAGCAAAGGAAAAAATCAATAAAGTGAGGAGAAACCTAAAAATGGGAGGAAATATTTTCAAACTATCCATCTGACAAGAGATTAATATGTGGAATATATAAGGGAGTCAGTAGCAAAAAAGAAACCCACAAACAAATAATCCAATTTTTCAAAATGGCAAATGATTTCAATAAACATTTCACAAAAGAAGACATACAAATTGCAAACAGGTATAAGAAAAACTGTTCAGCATCACTAACCATCAGGGAAATGCAAATCAAAACCATAATGAGATAACATCTCACTCCAATTAAAATGGCTATTACCAAAAAGATAACAAATGCTGGTAAGGGCGCTGAGAAAGCGGAATACTAGTATACTTTTGGTGGGAATGTAAATTAGTACAGCTGCTATGGAAAACAGCACAAAGATTTCTCAAAAAAGCAAAAATAGAACTACCACATGATCTAGAGCTGCCATGGAAAACAGCATAGAGGTTCCTCAAAAAACAAAAATAGAACTACCACATGATTTAGCAATCTCACTTTTGGGTATATATCCAAAAGACAGGATATCAGTATATCAAAGAAACATCTGCACTCCCATGTTTATTAAAGAACTATTCAAAATAACTATGATATGAGGCTAAATGTCCATCAATGGATGAATGAATAAAGGAAATGTGATGTATATATATATATATATTATATATATACACACACATACATATACACACACAAAATAAAATATTATTCAGCCATAAAAAAATGACATTCTGTTATTTGTGACAACATGGATGAGCCTGGAGGACATTATTTTAAGTGAACTAAGACATAACACAGAAAGACAAAAGACACATCACACGTTCTCACCCAGGTGGGAGCTAAAAAAGTCAATTCCATGAAGATATTGAGTAGAATGGTGGTTACCAGAGGCTGAGAAGGGTAGGGGGAAAGAGGGATGAAGAGAGGTTGGTTAATGAGTACAAAACTACAGTTAGATAGAAGGAATAAGATCCACTGCTCAATTGCACAATAGGGTGACTATAGTTACCAATATAATTTACTGTATAGCTAGAAAAAAACAGCTAGAATATTTGGAATGTTCCCAACACAAATAAATGATAAATGTTTGCAGTAATGAATATCCTAATTACCCTAATTTGATCATCACACATTGTGTGCATGTATCAAAATATCATATGCTCCCCGTAAATATGCGCAATTATGATATATCAATAAAAATTAAAAATGGAATCCATTGCAAAGACCAACATACTTGTTTTCATTTCTAAACCTTTAAGAAGCAAGTGCTACTCTTCACTATGAGGCCAGTTTTTTTTTTTTGAGACGGAGTCT
The DNA here is from genome assembly GCF_000951035.1 of Colobus angolensis palliatus. NCBI lineage: Eukaryota > Metazoa > Chordata > Mammalia > Primates > Cercopithecidae > Colobus > Colobus angolensis. Next base: position 1,236,230 of record NW_012115455.1, read on the forward strand.
CGCTCTGTCGCCCAGGGTGGAGTGCAATGCCCGGATCTCAGCTCACTGCAAGCTCCGCCTCCCGGGTTCACGCCATTCTCCTGCCTCAGCCTCCCTCCCGAGTAGCTGGGACTACAGGCGCCCACCACCTCGCCCGGCTAGTTTTTTTTTTTTTTTTATTTTTTTTTTTAGTAGAGACGGGGTTTCACCGTGTTAGCCAGGATGGTCTCGATCTCCTGACCTCGTGATCCGCCCGTCTCGGCCTCCCAAAGTGCTGGGATTACAGGCTTGAGCCACCGCGCCCGGCCTAAACATTTTTTTTTTTAATAAGGCTATGAGGTACAAAGACTCTTGGGACATAGACAAAATAAGTTAACATTGTCTTGCCAATTATCACAGATCCAGATCCCCCACTCTGCCCAGTATAACCAGTATAACATCTATTATTGTTATATTTTTAAATGACAATCAGTAGGAAGATTAAGAAACAGTCATTATATATTTATAAATTGCTACTACCAATCCAAAGCAAAGAAGCTTTTAACTGTTCTTCAGACAACTAAACTTAGTCACTTCAGATTGAAGTATCTCACTATGCACAATTGTAGGGTTCCATCAGGATATTTGCTCAAAACTTTCTAACTTATGTATTAAAACAAACAGGGCATCAGTCTTAAAGGAAAACTTTAGTACAGCAAACTGAAAAGTGCCTTTCTGAAGTAAATAATCACCACTCCATTCATGTTACAAAGAAGTACTCACTTTACACTGTTTTGGTGTTATTTAAAAGTGTTGTAGTATTATAATAAAGCAAGGATTTATTTTGGTATTATGAAGTAGAATTTTGATAACAGGTTCATATGAACTGTAATTACTACAGTAGATAAATTTCTAATTACCCATGATTAAAAAACTGAAATAAAATACAAATACCATAAACATCTGCCATTTGCATGGTCTTCAACAATAGAGTCCAACAAAGATGGGAACAATAGACACTGGAGACTACAGAGGAGGGAGGGAGGAAGGCAAAGGTTATAAAATTACCTATTGGGTACTACGCTCACTACCAGGGTGAGAAGTTCAATGGTACCCCAAACCCTGCACGGTATACCCGTGTATCAAACCTGCACATGTACCCTTGGAATCTAAAATAAAAGTTGAAATCTAAAAAAACAAAAAAATGGAATCCAATAAAGGAAATAATAGAAGACAGCAGCCATTTCTAAGACTCTTGGAAACTTAAGACTTAACAAAGAGAGGTGCAGTTATTCTTACTTGAATAGAAATTCTGAAAGTAGTTTCTTCTTGAATCTACTTTTGAAGGAGGGGTAGAGGAAGGAGAAAGCAAAGGATAAATAACAGTATTGAAACTGTATGACTCCCAAAGCAAAACTAACTGCCTGATCTGTTCAGTCTCATTAGGGGTTTAACTAAAGGCATTAAGCTGGACTTTACAATTATTTGATTGAGTTGAGACTCTGAGCAACTCAAATTTTACTTTGAAGTATTAGACAATATGTATGGAAAATAATAAAGCAAGAGGCTCATAAAATGAGGTCCAAAGGCAATATAAAAGTTGTCCTTTTTTTCAACCTAAACCTGTTCAAAAAATGTAAGTTTAAATTTTCTGATATTCCAAAATTGCATAAACACATCCACACACGGTGGACAGAGAAGACAAAGTTCAAATATCAAGGTTCCTGAGATTTGACATAATCTCCAGTTCTATTCCACATCCTGTAAGGTGTAAATAAACAAGCCAAAAAATAAAAACACACAACAACCTGGATTAGCTCTTCTCTGCAGCTCAAGAAGAAGCAAGGGGTTCCTATATCCTACACCCTGAGCCCACACATCTGTTCTCGCCACTGTCTGCCTTTCTCTTGAGTTGTGAAAAGCAGAAGTACTTTCATTTATCATGAATATGCACTCGTCTTGCACCCCAGTTTATCATATTCTCCCGACAGCTGCTGCAAATTTATTATTCTAAATTAAGAGTAAGTGAATCCATGAAGGAGAAAGTCCTATCATTTGAAGCAGCAGCCACTCAGCCTGGAACTACACAAGAAGCAACTGAGTTCTCAATATATTTGAAGCACTGAGGGAACTTTAAAAGTAAAATATTTTGAAAAAATAGAAAAAGTCAAAATAAGGGACAATATGGGTGGGGAAGACTGAATCTCTTGTCATATTAAGATAAAAAAAATTTACGTCATTGTTCCCAACTTCCCCTCCCAGTTTGTCTAGTTCTAACAGGCCTTTAAGCTCAAGTTAACCACTCTCTCTTCTACACACTCTCAAAATAACTCTATTACCAGGGTCTCACTCACCCAGAATAATCACAATGCCTCAGTAGGCCTCCACTCAAACCCCACCAGTTACAGCACGTGTACCCCCATCCTTTACAGAAGTGCACTCCTCCTTGTCTCAGTACTTAGGGTGTATTCATCGAATGTCTCACTCTTGAAACTCACCAGTGTGTGATTTTACTTGACTTCACGTAACCCTAAAGACCGTATAGCACCAACTCCCATCTCCCAAAACTTGGTAGCTTTCGTTTTCCTTCAAAGGAGAAATGTGCCCCCCAATGTCACGAAGCAAACAAAGCTGAACTCCATGGGAAAAAAAAAAAAAAAAATGAAATCGATGCAACAAAGGGAAAAAGGGGAAGAAGAGGGGTGGGGTGGGGGATGCATGAGTCTTCCGAAGGAGAAACTGCCAGAGGAACTTCTGCATTTTAATGGTTCTGGGGCAGCAGAGGACTGGTGTGTAGGAAAACAACAAAGGTGGACTCCCCACTCTCCTTACCGCCGTAGAGCCAGAAGAAGATGCAATATATACACGGATCACCATCCTGGGAACAGCGGCTGCGGTTGTTTGAATCCTGAAAAGGGCTGTGGAGCAGCTGCAGCAATGGCTGGAATCCAGCTAGGGGCTGAAACAGCGGTTGGCAGAGAAGGGTGGGGGAAGGTGGAAGGGGAACTCGCCAGAGCCCCGCCTCCGCCTTCAGCAGCTTCCACCGGGCTCTCTAAGCGCTGCAGTTCCAGCCCAAAACCCGGAAGGAACAGGCTGTTTGCATCAATTCTATTTTTTTTTTTTAATAGGGAATCTCGAATAGCACCGCGAGATCTGTTGAAACATTGATTTTTGACGATTCCTTCCCTGAGAAGAGGGCGAGGAGAAGAAGAAAGAAAAAGGAGAAATGAATTGAATTAGATTAGCATGAAAGACCTTTTCACGCGGAGACTAAAAGTGCTGCGCATAACTTCCTGCTCAGAAATGTATGCAAATAAGAAGACAGATCCTGAAAGAGCAAGCTGTATGTTGAAAACTCATGTTCTCAAAGCCTTGCGCATTTTGAGATTCCTATTATGTAGTGATTTTTCTGATCTTGGCTCGTTGTAGGAATTAGGCACTAAAGTACTGAGCAATGCCACCGAGTTTTGAAGGAAAGTTTCAGGTTTCCTTAAGCTCAGAAATGGCAGGATTGGTTTTCTTTTTGAATTTTGTGTTTTGTTAATTAGGGAACCCTGCTTCCGTGGGAATTTGCAGGAGGCCTGATTGGCAAGTTTAAGAATGAAGGAAAAAATTACAAAGAAAAAATTGAAAATATTGTGTAAAACGATGGATAATTTTAGTTTTGTTTTGCTTTTTAACTGACTGAAGTAAGGTATTTGGGAGAACATATTGCAGATGTTGAAATGGTGAAGAGAGAGAGTAGATGGTTATTTGTAGCTCTAAGGAAATGAGCAAACAGTTGATAATGTCCAGAGACAGACCATATACTTCAAAGTGTAGTTTTAGGTTCCCAGATCATGTTAAATGAACAGAAAAAAAGGAATTTGCAAGATGAATGAGAATGGAGAGAAGGAGTGAGTCGCTTGTCCTACTTCTTTACCTTTGTTGTTTTTCCACTGTCTCCAGTCTAGTGGTTTACCATCTTTGTCTAGGCTCAGTAATTACAATAAATTTGGAACTGTTCCCTACCCACAGGTTTTCACTTCTCTAATCTGTCTTAAATACTAATTCCAAATTAATCTCTTTACATGTTGTCCGTAAAACAATCTCAAGAGATAGGTGCTATTACATTAATTTTACAGATGAAGAAACTGAAACTCAGAAAAATAATTTTCCTAAAATCATATAGTTAGTAAATTCCAGAGTCAGGACTAGAATCAGGTCCAACCAACTCCAGAGGCCACCTTCTTTATTATTAACATTGTTTTAATTATACTTTAAATTCTAGGGTACATGTGCACAACGTGCAGGTTTGTTACATAGGTATACATGTGCCATATTGGTTTGCTGCACCCATCAACTCCTCATTTACATTAGGTATTTCCCCTAATGCTATCACTACCCCAGCCCCTCACCCCACGACTGGCCCCAGCATGTGATGTTCCCTTTCCTATGTCCATGGGTTCTCATTGTTCAACACCCACCTATGAGTGAGAATGTGAAGTGTTCGGTTTTCTGTCCTTGTGATAGTTTGCTTAGAATGATGGTTTCCAGCTTCATCCATGTCACTGCAAAGGACATGAACTCATCCTTTTTTATGGCTGCATAGTATTCCATGGTGTATATGTGCCACCTTTTCTTAATCCAGTCTGTCACTGGGACATTTGAGTTGGTTCCAAGTCTTGCTATTGTGAATAGTGCTATAATAAACATACATGTTCATTTGTCTTCATTGTAGAAAGATTTATAATCCTTTGGGTATATGCCCAGTAATGGGATTGCTGGGTCAAATGATATTTCTAGTTCTAGATCATTGAGGGATTGCCACACTGTCTTCCACAATGGTTGAACTAATTTACACTCCCACCAACAGTGTAAAAGCATTCCTATTTCTCCAAACCCTCTCCAGTATCTGTTGTTTCCTGACTTTTTAATGATTGTCATTCTAACTAGCATGAGATGGTATCTCATTGTGGTTTTGATTTGCATTTCTCTCATGACCAGTGATGAAGAGCATTTTTTCTTGTGTCTGTTGGCTGCATAAATGTCTTCTTTTGAGAAGTGTCTGTTCATATCCTTTGCCCACTTTTTGATGGGGTGTTTTTTTTTCTTGTAAATTTGTTTAAGTTCTTTGTAGATTCTGTATATTAGCCATTTGTCAGATGGATAGATTGCAAAAGTTTTCTCCCATTCTGTAGGTTGCCTGTTCACTCTGATGGTAGTTTCTTTTGCTGTGCAGAAGATCTTTAGTTTAATTAGATCTCATTTGTCTATTTTGGCTTCTGTTGCCATTGCTTCTGGTGTTTTAGTCATGAAATCTTTGCCCATGCCTGTGTCCTGAATGGTATTGTCTAGGTCTTCTTCTAGGGTTTTTATGGTGTTAAGTCTTTCATTTAAATTTTTAATCCATCTTGAGTCAATTTTTGTATATGGCGTAAGGAAGGGATCCAGTTTCAGCTTTCTACATATTGCTAGCCAGTTTTCCCAGCACCATTTATTAAATAGGGAATCCTTTCCCCATTGCTTGTTTTTGTCAGGTTTGTCAAAGATCAGATGGTTGTAGATGTGTGGTATTACTTCTGAGGGCTCTGTTCTGTTCCATTGGTCTATATCTCTGCTTTGGTACCAGTACCATGCTGTTTTGGTTACTGTAGCTTTGTAGTATAGCTTGAAGTCAGGTAGCGTGATGCCTCCAGCTTTGTTCTTTTGGCTTAGGATTGTCTTGGCAATGCAGGCTCTTTTTTTGGTTCCATATAACTTTAAAGTGTTTTTTTCCAATTCTGTGAAGAAAGTCAATGGTAGCTTAATGGGGATAGCATTGAATCTATAAATTACTTTGAGCAGTATGGTCATTTTCACGATATTTATTCTTCCTACCATGAGCATGGAATGTTCTTCCATTTGTTTGTGTCCTCTTTTATATTTCATTGAGCAGTGGTTTGTAGCTCTCCTTGAAGAGGCCCTTCATGTGCCTTGTAAGTTGAATTCCTAGGTATTTTATTCTCTTTGTAGTAATTGTGAATGGGAGTTCACTCATGATTTGGCTCTCTGTCTGTTATTGGTGTATAGAAATGCTTGTGATTTTCGCACATTGATTTTATACCCTGAGACTTTGCTAAAGTTGCTTATCAGCTTAAGGAGATTTTGGGCTGAGACAATGGGGTTTCCTAAGTAAACAATCATGTCATCTGCAAACAGGGACCATTTGACTTCCTCTTTTCCTAATCGAATATCTTTTATTTCTTTCTCTTACCCGACTTCCCTTGCCAGAACTTCCAACAGTATGTTGAATAGGAGTGGTGAGAGAGGGCATCCTTGTCTTGTGCCGGTTTTCAAGGGAATGCTCCCAGTTATTGCCCATTTAGTATGATATTGACTGTGGGTTTGTCATAAATAACTCTCATTATTTTGAGATGTATTCCATCAATACCTAGTTTATTGAGAGTTTTTAGCATGAGGGGCTGTTAAATTTTGTCAAAGTCCTTTTCTACATCTATTGAGATAATCGTGTGGTTTTTGTCATTGGTTATGTTTATGGGATGGATTACATTAATTGATTTGCATATATTGAACCAGCCTTGCATCCCAGGGATGAAGCCAACTTGACCGTGATGGATAAGCTTTTTGATGTGCCACTGGATTAGGTTTGCCAGTATCATTGGAGATATTGACCTAAAATTTTCTTTTTGTTGTTGTCGTTGTGTCTCTGCCAGGCTTTGATATCAGGATGCTGCTAACCTCCAGAGGCCACCTTCTTACCTATTACTGTTAACTCACTGCCTGGAAGAAGGAAAGTACTTAAAAAAAAGTTAGCTATTTTTTCATCCTAAAACACAACTTTCTTATATCACTGAAGACAATGTAGGCAGAAATACTTAAATTAGTTCTCCATTGACCATCAAACTAAACTTAAATTATGTTGCTAAACAGTTTTCACCATAATCTAGGCCCACAATATTCATACAATCTTACTTATTGCTCTCTCAAACTAACTTCCCTATGTATGCAATCATTGTTGCCTACCCGCTGCAATCATCATGCTTATGGTCACTCTCATGCCTTTGCTCTTCCTGTTTCTTTCTTCTCCTTCTCCCCACATTCTCATAACCTTTTCTGCCCTCTCCACTTATCCAACTCTTGCCTTTTCTAGACACAACTCAAAATTTTTATACAAATAATCAGGCAAAAGTAAGTCAGCATGATCTTGTCACCCTCCTCATTGCCAACATCAAGGCTACTGTTATTGCGCTTTTCGACCTATTCAACAGGAGACTCTTTCTTCTGTTTTTTTTTATTATTATTATTTTGCAAAATGAACATAATTTGTCTTATACTATCATAGTACGACCTCCCTTTCCCTTCTCAAGTGGACATTGCTATGCTCTCACCCGTCACTCGGAACTAAGAGTCTCCAGGTGAGTAATTTTCATTCGCCACACCAAAAGTGGCTGAATTTTCTTGATCAGCAAATGCCCCCTCAGCAGAAGCACTCTTTATCATCACTGAGCTCTTTGGAGTTGTAATTCACCCTCTTTTCTTGCCCTGATAATTCCTCACTTTCCTCTTGAGGTCTTTGATATTTTTCATGTATTATAAAATACCTTCCAACATTTTAAATTCCCTTTATCAAGAGAGTTGTTCCAGATCACCTAGTCCCCGCCATTTCCAGAAGCAGAAATTTTGCCTACTTTTAAACTTTTGAAAAAGTTAAAATATTATTTACCTACAAAACACTACAAAATTACAATGTAGAAATGTTTAATGAACTATCTGAAAAACATTATCATGTCAACATCATTGAATATTAAGTTTACTATTTGTAAAAATTTCATTTCATTTGAAAACAATTTGGAGTTTACCTTTTTATCTCACATAAGCAGAATTTCTGTTTCTGCAGAGAAGTCACTGTCAAGCATATATTAATGAATTGTTTGTGGCTGACAATTTTTAAATTTTAAAACAAAGTTATATAAATCTTAGAATATGATTGTTTAATATTTTTATTTAAGTAGGATTATAGGTACATTTGCATTTTTATGTTTGATACACTGTGAAGTGGTGTGTATTAGTCTGTTTTCACACTGCCATAAAGAAATACCAAAGACTGGGTAATTTATAAAGGAAAGAGGTTTGATTGACTCACAGTTCTGCATAGCAGGGGAGGCCTCAGGAAACTTATAATCATGGTGGAAGGCAAAGGGGAAGCAAGCTTGGACCTTCTCACATGGCAGCAGGAGAGAGAAGAGGGAGGAGCAAGGGGAGAAGAGCTCCTTATAAAACCATGAGATCAGCCGGGCACGGTGGCTCATGCCGGTAATCCCAGCACTTAGGGAGGCTGAGATGGGCAGATCATGAGGTTGGGAGATCGAGACCATCTTGGCCAACAAGGTGAAACCCCGTCTCTACTAACAGTACAAAAATTAGCCCGGCGTGGTGGTGGCCGCCTGTAATCCCAGCTACCCAGAAAGTTGAGGTGGGAGAATTGCTTGAAACTGGGAGGCAGAGGTTGCAGTGAGCAGAGAGCGCGCCACTGAACTCCATCCTGGTGACAGAGGTAGACTCAAAAAAAAAAAAAAAACCATGAAATCTCATGAGAACTCTTTCACTATCACTAGACCAGTATGGGGGAAACCACCCCCATGATCCAGTCATCTCCCACCTGGTCTCTCCCTAGACGTGTGGGGGTGTGGGGATTATGGGGATTACAATTCAAGATGAAATTTGGATGGGGACACAAAGCATAACCAAATCTTCGTGTTTCCAAAATAAGAATGCCTGGAGTATTGGTGGTCTTCAAAGAGCCTTGATTTTTGGAAGAACCACCAACATCACTCAATGATGCCCTGGTGCCCACCTTCCTGCCTGCTCTGGCAGATGGGAGATCAGTAATATAACATTTTTTCTCTATTAACACACATTAACACAAAAATATGTGAATCACATACAAAATTACCACACATTGGAGGATATACTGTTTTTTTCTCTTCAAGTGCCAGCAGAAGGGGAGTATCGGCAGAGGAGATAGGGTAGGTTAAGTAACAGAGTGTTATGCTTAAGAATTCTTCGGCTGTCTCAGTCACCTGCTATGTAGTGATGGGCATCAGCAGGAAGCAACTTTTACTCCTTACCAGAGGGAGTCCTGGAAGTACTGTGTTTAGAGGTCTGATCTCACCCCATATGGTACGTTCATAATTAGAGTCACTAGAGGGCGCCACTTACCTATAGAAAATAAATGTGCACGGCTTTGAAAAGCCAGACTTAGAGATGTAACTTTTATTAGCTCTTTACAGAATTCCAGCGGAGGGATAGAATGTCATTTCATTCGTTATTCCTGAGCAGTAACTGTAAATGGTCTCAAGGAACAATAAGGCTGTACTCAAGAGCAACAGCTATTTCCAAAACCTTTTGATAGTTTGAGTAAGGTTTTGCCCCACCCTTCCGTTAGGTATCACTGACTCCAAAAGAGGAGTCAGTAAATTTGGTTATCATTAGAAAGAGACAAGATAGGATAGGGTGGAATTTTAAACCCCTTAAAATCTCAGAAGTCAGTCTAACCCTCTGAGACGGTTAATATTGAGTGTCAACTTGATTGGATTGAGGATGCAGAGTACTGTTCCTGGGTGTGTCTGTGAGGGTGTTGCCAAAGGAGATTAACATGTGAGTCAGTGGACTGGGAGATGCTGACCCACTCTCAGTCTGGGTGGGTACCATCTAATCAGCTATCAGGACTGCTAGGATAAAAGCAGGCAAAGGAACGTGGAAGGACTAGACTGGCTTAGACTCCCAGCCCACATCTTTCTCCCTTACTAGATGCTTCCTGCCCCTGAACGTCGGAATCCAAGTTCTTCAGCTTTGAGACTCTTGGATCTTCAACCACAGACTGAAGGCTGCACTGTCAGCTTCCCTATTTTTGAGGTTTTGGGACTTGGACTGGCTTTCTTGCTCCTCAGTTTGCAGACGGCCTAATGTGGTACTTCACCTTGTGATCGTGTGAGTCAATACTTCTTAATAAATTCCCCTTTATATATACACCTATCCTATTAGTTCTGTCCCTCTAGAAAACCCTAATATGCTCTCTGTCTTCCCCCCACATCCTACCAGTAATAACTCCATAGAGTGGTTGTCCAGAAATTACTTATGAGCACCTCCAGTTACAGTGAGCTGAAAATTCCAGAGGCATTTCCATTCTGCTTTTAGTCAGCTTAAAACATTAGCAAATTATTTTCTGAGATTTAACTGAGATCTGTTTCCTTTCATATTTCTTTGATTCTAATAATTACCCATCATAAACTCATCTTTATCCTTGTAATATGAAGCCTTCTCTTCTCCAACTTAATATTTCCTGTTTCTCTAACCATTTTTCATATGTTGTGATCTCTAGAGATGTCTCTAAATATGTTTCAGTTTGTCAGTTTCTCTTTTCTACAAAAGGTCGTCCCAGAATTGAATGTCATAATTCAAGTATGGTATAACTAGCATTATATAAATTAGCATAGGGTCCTCATTCTGGACACTGTGTTTCTCTTTTAGCCCTTTTATTTTCCAAGGAATAGTATTTCATTGTGGTTTTAATTTACATTTCCCTGATTACTAAGAAGTTGTGCATCTTTTCATATATTTATTGACATTGATTTTTTTTTGTGTGGATAGCTGTTAAGAACTTTTTCCATTTTTCTATTTTTTTTTTTGTCTTTGTCTCTATTCCTAATAGCAGCCTTTTGTCCCTTATGTGTTGCAAGTAACTTTTATCCTTAGGCTAGCCTTTTTTTAACATTTTTAATTAATCATATGTAAAATATTTTTCTTTATGGTTAATGCTTTTCTGTGAGTTTTTAAAGAAATCTTTCCAGACCCTGAGAACATGAAGATGTTATCTTACATTTATTTACAAAAGCTTTATTGTGGTGCTTTTTCCATTTAGATCTACAATCCACCTGGAATTGATTTGTGTGTAAGGTTTGAGATATACGTCAAGTTTAATTTTTCTTTTAAGAGATATCCAATTATTCTAGCACCAATAATTGAAACTACACCCTTTTCCCACTGTTTTGCAATACCACCTTTGTCAAAGATCTAATGATTATACATTCATGAGTCTGTTTCTGGTGTCTGTATGCTGTTTCATTTGTCTATTTGTCTACCTTTGTGCCATTACTACACCATATTAATTACTAGAAATTTAAATATCTTGAAATGTAACATGGCAAATTCTTCTACTTTGGTCTTCTTCATGAAATGTCCTGACTATTCATTGCCCTTTATATCTCCTTTTAAAAAGGTAGAATGTTTATAACTGCTATATAGAAATACAATTGATTATAGTATGTTGACCTTATATCAAGCAATTTTCTAAACTCATGTGTGAATATTAATAGTATAATCTGTATATTCTTTTACATTTTCTATTTACACAGTTATATCAACCATAAAAAATTGCAGCTCTATTTTTTCCCTCCAATCTTATACTTTTTATTTGTTTTCATTTCATTATTTCCTTTGACACCTCCAAAACACTCATTCCTTTCACCATTGTTGTGTAACAACCCCAAGACTTAGTGGCATGAAGCAACCATTTTATTATACTCACAGATTCTGCAGGTCAAGAATTCAATCAGGGCACAGAGGTGACTATTTGTCTCTTCTCTACTGTAATTAGGACCTCAGCTGGAAAGCCTTGAAAGCTGGGAGTCACTTGATGGCTGCAGGCTAAAACCATTTGGAGGTTTCTTTATTTGTGTGTCTGGTGCCTGTGTTGAGATGACTCAAACATTAAACTCAGTTGTAAATGCTGACTAGAGTGCCTGCATATGGCCTCACCACATGACTTTCTCATGGCATGGCAGCTTCGGAGAGTTGATGTTCTCATACTGCAGCTTACAGTCCAATGAACAAGGCAGAAACTAGATCATCTTTTATGACCTTATCTCGGAAGTCACATACCATCACTTCTCCAAACAGCTATAATCCAGGAACAAGAAAAAAACAAACAACTGAATGGACTCCAAAGGAACCTTTAAGGTGACTTGGATAGGCTCAAAAAGCAACAGTTATATGTCTTTGAAAAAAGGTAGCATCATCCGGAGCTTCATTATTAGTACCACATTTTCATCACAAGGTCTAGCACTCAATTGAAAATAATCTTATCTAAAAAAAATGGATGTGACTGAAAACTAAAGACTAGAAAAGCACACAAAAATTAAAAAGACATATTACCATAAAAGGAACAGCAAAAAAAAATTATTGCTGACTGTGTGTCAGAACAAATGAGAGGCAGAAGACAATGGAAACATGGCTTCAATGTTCTAAAAGAATATAACTGTCAGCATAGAATATAACTGTGCTAAAATAATACCTGTCAGCATAGAACTCTAAAGCCAACAAAAATATCCCTTACAAACTAGTGTGAAATAAAGACACTTTCAGATAAACAAAAGAGAATTATTCACCAGAAGTTTCACACTAATTGAAATGCTAAAGGATGTATTTCAGGTAAAATAAAAGAGATTATAGCCAAGAGACGCAGCAAGAAGTGAAGAACGGCACAAATGTCAAATATCTGAGTAAATCTGAATGAGCAATGTGTAAAACAATAATAATAAGTGTCTTATGAGTTTAAAATATGTACAGAACTAAAAAACATAAGAAAATTTTAAAATTGTATATATAATTAAAAACCTTCCCACAAAGTAAACTATAGGCCCAGGTTGTTTCATTGGCAAAATTTACCAAACATTTAAGGAATAAATAATGCCAATTTTACCCATATTCTTCAATATAATAGATTAAAAAAGGTATTTCTCAATCATTTCAAGGGCAGCTTATTGTTCATTCCAAAGCTTGATGAGTACATTTCAATAAAAGAAATTCACAGGCCTATCTCATCTCTTGAAAAATAGAAACAAAGTTGCTAAACTAAGTAATATTAAAACAAATCCAGTAGCATATAAAAAGGATAGTACTTTAAGGCCAAGTTGGATTATTCTAACTGTTAAGCAGAACATTGGGCATCACTTACTAATCCCTGGAATTGACTGTAATAGCATATGCCCATTGCATTGCTTTATCAGAGTCACAAAGAACATAATGTATTCAATCCCTGGATAAAACAACACTTTACTTACATAGAAAAAAGACAGAGCAAAATCAGCTTCAATGGTGTGTGTTGGTACCCCCCATGGCCAGCCAGTACCCCCTAGCAACAAACACAAAGCAATTGGATAAGCATAACCTTCTTGTGCCTTAGAGGAAGGACCCTTATCCACACTCACCCCAACCCAGTCTGAAAGACAGAAAGCTAGGACATGCCTGAGAGCCATTGATGCATACACATAGTAAAACAAAAGAACACTTAGTAAGTCTGAAACAGAAAAATATTTCCAGCCTGGAACAGGGTTTGTAGGCTGCTTATCTCTTGCTAAGGAAATGTTTTAGTCCCAACACCTATTTTAAATGGCCAAGTGGGGGTCAAAAGACTGCATGCACAAGACTGCCTTTCCCAACACTAAAAATTCATGGTTGGTTCAACATTTGAAAAGCAATCAATGTAATATGCCTCATTAACTTAAGAAAGAAGAAAAATCACATGATCATCTCAATAGATGAAAAAATGTAATGTGATAAATTCAACTTCCTTTCATGATTAAAAAATTAGCAAACTAGAAATAAAAAGGACCCTCTTTAATCTGTTAAAACATGTATATAAAAAGCTGAAGCAAATACTGTACTTGGTGGTGAAATGCTAAACTTCTTCCTGTGACAATGGGAATGAAACATGAATAACTGCTATTACCTCTTCTACTCAACATAGTGCTAGATATTCTAGGCAATCTGATAAAAGAAGAAAAATAAAATAAAGTTATAATTGTTGGAAGGGAATAAATTTAAATATAGCCAATTGTAAATAATATACGTGTATATAGAAAATACAAAAAAAACTGATAAACTATTTTAAATAATAAATGGTTTGAGCAAGATAACTGCCTGCAAAATCAATATATAAATAGAATGGTATTTGAAAATATTAGCAATAGACATGGGAAATAAAAATGTTTAAGTATACCATTTAAAATAACATAAAACAATATTGAAGGAAAAGAACAGAGTTGGAGGACTGACACTACCCAATTTCAAGGCTTACTATAAAGGTACAGTAATCAAGACAGTGTGGTATTGGTGAAAGAACAGACAAATAGACCAAGGGAACAGACTAGAGAGCCTATAAATAGACCTACATTAACATAGTCAAATTACCTTTAATAATGAAGGCAATTAAGCTAATGAGATAGTTCTTTTAACAAATGGTGCTGGAATAACTGGATATCTGCATGTAAAAATAAATGAGTCTAGACGTGAGATTTTACACCCATTGCAATAATGTGGATCACTGACCTAAATTTAAAATGCAAAACTATAAAACTCCTAGAAGATACCATAGGAGAAAATCTAGGTGACCCAGAGTTTAACAATGACATTTTAGATACAACACCAAAGCCACAATCCATAAAAGAAATAATCAATAACCTTAACATCATTAAAATTAACAAATTTCTTACACAGAATATGCAAATTTGCTTAGATAGAAAGTAGATTGGTAGCTGCTAGGGGCTGGTGGTGAGGGATTGGGGAGAATAGAGGGGTTGAGAGGTGAGAACTAAAGGTTATGGGGTTTCTTTTTGGGGTGGTGAGAATGTCCTAAAATTGATTGTGGTGATGATTACATAACTGAGTATAGTGCAGATAAAAACTACTAGATTGTACACTTTAAAGGAGTAAATTGTATCATATATGAATTATATTTTAATAAATCTGTTACCAAATAAAATTTAAAAGTTCAGCTCTGCAGAAGACACTGTCAAGAGAATAAAAAGAGAAGCCATAGACTGGGAGAAAATGTTTACAAAAGACATATCCGATAAGGGACAGTTTTACAAAATATACAAATAACAAAATATACAAATACTTAACACTCAACAATAAGTAAATATACAAATACTTAAAACTCAACAATAAAAATGCAACCAACCAACTAAAAATGGGCCAAAGATATTAACCAACACCTACCTCATTAAAGAAATTATGCAGCTGGCAAGTATACTTTTGAAAAGATGCTCAACTTCATATGTCATGAGGGAAATGCAAATGGAAACAACAATGAGATATCACTACACAACTATTACAATAACCAAAATCCAGAACACTGACAACAGCAAATGCTGGTGAGAATGTAGAGCAACAGGAACATCATTCATTGCTGGTGGAAATACAAAGTGGCACAGTCACTTTGGAAGTCAGTTTGGTGGTTTCTTACAAAATGAAGCATACTCATACCATATTACCCAGCAATCATGCTGCTGGGTGTTTCTCCAAAGGAGTTAAAAACTTATGTCTACAGAAACCAGCACACGGATGTTTATAGCAACTTTATTCACAATTTCCTACACTTGGAAGCAAATAAGATGTCCTTCAGTACATGAATGAACAGATTAGATGTTTTAACATCTAAAAATGAAATATTATTAGGTACTGAAAAGAAATGATATATTAAGCCATGGAAATACATAGAGGAAACTTAAATCCATACTATTAAGTGAAATAAGCTAGTCTGAAAAGGCTACATACTGTATGATTTCAACTATGACATTATGGAAAAGGCAAAACTAGGGATAGAGTAAAAACATCAGTGGATTCCAGGGGTTGGGGGTAGGTAGAGACAAATAGGTGGAGCTATTTGAAAATAGAGTCTATTTGAAAACACACAGGCAGAGGAGACAAAATAAAAAACAATGAAGTACACCTACAAGATCTAGAAAATAGCATCCAAGGGAAAAATCTTAACATACTTATTGCCCTTCAAGAATAGGTAGAGAGAGAGAGGCTCTCAGGCAACAGACTTTTTTTTTTTTTT
>NW_012115455.1:1256909-1288836 GCF_000951035.1 Colobus angolensis palliatus
AGGTGTGGGTATAATCTCCTGGTGTGCCTGTTTGCTTAAAGCGCAGTATTGGGGTGAGAATTACCCGATTTTCCAGGTGTTGTGTGTCTCAGTTCGCCTGGCTAGGAAAAGGGATTCCCTTCCCCCTTGCACTTCCCAGGTGAGGCAATGCCTCGCCCTGCTTCAGCTCTCGCTAGTCGGGCTGCACCAGTTGACCAGCACCGATTGTCCGGCACTCCCGAGTGAGATGACCCGAGTACCTCAGTTGAAAATGCAGAAAGCAGTCTCCTGAGGCTGCACAGGGTGGCAAGACCCTGGGCCTGGCTCAGGAAATGATTCTTCCCTCCTAGGCCTCCAGGCCTGTGATGGAAGGAGCTGCCAATCTTGGCTGTCAGCACTTGCTTTTCTCTAAGTTATGCAAATTTCTGCAGTCAGCTTGAATTCCTCCTCTGAAAATGACCTTTTCTTTTCTACCACATGGCCAGGCTGCAAATTTTCCAAACATTTATGCTTTGCTTCCCTTTTAAATATAAATTCCGGTTTCAGTTTATTTCTTTGCTGCTTAGAAATTTCTTCTATCAGATACCCTAAATCATCTCATAACAAAAGTGACCAATACGTTTATTATCTTCATCTGAGACCTCCTGAGACTGGCCTTCACTCTCCATATCACTATCAGCATTTTGGTCATAACCATTCAACCAGTCTCTAGGAAGTTACATATTTTCCCTCTTCTTCTGAGCCTTCCACACTCTTCCTGTCTTCTTCTGAGCCTTCCACACTCTTCCAGCCTCTGCCCATTACCCAGTTTCCATTACCCAGTTCTACTTCTACAATTTCAGGTATCTTTATAACAATACCACACTTCTTGATACCAATTTGTCATATTAGCCAGTTCACGCACTGCTATAAAGAATACCTGAGACTGGGTAATTTATAAAACAAAGAGGTTTAATTGGCTTATGAGTGGACAAAGAAATTGTGGTACATATACACAGGCAGGCGTACAGGAAGCATAGCAGCATCTACTTCTGGGAAGGCCTCAGGGGGCTTTAACTCATGGCGGAAGACAAATCAGAAACAGGTGTCTTACGTGGCAGGAGCAGGACCAAGGAAGGTGTGGGGGGTGGGTGCCACACACTTTTAAACAACCAGATCTCACAAGAATTCATTGTCATGACAACAGCTCCAATGGGAATGATGTTAAACCATGAGAAATCACCCCATGACCCAATCACCTGCCACCAGCCCCACCTCCAACATTGGGAATTATGATTGCACATGAGATTTGGGTGGGGACAAAGAACCAAACCATGTCACCATCTGACAAGAGATTTATAACCAGAATATATATGGAGCTCAAACAGCTCTACAGGAAAATGCCTAGTAATCCAATTCAGAAATAGACAAAAAATAGACAAAAGATTTGAATAGAGATTTCTCAAAAGAAGACACACAAATGATAAACAGATATATGAAAAGGCGCTCAACATCATTGGTCATCAGAGAAATGTGTATCAAAACTATGATGAGATATCATCTCACCCCAGTTAAAATGGCTTTTATCCAAAGACAGGCAATAACAGATGCTGGCAAGGATATGGAGAAATGGGAACCCATATACACTGTTGGTAGTAATGTAAGTTAGTACAAACACTATAAAGAACACTTTGGAAGTTCCTCAAAAAACTAAAAATAGAACTACCATATGATACAGCAATCCCACTCCTTAGTATATACCCAAAAAGAAAGGAAATCAGTATATCAAAGAGATATCTGTACTCCCATATTTATTACAGCCCTATTCACAATAGCCAAGATTTGGAAGCAACCTAAGTGTCCGTCAACAAATGAAAGAAGAAATTGTGGTACATATACACAACTGACTACTATTCAGTCATAAAAAAGAATGAGATCCTTTCCTTTGCAACAACATCAATGGCACTGTACATCATTATATTAAATAAAATAAGTCAGGCACAGAAGGACAAACATCACACATTCTCACTTATTTGTGTGTGTTAAAAATTAAAACAATTGAACTCATGAAGATAAAAACTAGAATGATGGTTACCAGATGCTGAGAAGGGTAGTGGCTAGACAGGGAGAAGTTGGGATGGTTAATGGGTTCAAATAACATAAAGAATGAATAAGACCTAGTATTTGCTAGCACAACAGTGTGACTATGGTCAAAAATAATTTAATTATACCTTTTTCAATAACTGAAAGAGTATAATTGGATAGCTTGTAACCAAAGGATAAGTACTTGAGGTGATGGATACCCCATTTACATGACATGATTATTGTGCATTGCATCACTGTATCAAAATATATTATGTAACCCATAAATATATGCACATACTATGTACCCACGAAAATAAAAAATAAATAAACAACAAACATAAAAAATTTAAATTTTAATTAATAATGAGTAACATTTGGTGTTAAATATGTGTGAAGTGATATATAAATTTTCTTTTTTAATTTTTTTTATTATACAGTAACTTCTACAGTACGTGTACACAATGTGTAGGTTTGATACATTGGTATATATGTGCCATGTTGGTTTGTTGCACGCACCAACTCGTTGTTTACATTAGGTATTTCTCCTGATGCTATCTCTCCCCCAGCCCCTCACCCCTGCCAGGGCCCTGTGCATGATGTTCCCCGCCCTGTGTCCAAGTGATCTCATTGGTCAATTCCCACCTATGAGTGAGAATAAACGGTGTTTGGTTTTCTGTGCTTGTGATAGTTTGCTAAGAATGATGGTTTCCAGCTTCATCCATGTCCCTGCAAGGGACACGAACTCATCCTTTTTTATGGCTGCATAGTATTCCATGGTGTATACATGTCACATTTTCTTAATCCAGTCTATCATTGATGAACATTTAGGTTGGTTCCAAGTCTTTGCTATTGTGAATAGTGCTGCAATAAACATACGTGTGCATGTGTCTTTATACTAACATGATTTATAATCCTTTGGGTATATACCCAGTAATAGGATTGCTGGGTCAAATGGTATTTCTAGTTCTAGATCCTTGAGGGATCACCACACTGTCTTCCACAATGGTGGAACTAATTTACACTCCCACCAACAGTGTAAAAGTGTATCTGTTTCTCCACATCCTCTACAGCATCTGTTGTTTCCTGACTTTAATTATTGTCATTCTAACTGGTGTGATGGCATCTCATCGTGGTTTTGATTTGCATTTCTCTGATGGCGAGTGATGATGAGCATTTTTTCTTGTGTCTGTTGGCTGCATAAATGTCTTCTTTTGAGAAGTGTCTGTTCATATCCTTTGCCCACTTTTTGATGGGGTTGTTTGTTTTTTTTCTTGTAAATTTGTTAAAGTTCTTTGTAGATTCCGGATATCAGACCTTCATCAGATGGGTAGATTGCAAAAATTTTCTCACATTCTGTAGGTTGCCTGTTCACTATGACGGTAGTTTCTGTTGCTGTGCAGAAGCTCTTTAGTTTAATTAGATCCCATTTGTCTATTTTGGCTTTTGTTGCCATTGCTTTTGGTGTTTTAGTCATGAAGTCCTTGCACATGCCTATGTCCTGAATGATATTGCCTAGGTTTTCTTCTAGGGTTTTTATGGTTTTATGTCTAACATTTAAGTCTTTAATCTGTCTTGAATTAACTTTTGTATAACATGTAAGGAAGGGATCCAGTTTCAGCTTTCTACATATGGCGAGCCAGTTTTCCCAGCACCATTAATTAAATAGGGAATCCTTTCCCCATTTAATTATTTAGTATAGTTTGAAGTCAGGTAACGTGATACCTCCAGCTTTGTTCTTTTTGCTTAAGATTTTCTTGGAAATGTGGGCTCTTTTTTTGTTCCACATGAACTTTAATGTAGTTTTTTTCCAATTCTGTGAAGAAAGTCATTTGTAGCTTGATGGGGATGGCATTGAATCTATAAATTACCTTGGGCACTATGGCCATTTTCACAATATTAATTCCTCCTATCCATAAACATGGAATGTTCTTCCATTTGTTTGTGTTCTCTCCTATTTCATTGAGCAACGGTTTGTAGTTCTCCTTGAAGAGGTCCCTCACATCCCTTGTAAGTTGTATTCCTAGGTATTTCATTCTCTTTGAAGCAATTGTGAATGGGAATTCACTCATGATTTGGCTCTCTGTTTGTCTGTTATTGGTGTATAGAATGCTTGTGATTTTTGCACATTGATTTTGTACCCTGAGACTTTGCTGAAGTTGCTTATCAGCCTAAGGAGATTTTGGGCTGAGACAGTGGGCAGTGGGGTTTTCTAAATATACAATCATGTCATCTGCAAACAGGGACCATTTGACTTCCTCTTTTCCTAATTGAATATCCTTTATTTCTTTCTCTTGCCTGATTTCCCTTGCCAGAACTTCCAACAGTATGTTGAATAGGAGTGGTGGGAGAGGGCATCCCTGTCTTGTGCCAGTTTTCAAAGGGAATGTTTCCAGTTTTTGCCCATTCAGTATGATATTGGCTGTGGGTTTGTCGTAAATAGCTCTTATTATTTTGAGACACATTACATCAATACCTAGTTTATTGAGAGTTTTTAGCATGAACGCTGTTGAATTTTGTCGAGGGCCTTTTCTGCATCTATTGAAATAATCATGTGGTTTTTGTCATTGGTTCTGTTTATGTGACTGATTATGCTTATTGATTTGTGCATTATGAAGCAACCTTGCATCCTCAGGATGAAGCTGTCCTGATCATGGTGGATAAGCTTTTTGATGTGCTGCTGGATTCGGTTTGCCAGTATTTTATTGAGGATTTTCACATCTATGTTAATGAGGGATGTTGGTCTAAAATTCTCTTTTTTAGTTGTGTCTCTGCCAGGCTTTGGTATCAGGATGATGTTGGTCCCATAAAATGAGTTAGGAAGGATTCCCTCATTTTCTATTGATTTGAATAGTTTCAGAAGGAATGATATTGGCTCCTCTTTGTACCTCTGGTAGAATTTGGCTGTGAATCTGTCTCCTCCTGGACTTCTTTTGGTTGGTAGGCTATGAATTATTGCCTCAATTTCAGACCCTGTTTTGGTCTATTCAGAGATTCAACTTCTTCCTGGTTTAGTCTTGGGAGAGTGTATGTGTCCAGGAATTTACCCATTTCTTAGATTTTCTAGTTTATTTGCATAGAGGTGTCTATAGCATTCTCTGATGGTTATTTGTGTTTCTGTGGGGTCCGTTGTGATATCCCCTTTATCATTTTTTATTGCATCTATTTTAGTTTTCTCTCTTTTCTTCTTTATTAATCTTGCAAGTAGTCTGTCAATTTTGTTGATCTTTTCAAAAAACCAGCTCCTGGATTCATTGATTTTTTGAAGGGTTTTTTTTTTGTGTGTGTGTGTCTCTATCTCTTCCCATTCTGCTCTGATCTTAGTTATTTCTT
Source organism: Colobus angolensis palliatus (assembly GCF_000951035.1). Taxonomy (NCBI): domain Eukaryota; kingdom Metazoa; phylum Chordata; class Mammalia; order Primates; family Cercopithecidae; genus Colobus; species Colobus angolensis. The sequence continues at coordinate 1,262,283 of NW_012115455.1, forward strand.
GCCTTCTGCTAACTTTTGAATTTGTTTGCTCTTGCTTCTCTAGTTCTTTTAATTGTGATGTTGGGTGTCAATTTTATGTCTTTTCCTACTTTCTCTTGTGGGCATTTAGTAATATAAATTTCCTTCTACACACTGCTTTAAATGTGCCCCAGAGATTCTGGTATGTTGTGTCTTTTTTCTCACTGGTTTCAAAAAACATCTTTATTTCTGCCTTCATTTTGTTATTTACCCAGTAGTCATTCAGGAGCAAGTTGTTCAGTTTCCATGTGATTGTGCAGTTTTGAGTGAGTTTCTTAATCCAGAGTTCCAGTTTGATTGCACTGTGGTCTGAGAGACAGTTTGTTATAATTTCTCTTCTTTAACATTTGCTGAGGAGTGCTTTACTTCCAATTATGTGATCAATTTTGGAATAAGTGTGATGTGGTGCTAAGAAAAATGTGTATTTTGTTGATTTGGGATGGACAGTCCTTTGATGTCTATTAGGTCTGCTTGGTGTACAGCTGAATTCAAGTCCTGGATATCCTTGTTAACCTTCTGTCTCATTGATCTATCTAATATTGCCACTAGGGTGTTAAAGTCTCCCATTATTATTGTGTGGGAGTGTGAGTCTCTTTGTAGGTCTCTAATGACTTGCTTTATGAATCTGGGTGCTCCTTTATTGGGTGCATATATATTTAGGATAGTAAGCTTTTCTTGTTGAATTGATTTCTTTACCATTATGTAACGGCTTTCTTTGTCTCTTTTGATCTTTGTTGGTTGAAAGGCTGTTTTGTCAGAGACTAGGATTGCAACCCCCACTTGCTTTTGCTTTCCATTTGCTTGGTAGATCTTCCTCCATCCCTTTACTTTGAGCCTATGTATGTCTTTGCATGTGAGATGGGTCTCCTGAATACAGCAGACTGATGGGTCTTGACTCTTTATCCAATTTTCCATTCTGTGTCTTTGAATTGGGGCATTTAGCCTATTTACATTTAAAGTTAATATTGTTCTGTATGAATTTGATCCTATCATTATGATATTAGCTGGTGATTTTGCCCGTTAATTGATGCAGTTTCTTCCTAGCATTGATGGTCTTTACTATTTGGCATGTTATTGCAGTGGCTGGTACTGGTTGTTTCTTTCCATGGTTAGTGCTTCCTTCAGGAGCTCTTGTACGGCAGACCTGGTGGTGACAAAATCTCTTGGCATTTGCTTGTCTCTAAAGGATTTTAGTTCTCCTTCACTTATGAAGCTTAGTTTGGCTGGATATGAAATTCTGGGTTGAAAATTTTTTTCTTTAAGAATGTTGAATATTGGCCCCCACTCTCTTCTGGCTTGTAGGGTTTCTGCTGAGATATCTGCTGTTAGTCTGATGGACTTCCCTTTGTGGGTAACTCAACCTTTCTCTCTAGCTAACCTTATCATTTTTTCCTTTATTTCAGCCTTGGTGAATCTGACAATTATGTGTCTTGCTGTTGCTCTTCTTGAGGAGTAACTTTGTGGTGTTCTCTGTATTTCCTGAAGTTGAATATTGGCCTGTCTTTCTAGGTTGGGGAAGTTCTCCTGAATAATATCCTGAAAAGTGTTTTCCAACTTGGTTCCATTCTCCCTGTCACTTTCAGGTACACCAATCAAAATGTAGATTTGGTATTTTCACATCGTCCCATATTTCTTTGAGGCTTTGTTCATTTATTTTCACTCTTTTTTCTCTAACCTTGTCTTCTCACTTTATCTCATTAATTTGATCTTCAATCACTGATACCTTTTCTTCCACTTGATCGAATAGGCTATTGAAGCATGTGCATGAGTCACAAAGTTCTCATGCCATGGTTTTCAGCTCCTTCAGATCATTTAAGGTCTTCTCTACACTGGGTATTCTAGTTAGTCATTTATCTAACCTTTTTTCAAGGTTTTTAGCTTCCTTGTGATGGGTTTGAAATGCTCCTTTCATTCGGAGAAGTTTGTTATTACCAACCTTCTGAAGCCTACTTCTGTCAACTCATCAAAGTCATTCTCCATCCAGCTTTGCTCCGTTGCTGGTGAGGAACTGTGATCCTTTGGAGGAGAAGAGGTGCTCTGATTTTTAGAATTTTCAGCTTTTCTGCTCTGGTTTCTCCCCATCTTTGTGGTTTTATCTATCTTTGGTCTTTCATATTGGTGACCTACAGATGGGGTTTTGGTGTAGTTGTCCTTTATGTTCTTGCTGATGCTATTTCTTTCCGTTTGTTAGTTTTCCTTCTAACAGTCAGGTCCTTCTGCTGCAGGTCTGTTGGAGTTTGCTGGAGGTCCACTCCAGACCCTGTTTGCCTGGTTATCACCAGTGGGAGGCTGCAGAACAGAAAATATTGCTGCCTGATCCTTCCTCTGGAAGTTTTGTCCCAGAGGGGCATATAGATGCCTATATGAGGTGTCTGTCGGCCCCTACTGGGAGGTGTCTCACAGTTAGCATACACAGTGGTCAGGGACCCACTTGAGGGGGTAGTCTGTCCGTTCTCAGAGCTCAAATGCCGTGTTGGGAGAACCACTGCTCTCTTCAGAGCTCTGTTGGAAATGCAGAAATCACCCGTCTTCTGGGTCAATCACGCTGGGAGCTGCTAACTGGAGCTGTTCCTATACAGCCATAGCTCCATGTGGCTGGGGGAGGCCTCATAGCAGAAGGTGAAAGGCACTTCAGTTAAAAGCAGGGGCTCCAATGGGGTAAAGGCATGCTCCATAACAGATTATTGGCCTAAAATGGCTGGTGGAGCCACAGAGTTGGGTGCACAGGCTGTGGGAGCTACAGTGATTGACCACTTGACATGCGGCTGGGGAGCCTCTGGGATATATAAATTTTCAAATTTAAGGGTTATGGAATCAAAATATTTAAGTGATCCTGAAGACATGTTTTCATCTTACATTTATGAAATTTCTTCAAACTCCTTATATAAATTAAAATATAACATGATTGCTTATTTTCCTTTCCACAAGTCTTGTAAATCTACAAATAAAGAAAATTACCTTAAAATTATAATAAACCAAAACTATATTTCATAGGCCATTAGTCTAGAATAAGGATAAGTAATACACATATATGCACACACACACACACACACACAAATAGAATTGTTCTGTGCTCAAATACTTTGCTAAATACCTGTTTCCCATATTTATTTGGCCATAGAACAGAGTTTTAAATTCCAGTACCATTATATTAACATTTAGTATTCTGAGGGACACGAGTTTAAGTAACACTGGTTTAGTATAATACATTCTTAGTGAATCCACATTGACTTTTAGTAACATCCATTTCTTTTTCCAAAGTGGTTTTTAATACATTTAGAATCTTTCTTAGACTTCCACTCTTATGTTCAAATAAATACATAATATTCTTCCATCATCAGTCTTCTGGACTCTCTTTTATTCTTTTTAGTAAGATTACTAATAGTTGTTCATCAGTTTCATTTATTAATCTTCTCACTACTTATTCTAAGTTGTTCCCCCCATACCTTGTACAGCTTGAGAATTATGATAAAGGTACTATGTGTGAATATAGAGTCTACTTGTAAGTTTTTGGAATGGAGTCATATACTACATATACTATAAAGCAGATAAATGCTACTGTTAGGAAAAAAATACATTGCAAAAAAGAATATTTCTATTTCTACACTACAAGACTTTAAAATACTTATTAAAATACTTATTATATGCCAAGCAGTGTATATTTTATATACTTTCATTATTTCATTTAACTCTTCATAGAAATCCTATGAAATAGCTACCATTATCCTTATTTGATGGAGGATAAATCTAAGGCATAATATTTAAGCAATTTGCTCAAGGTCATGTACCTAGTAAAGAGAGAAGCAATGTTTCAGAAGTAGATGTATTTAATTCTATGGTTTTTTTTTTTGAGACGGAGTCTTACTCAATCGCCCAGGCTGGAGTGCAGTGGCGCGATCTCGGCTCACTGCAAGCTCCGCCTCCCGGGTTCACGTCATTCTCCTGCCTCAGCCTCCCAAGTAGCTAGGACTACAGGCGCCCGCCACCATGCACGGCTAATTTTTTGCATTTTTAGTAGAGACGGGGTTTCACCGTGTTAGCCAGGATGGTCTCGATCTCCTGACCTCGTGATCCGCCCGCCTCCGCCTCCCAAAGTGCTGGGATTACAGGCCTGATAATTCTATGTTTTTAACTACTATGCTATACTGCCTCCCTGAGGAAAAACTTTATATTTATTCCTTAGTATCTCAGAATGTCTAGTATAGTAGTTGCTCAAAAAGTATTTACTGAATGAATAACTATATAAACAAATGAATTTCAGCTGGGTCAAGGGACTTTCGTGCATTCAAAGAATTTATGTACTCTAGGAAAATATCTCTTTCCATCTTTAAACGCCTATTTACTAGTGTTACTCTACCCTTAGCAGTCTATAGAAGTCTGTCTAAATACTATGAGTGTCTTTCAAAATTAATTCTTGAAATTCTGTAAATTAAATAAAAAGGAGATTTTAAAAACAGCTTAACAGATTTCTGCATACCCTTTAATAAAGGACTGTATGATGTGTGAGGTCTCTGTGGATAAACACATAAGTGTAATAAATGTTTTCTTAAGATTTGTTTCTTATCTTCTTATAATGAGATTATTATTTTAGTAGAGAGTGATCATCTTACATATGATAACATTAATATCTTTGGTTAACTTAGGAAGAATTACAGAAAAAAAATTTCTAACTTAATGGAAGTTTCTCAGTTCAGTCTTAATTTAACACATACCATATCTCCAGGAGTTCACATCATAAAGACAAACATATCTAAGTGAGAAATTCTAACATAAGACAGTGATAAATGCAATAAAATAGACACAAGTAAGATATTATGGGAGGAGATTCACTAAGACAAGGTGGACCTGAAAAGGTTACATTCATTCAAAGACAGTTTACTGGATAACTACCACTTGCCAGGTACTATGCTCATTATGAGAGAGACAGCAATGCCTTAAAACAAAATTTCTACACTTTAGGAGTTCATAGCTTTGTAGGAATTACCAATAAAAAATAAAAAAGTGTAGTACTCACTAAGGAGAGTTATAGAAAAGCAGTATATATATATATATAACAGACAAAATAGCGTGGAAGCACAGCAAAAAGAAATATTAAATCTTGTGGGGAGAAGTGGAAAAGATTTGCCGTGGAGCTAACTTTCCTCTTTTAAACTGTTACTTATTTATCTTGTTTTCAATAGGTAATATAGTCACGTTTCAAAATAAAGCAATATAACAAGGTTTATATTCAGAAGTCCCATTTCTATCCTTTCTCAATCTACATGGCTCCTCCTACCCCCTCCATTAACTGCTTTTATTCAATATTGTGGCTACTTCAAGTGTTTCTTTATGTAAAAGCAAGAAAATGATTATATACTTCATTTTCATTTCCATCCTTTATTTATTACAAAGGTACTGTACTATAAATACTCTTCCTTTCCTTGCTTTTTTTCACTTAACTATATATCCTGGAACCTTCTTATATCAGTATAAATAAAGAGTGGGTCTTCATTCTTTGTTTTTTAAACAGGTGCATAGTACTCCATTGTATGAATGTACCATAACTTATTTAACCAGTTCTCTGTGATGTACCTTTGAGTTATTTCTAATATTTTATTAATTCAAACAGTAGACATAAATTCTAGTAAGATTGTTGAGTCAAAAAACAAATTCATTTGTATATTTTATAAATATTGTGAAATTACCCTTCATAGGGATTGTTCTACTAAAATATATGAGAGTGCTTACTTCCTGAAGCTTATTGCTGAACATTCTTTTTCATTGTAGTTTAATCCATATTTCTCTTTTATGAGTAAGGTGGAGCAATTTTCATATATGCCTTATCAATTTCTAAAAGTAGGAGGATTAGGTCTTATCTGTGATATCAGTTGCAAATATTTTTTCCAGTTTTTCATTTGTCATTTAAAATTTTTTTATCATGGTACATTTTATGATCATGTAAATTTTTTATTTATTTGTTTTAAAGTAGTTGATATTATCAATCTTTGTTTATTTGGCTTGTACTTTTTACCATAGTTTAAAAAGTCTTTCCTGTCACTCAATTATACAAAAATTCACCTGTTTTCTTCTTATTCTTTTTTTTTTTTTTTTTTGACATTTGGTGTTTTTTTTCTGGGTATTCAGTGTCCATAACAACAATCTTTTTACATGTATTCGCTCCTTTGCTTTTTTCTGGAATACTTTAAAGAAAATTTCAGACATTATGTTAGTTCACTCCTTAATATTTCAGAGTATATATCAAACTAATAGGACTTATTTTTCCACATAACCACCCTTTCATTACCATACCTACCAAAATTAATAATAATTTTTTGAGAAAATCTAACACCCAGGTTAGGTTAAAATTTTCCTAATTATCTCAAAGATATCTTTTTCTAACTGTTTTCTCATCAGTATGCAAACAATGCCCACACATTTGGTTTTTATGTTTCTTATGTTTATTTTATTCTACATTCCCCTGTTTTTTTTTTCTCTATTGTGTACATAAATTTAAGGAGCAGAGGGGTAAAGCAAAAGAGTGAAGTGTTGCTCTTTGAAACTGGATTTATAGCATCCTCAATTTTTTATTTTAGGGAAAGAAGGATGATTTAAACAATCAAATAATATTTAGCTTTGTTCAAGCACATTTAATTTTATCAAGACAAGATTCATAAGAAGTAATTTGTTTTTAATAAAGCTACACTTTATGGAATTAATCTAGGATTCTTTGTTTCTTGTGAACATTCTTATCAGTTTTCATTTTACATACTTATCATTTATTTCAAATATTTTCTTATAGGAGGACAAAATAATTTCAGTAATGTATCATAATTTGGGTACAATATGTACAATGACCCTGAACCAGTGTGGTTGGAATGTAGTGATCACGGGTTGGAGTGACTTGAGATGAAGTACAAAAAGAGAAGCAGATGCTAAACTGTGCAGCACTTTCTAGGGCCATTAAGGATTTTAGTTTTTATCCTGAGAACAACAGTGAGTCACTAAAAAGTTTTAATTTTCCAGTTGTATACTTTTATCTCAGGAAAACCATGGATATTTCTATATGTGATTAACTATCTCCCATAAAAATATACAAGGAAATGTAATCTTTTTGGCTCTTATTCATAAATATGTGATTCAAAACAATGAATTTTTAAATAACTGCATAAATTATGTTGTCAAGTCTGGAAACATGGCATTACATATCTATACACATTTCCACTGACTTCCAAAGTTTATGTAAAGCTAGAACTGACCTGCTACCTGGAATATTCAGGGTTCAAAAGTTTCTATTTGAAAGAAAGTTATATTTATAAAAATCAAAAGTTTATATAGTCATCTTTTCAGGTGGTAACTTCAGTCCTATTCATTTTTCTTCTCACTTACCTAAAATTCATGTTTTTCTGTGATAAAAGCTGAAATCATATCACCTTTTGTTGGTCCATTTATAAAATCCCAAGCTCTCATATGCAGATCTCCAAAGTGTATTTTGTCAATCACTGAATATTCACCAAATGAGATTTAAGGAACTGACAGTACACAAATAAGATGTTAAAATAAAAACACATTCTCCTGAGTCTCAATAGCAATGTGTGATTCTTGTGACAGCTGTGTACATTTTTCCACACTCATTTCAATCTCTCAAAATCAACCTCCTTGGAAGGCAGAGTATTATAATAGAAAGAACATCAGGATTGAAGTCAGTTCGAACAGGATTGCAAATCCAATTCTACCACATAATTGCTGTATATCTCAGAGGCACAATCTCTCTGAGCCTCAGTTTTTCCATCTACAAAATGGCAATAATAGTACCTAATGTGCAGGGTTGCTGGAAGGATTGAGTGAGATAGTTTAAATGAAGCATCTGACCACATAGTAGATGCTCAGTATAATTATGATGTTTTCTTGTGGTATTTAATACATTACTAATGATAATAGAGTGGGGAATTTGAGATATGTTAGCATTTCCTATTATATATATTACCAGTTAGCTGATAATACTTCATTGATAATTGATATATTTAATCAACTATATATCTTGTTGATAATAATACCTCATTGACAGCATTTGAAGGATGATTGATTTTACTCTTTATGCCCTGGGTGCACCCACTTATAGTTTTATGAATTAGGCAATTAACATTACTAGACAAATTGATTTGCATGATTTTGATTTATTTTCTTAATGTAGTCAATTCTTTTACTTTTATACACTTATTTTCTTACTAGAAAAGTAATATGACCATAATTGATTTTCATTTCACAGGCTACATAATCATAGATATAAAATAGAGTTATGTTAACAATCATCAAATAATATCTCTATGACTCTGAACTCATTTGTTTTAAAAATATGTAGTGCTTGCTCTACTTCGCTCTATTCATGGACTCAGTGCACCACAAACAGTTTTGCAAGTACTTATGCAAGATGCCGTGAGAACCAATCCTCTTGGCTACTATGTCATGACTTTTATTTTCTTCTCCTTCTTCTCCTTGCTTCTCCATAGTAATGCCTCCTATGCCAAAAGAAGTTATGGGATCCATTGCCTCTTAAGATATCTCTCACTACTGATGACTGTTGAAGGTTATTGCTGCTGGTGACATGCCTCAAAGGTTTTTTTTTTTTTTTTTTTTGAGACGGGGTCCCACTCTGTCTCCCAGGTTGGAGTGCAGTGGGGCGTTGTCAGTTCAGTGCAATCTCCGCCTCCTGGGTTCAAGTAATCCTCCCACCTCAGCCTCCTGAGTAGCTAGGACTACAGGAGCGCACCACCATGCCTGGATAAGTTTTGTGTTTTTTGTAGAGACAAGGTTTTGCCATATTGCCCACCTGGTCTCCAGCTCCTGGGCTCAAGCAATCAGCCCACCTAGGCCTCCCAAAGTGTTGGGATTACAGGAGTGTGCCATTGTGCCCAGACAATATTTTTATACTAAGGCTGCTGATGTCCACTCTCCTTGCCTAGGAAGGAAATCTTTGTTTTTTCTTGATGTCCCTCTATGACTAAAACATGAATCCCTATAAATGAGCTGGATTAGTAACAAATCTAACTGAGTGATATATGCCTATTCTGTCATTTGAATCACCCTATCTAATGGAACTGGCCAGTTGTCTTTGAACTCATCTTGAGTTCTGTGACTTTTTCTTCCCTAAGAACAAATTATTTAACAAAGGTTATTTGACCCATTAGGTAGCTAGGATCTTGGCATTGTTTTTTTCAAGCAGTTCTCCAAGTGTGCTCAGACATGTTAAAAGCTTAAGTGGAACAGTGGTTGAGGATATGCTGAGATCCCCTTCAACTTTCATTATACTCTTCCACGTATAATAAAAACTTTATAGTACATGTTACAGTCTATATTTTTCACTCATGAATTGGCTCTTGCAAGAATGGGATAATAAGCATCCCTTTATCTGGGCACTGTAAGCTTGGTTTATAGACTCAAATTCTCACATACGGAATAGCCCTGTATTTTGTGACATCCTCCCCCAGGGTAACCAGAGTGATAGAACAAAGCTGGGCTGTTATCCAGGTTTCAAATTACTCCTGGTGTGAATTAGCACTCTTTTTCAAGATGAGCATTTTCCCTTCAGTTCCTTGTTCTCTTACCTTAGAGCCACAGACCTCCAGGTTTTGTTTCTTCTAGAAATTCCTGAGGCCTCTCTGGAAAAACCACATGTTCAAAGACCGCTGTCTATTAGAAAGTCTATGGGTATGGGTAGGCAGACTCCCTTGCTTATGATGACAACCACTCCAATCTCATTTCTCTAACTTCGTTTCTCTGTTTCCCATGGAAATGAGACATAGTCAACTGTAAACTTTTCCTAGGCAAAAGACAGCCTCATCCATCAGTCTTAGTTCCCAAGCACTGGGCTCGCAGACGTAGAAAGTCTTCCCCCCAATTAATCTATAGTTAATAAATCATACTTGTAGACCCTCTGTATTAAATCCATCCTATTTTCTGCCAACAGTTTTTATACAGGCTGTGACCACAAACTTTAGCCCCACTATATGGTTTGTATCTGTACCCCTGACATTCATTTCATACTGAAAAGGGAGATGCAAAGTCTACAATAGTACTCATCACCCATCTTGAAGTTCCTGGTATCAAACTAGAGCACTGACAGTACTGTTGTGAGTCACAGTGGCATTTCATCTGGGAATTTCCAGGTGTAGTTTCTCACTTCACTTACCCACACGCTAGGTAAAGCTTATTGAATCTCCATTCTCAATAGCCACTCCAAATTAGAGGTCTGTGGACAGTCAGCACTCCCACAAAATACCCCAAAATAAAAGATGAACAAAGTGGGCATTTTTTAGAACCTTCATAGCCACATGATAAGAATGTTATGTGCTGGTTCTGTTAACCCCTTTACTGTGCCCCCTCTCCCTGCTTCCTAGTATGTACAGCAAAGTCCAAACAAATATTTTAAGTTGTGAATCATAAAGAGGATGTTCTGGATTTTTGTGTATCCACTACCTCTAAAGTACTTTGCATAATAGTCCATATATAGAGGTCACCTGAAATACCTCACATAATAGCCCATAGAGAAACATTTCTTCCATAAAATCTAGGCAACTGTGATTAGAGCCCTTTAATTTGGGGCATGATGGGTAAAAGAATTGGTTTCCAAGAGTCTGCTCCCACAAGTTCTGCTATCTGTTTTTAAAAACAAGAAGTCTTTGTTCATTAACTCTATGAGCTTGCCATTAAGGATTGTTTCCAGATAGGCTGCCAAATTTGGAGGTCTTTTGCAGTATGCAGAAGTTTCACAGTGTATTTAATGTCTTCAATCACCCTTGGCAAACAAAACAAAAAAAAAAATCAAGGTCTAAATTAGTTCTAGGGTCTTTCCTTTTTTAATAGTCACAGCCATTGCTTAATGCTCTCACAAGTACATGCTCATATCCTCTGAGAAAAATAAGATGCATAAAAAATAAAATGTTTGTACTTCCCTTACGTAGATCAATGCGAAATATAACTTAATTCCTGACTTATTATTTTTAACTTTTGTCATTCTTAAAGTAAAATCTTAGTCACACTAGAAGAATATTTTTCAAAGTGCAGATCTTAATCCACTAAGTTATTAAATCAGTTCAGTTGGTCAAAAATAGTATTTTTATAAAAGGCAGTATAAGATAGAAAAATAAATATAACAATACGTGGCATTTAGAAAAGTAATTATTTTGTGAAACTTTTGCTTCAGTTATGTTTGTGTGTGTGTGTGTGTGTGTGTGTGTGTACACAAATATGTTTGCTGGATAAACCCATAAAATGTATTTCATTTGTGGATAGTAGTCAAAATAATTGAAGATTTAAAATCCACTATCATGGAAGAGTCACCAGTCTCCAAGGTGTAGAAGGTCTTTTTCTCTGAGCTCATCATGCTATCCTCTACACTATACGTTGAGGCACCGAGGGTTTATGCAAGGCAACATAACTGATAGCTACTACAGATACTGTCTGTAGGTTGTCCTAAGTTTTCAAACAGGCTTGCCTTCCTATAGTGCCATGTACTCTGGAAATTCCAAATAAACTTAATTCCCTCCAGGGGGATAGTTTCTATTTCCCATAAGCGGAACACTTGAGATGACATATGCACACCTTTATCATTAATCTTGGCCCTATAACATAGATTGAAGCCTTAAAATGATACGCAGAGAACATCACCACCCACTTATGCCTAGTGATAGCTAATCTGAAAGTGGTATTCTGTCCCCTCTCCAAGACAGTCAAGTTGTTGGAGACAGTGAAGACCAAGGTAGGATGTGATATTCTGGGAGTCTGTGCCAGCAATGATACTGAAATGGCTGTTTGGGACCTTGTTGTTCATGTAGCTGGGCTGATTGAGTCCAAGAATGTATGAGATTTTGCTTGAACCTTTCTGAAGTTCTTCTTTGCATGAGTCTCTCTTGAATAGCATCACCATGGAACTAGTACTTTTCTATAGGCATTTTCAAACTGGCTATACCTAAGTGGTTTGGAACCTTAAACAGCCAGCAATCCATGTTCTTCCAGTTGCAGAAGGCTTTGCTGTCATTCAAGACTACCTATACTTCTAGATAGTTCATGTAACCCACTGTCTTTCCATTAGGTGTTGTGGAGTGGCAGAAACTTTTGTTTTCCACTGACATATTCTGTTAAACTGATAAAGATCATTTTTAATTCATCTTTATCAACTCTTGGAATCTGGTGATTCATGATCTACAAATGTAATACAGAGATTTACTAGCTTTCTGATAAGCCATTCTGTGTATCTTATATCATCCATAGTAATTATGTATTATTTAATATGCATATGCATACATACATAAATTGTAAGTATACATATGTAGTAACTATGATAATCTGTGCCCATTGAAAAATTTCCAGTTCTTTATTTTCTCATTACTATAATAGATGAGGTATATATATGCAAAGAAGAATTTGGTAATAATCCCATTAGTCAATTATCTTTAAAACGATTTCTCATATCATCAGTCTGATACAGCAATTCTCCTAGATCAGTCGCTATTAACTGGGGGCAATTTTGTCATTCAAAAGACATTTAGCAATGTCTAGAGACATTTTGGCTTGTCACAACTGAGGCAGTGGTGCTACTGGCATCTAGTAAGTAGAGGGCATGGATACTGCTAAACACTACAATGCACAAGGTAGCCCCCATCTCCCCCACACAGAGAGAGAATTATTTGGTCCTAAATGTCAGTGGTGCTGATGTTGAAAACTCCTGCCCTGATCCTAATATATTTATTGTTGTTGTTTTTAAGGACTTTTAACCAAAATAGGTCACCAATTAACTGCAGCTGATAATTGTTATTACATTAGCATTTAGGGCATTAACGATATAATCATTTATCATAATACACAAAAAAAGGTAGAACAAGAAAGAATAATGTAGCTTTTGTATCCATATCTGATCCTCACATTTGACCCTGACATTTACTTAAGTCATTCGAACATAGTAGGCTATTCCTTTTTTACACACTTCTATTTATAGAAAGACTATACCATGGCAATAACCCTGATCTTCCTTCTCAAGCTTTCATTCAACTTCTCAGAACTTGAAGAGAACCCAGACTCCAAACTAAGTTAACTTACATCTTAGACTTGGAATTTTATAGGATAATGCCCTGGAGGAAAATAGAAAATGAGAGCTCTTTGTTTCTCTTCGTCTCTAACTTCTGGTGAGCTAATGTGTATAAGACAAGTAAGGGGAGTTTTGTTAAGGATCTATCATCAGTCTGCTGCTAGAAATAATATTCTGGAACTCAAAAAGGCTAAAATTAGCCTCAATCAATGTTATATACACTACAGCAGGCTTGATTCAGCTCATCTCAGTGGCAAATATGGGGGAAATATAATGAGTTCAATTTTAAGTATCATGAGTTTGAGGTGCCTGTGAGTCATTCAAGCAGAGATGTCAAGTAGATAATTGAATACATGGAATTGCAAGTATAAATAGAAATGTAGGCATCATCAGCTTATAGACAGTAATTGAAGCCATGGGAATGGATGAGAACAACTAAGGAAAAAATACAGATTTAGAAGAGAAAGTAGCCCGTATTGAATTCTTAGGTACTTTCAATATTTGATGTCAGATAAAGGATTATTCCAAAATCAATGACCTTTCCACTATATCACGCTGTCTCCCAGATAGAAAGTGAGCTGCATTTAATCATTCAATAAAATTTCACATTAAGCACCTCTCATATGCCAGACACTATTGTAGGCACTTGGGATACATCAGTTTAAAAAACTGACAAAAATCTCAGAGCTTAAGAGAGGTTATAGTCTAGCGAGTTTCTTTATAATGAAACAGGGGTATCCTTCCACAGCTCAGCTGATAGAGTGAAGGACTGTGGGGGTTATAATAAAACAAGGGTTACAGAAGGCTTTACTTCCCTGCTGTAAAGCCTCTAACCCCCTGAAACTCTCAATCCCCTCACCTTCAATATTAGAAAGAAATCCTAGACAGCAACTTATTTTTCCCTTTCTTCTACTCCAGTTTCTTTTTTGGTACTGCACGTGACTAGTTTTCATACAAATTTGTCAGTTGCCTTTAACAAATAGATAATAGAGCAACCAAGAAATTAGAGAGACATTGACCTTGGGTGAAAAGAAAGAGAAAGAATGTCACATAAAAAGGAATGGGAAGCATTCATAATAAAATAAATAACATTATAGGCCCAAGTTAAGATAAGTGGACAAAGAAATCTCAGTTCCTAGATTGACAAAATATAACAAAGTTGGGAAAACATAGCAACACAGTATTAGAGAGAATGAGGGAAAGAGGTGGTCCTGGTTTGAAAATACTAGCATGCATTAGGAAGGAAGAATTAGAGGAAAATATGGTAAACTCACACAGTTATCTTTCTGATTCTGTATCTTTCTTCTTGTTATCTTGGATTCAGTTTTACTCCCGTCAAGCAACAAATTGATGTGAGTCACACCACATAATAAATACATTGAACTAAAATTTCACGATAAAACTTTTGACTTTCTCAGTACTTTAAAAATAGCTCTGTTATTTGAGGGGACTGGGATTCACTTAGGGAAAAAGCACAGTAACACATAAAGACAGCTTTTCTGCTGCTTCTTAAAATAGCATTGATTGTGTTGGGTATCTATCTGCTTTTGCACATCTCTGACATTTCTGTTCCAACCCAGGGGCCACTTTTAAACAAATATGAAGCTACAGAGCTTTATGTGGCACTCCAAGCACATTTGTAAAATAATTATTTCCTTAGTTCTTTGCCATGCCCCCTGACTGCCTAGAATTGAAGGCCTGTACAATAAATAACCTGTCTCAGATCTCAGTAGGATATTAGTGTACGAATCAGTGAATCTCATTTGGAGATCCCATAAGAATCTCCCGGATTTAGGGACTTTTTAAAAGTACACATTCCCCCGTCCTATTCCCTGTAGATTATTATATATACTTCCTATCCTTATACCTAAAAGTTACTTCTATAGAGAGACAATATTACTTGTGAGAAAAGGTTTCATTCTTTAGGTTAGGAAGATAGAAAGGTTGAAGAATACTGACCTGTTTGACATTTTAAAATATATTCCATAGATACATCTCTCTGACAAACTCCCAGTTCCAGCAGTAGTGAGTTTTCTGTATCAGTACTGTTTCCAGACTAAAACAAACAAATCATCAAAAGTCTAGAGAGTCCAGTAGAACATTCTACCTGTCTGTCTAGAACTTGATTTAAGATTCAAGTGTACTTGTTATCAGGTACTGTTCCAGTTACTATTTCTATGTGACAAGTCACCCAAACTTAGTGGCATACAACAATTGATTTATTAAGCTCACAGTCTCTGAATCAGGGTCAGAAATTTGGAAAGGACACAGCAGGGATGGATTGTTTCTGCTCCACAGTGTCTAGGGCCTCAGCTAGGAAGACTGAAAAGTCTGAAGGCTAATATTATCTAAAACTTCACTCACTCTCACATCTGAAGTTGATGATGCTGAGTATCAGTCATGATCTCAGCTGGGGCTGTCAGCTGAAACACCTATGTGTGACTTCTTCATGTAGCTGCTTGGAGTTCATCACAGTATAGCAAATGGGTTACAAGAACAAGCGTCCAAGGAATCACGGCATAAACTAGCTTTGGAAGTCACAAAACATTACTTGTACTAAGTCACAATTCCACTCAGATTGAATGGAGGGGAATGAAGACCCCATTTCTTGATGGAAGAAATGTCAAAATCACATGTTCAAAAGAGTATGTGGGATTGGAGATATACGATGTAGTCATCTTTGGAAACTACAATTTGCTATAATCTGCCCATTAGCTACAATAACTAATATCCTCCCAACGTTCAAAGTATTCTAATTCCCTCCTCCAAGACCTCTAAGTCTAACAGCATAATGACAGCAGCTCAACTACAAAGGTCTCATTTTCTATATTAGGTCCAGGTACAGATGAAGATCCTAAGGTATGATTCTTTTGAGTACATTTCCATAAGCACCTCTTGACCTGAAGACAAGCAAACTAAAGTTACAAGTTACCTGCTCTACACATTCAACATACAATTATGGGACCAGACCTAGAATAATTGCCATAGGCCCTCTCATGGAAATGGAAGAAGGGATGGAAAGACTGCAGCAGTCACTAGCTCATAACAATTCTGAAATATAGCTAACTACATATTGCCGGTTCCTTGTTTTGTCCTACTGCTTGAGATCTACTCTCTAACATGTCTCGATCTGCCTCTAGTCCCTTGGTTCCATTTTCTGTGTCATCTTTCCTTGTTTTGTAAAAAAAGCTTATGTTTGCAACTGAGTGGGTTTTTTGTTTGTTTGTTTGTTTGTTTCAGTTTGTTTTCTCCTACAGTTGTCTGGAAGTCCAAAGCACTTAATTTTGTGCTATCTCTATCCTTTTAAGTCCAACCTGTTGCCCAATTCCTTGAAACATTTTCTGTGTATGAATTTATAATGCACTCTATCAGACAAAAGCCATAATAAGAGATTTCCATTGTTTTTTCTACCTTGGGCTCCCTGTGAGGCTACTGTGGTATAACCCTCTTAAACTTAAAAGCTCCATCACTCAGCAAAAAGAGATCTGTATCTGTTCTTAAGATCCTTTGAAGGCCTTTGTTCTTTCTGAAAGGTTCTAGGAGGAACTGTTTTACATATTTTTGAGGCTTTAATTATCCCAACCTGGTTTTTATCTTTAGCCTAGAGCCTTTTTTGATTTGAGATTCTCTGTATGGAGAGACTGGGAAAGAGAAATAGTATTGTATTCAAACTCACCAAGTACTGGATTCTTTATAATAAGAGCCAAACCTTTAACTCATATCTTTCCATTTGCATTTTATCATATGTAGTGAAAAGAAGCCAAGTAGTACTTTACACATCTCTATAGCTAGTTCATCAAGTTTACTAGGTGTGTCCTATTTTTCATGTGTACCACAGAAGGGTGTTGCTAACTTTCTGCTACTAAAGAACAAGGTCTCCATTTCATTGAGCTTCCAATTTTTCTTACTTTCCTTTAAGCGCTCACCAACAGCCCCTTTAAGGCTCTGAAGACTTTTTTCTACCATTCTCTTCAAGAATCTTTCGTACTCCTTTGCTTCCTGGTCCACACATTTTCAAGTTTTCTTATAACAGCACTCTACTTACAGGTACCAAATTACATTTCAGTTAGCAATAATTGAGTAATAAATCATTCTAAACTTAAAGGCAAGAAACAACCACCATTTTATTATGCTTACAGATTCTGTGGGCTTAGAATTTGTAAAGGACATAACAGAAATGTCTTGGTTTTGCTCCAAAATATCTAAGGCCTCAGCTGGGAATACTCAAAGACTAGGGGATGGAACCATTTGAAGGCTTATTCATTCATTTATCTGGCAGTTAATGCTAGCCATTAGTTGGGCCAGAACTCCTACATGTGGTTTCTCCATATGACTGAATGAAGACTTTATTTATAGAAATAATTTTGAGGGCACTAATTAACATGTGTCCAGGGGTCAGTCGTCACAACATGGAACATCAGATCAATAAGAAAGCACAGCTCATATTTCACACAATGGGCGATATCCTTGGAGCAATTCAAGTTCAAACATGCACATACTAGGTAACCAAAACTTCTGGGTAGATGCATTGTCATGTAATCCAGGATGACATGGGGTAGCAGGAGCCACTTAACCCCAGAAGATCCTCTACTCTGGAAATTTCATAGTTGTCTATCAGCAGTTGGAAATAACTCATCAGATATAAACAACCAACAGATGATTATATATGTCCTTGCTTGAGGTCCTCTGTGAAAGACACCGAACTTGTAGACTGAACTAGGAACACATTCCACAGAATGATTGGTTGAAGATGTCCACTCAAAAATTCTGCACACAAGCACTATTTACAATAACAAACACATGGAACCAACCCAAATGTCCATCAATGATAGACTGGATAAAGAAAATGTGGCACATATACACCATGGAATACTATGCAGCCATTAAAAGGCATGACATCATGTTCTTTGCAGGGATATGGATGAAGCTGGAAGCCATTATCCTCAGCACATTAACACAGGAACAGAAAACCAAGCACCACATGTTCTCACTAACAAGTGGGGGTTGAACAATGAGAACACATGGACACAGGGAGGGGAAAAACACACACCAGGGCCAGTTGTGAGGTGAGGGGCAAGGGGAGGGAGAGCATTAGGAAAAATAGCTAATGAAACCTAGATGACAAGCTAGTAGGTGCAGTTACCCACCATTGCACACGTGTACCTATGTAACAAACCTACACATTCTGCCCTTGTATCCTAGAACTTAAAGTAAAATAAAAAATAATAATAAATAAATAAATAAGAAGCAAGAAAAGAAAAAGAAGAAAGAAATCTGCACACAAGTTATTTGCCTCTGGACATTACAACAGGGTCTTCTTAATGCACTGATAGTAAATTTTCTGGGATTTCTATTGATTTTATATCTGGAATGATGTCTTCAATAAGCTACAAATTTTCCCGAATCAAGAAACACACAACAAATCCTTAACCTGCTAAGATATCTTTACCAAGGTTGATATGGAATTGAGAATTCAGATTATATAGTAAATACAATTTTGAATGAGCTCTCTTCACCTACAACAATATCATAAACATTTTTCATGTAATTGCATTATTTTCATAACTAGAAATATTAAATTCAAAAGTTTTCCCTTAAGATTTAATTGCATAAAAATATTTGAGTGATAAAAACACTCAAGTATATCAATAAATTTTATGTACATTTCAAATCTCAGAGATGAATATTGTATAAGGATTCATTTTGAAGTAAAGAAAAAGTACTCCTTTTTAAATTAATACATTAAAAGTTGTGCTTCTATCATAAATATATTTTTTAGTATTAAAAAACTGACTATGGCTAATGCCTATAATCCCAACACTTTAAGAGGCTGAGAGGGGCCATGGCTTGAGCCCAGGAGTTTGAGACCAGCCTGGACAACATAGTGAGACACTGTCTCTACCAAAAAAAGAAAAAATAGAATTTCACAGGTAAGTTAAGTATTAACCAAGAGAGACAAAATTATCCTAAAATTTTTGTTTACCTCCTTCACTACCATTTAAGTTCTCCCTCTGGCTCAAATGGTTATTGATTCATCTTATCACCCAAGACGCTCTGGCCCTCTGGGTAGGACTCTTACTGAACTCTTCACAGCCTAAAGTGTAGGACATGATTGTCGTATTATGAAACCCATAGTTTCAGAAGCACTACACATATTGATATAGATGAGCTGGCAGCAATTGTGCAGACTTTTCTTTTCTTAATTTTTATTTTTATTTGAAGTTCTGGGGTACATGTGCAGGATGTGCAGGTTTGTTACATAGGTAAAAGTATGCCGTGGTGGTTTGCTGCACCTATCAACTCATCACCCAAGCGTTAAACCCAGCATGCATCACCTATTTTTCCTAATGCTCTTTCTCCCCACACTCTATCCCCCAATAGGCCCCAGTGTGTGTTGTTCCCCTCCCTGTGCCCATGTGTTCTCATTGTTCAGCTCGCACTTATAAGTGAAAACAGGCGGTGCTTGGTTTTCTGTTCCTGCATTAGTTTGCTGAGGATAATGGCTTCCAGCTCTGTCCATGTCCCAGCAAAGGACATGGTCTTATACCTTTTTATAGCTGCATAGTATTCCATGGTGTATATGTACCACATTTTCTTTATCCAGTCTGTTATTGAGGGGCATTTGGGTTGATTCCATGTCTCTGCTATTGTGAATAGTGCTGCAGTGAACATACACGTGCATGTATATTTGTAATAGAATGACTTATATTCCTTTGGATATAGACCCAGTAATGAGATTTCTGGATCAAATGCTAGCTAAACATTATTAAAAAATTAACTCAAGATGGATCAAAGACTTAAATGTAAAACTCAAAACTATAAAACCCCTATAAAAAAATCTAGGCAATACCATTGAGGACATAGGCATGGGCAAAGATTTCATGACAAAAACTCCAAAAGCAATTACAACAAAAGCAAAAATTGACAAATGGGATCAAATTAAACTAAACAGCTTCTGCACAGCAAAAGAAACTATCCTCGGAGTGAATAGGCAACCTACAGAGTTGGAGAAAATTTTTGCAACCTATCCACTTGACAAGGGTCTAATATCCAGAATCTACAAGCAACTTAAACAAATTTACAATAAAAGAAAACCATTAAAAAGTGGGCAAAGGACGTGAACAGACAATTCTCAAAAGAAGACATTCATGTGGCCAAGAAACATATGAAATAAAGCTCAACATCGCTGATCATCAGAGAAATGCAAATCAAAACCACAATGAGATACCATCTCATGCCAGTCAGAATGGTGATTATTAGAAAGTCAAGAACAGATACTGGCAAGGTTGCAGAGAAATAAGAACGCTTTTACATTGTTGGTGGGAATGTAAATTAGTTCAACCATTGTGGAAGACGGTATGCAGTCTTTTCATTGGGACAACACTGGAAGATAACTAAGCAATTTTTGGATAAAAGCAATTATAGAACTATTGGTTCTTAATCAAAGGTCCTACTCCCACATCTCGGGACACAACATTTGCACATTTTTTTCAGGCATATAATGCCATTTAAAACATTTTACTTTACCTAGGTCAGTTGATAAAATTTTTTATATAACTCCAGGAAACTCAGGCCTCATAATTCTGAGGAAGGCAGAATATTTTAAATATCCCGTCTGATGGAAAATATATAGACTAGGTCATTCTGTCCATATGTCCCTATGCCAGACCTATTTCGGATTAGTATTAGCACTCTGGAGGGTATGTGACTTCTTGTTTATGAGGAGACACCAACACTTTCAAGGTAGAGGACAGACATTGTGTAAGAGTTCCAGTTTTGTAAAAGATGTGCTATGTAATAATGCTGCCCTAACCATGACATTCAAGGAAAAGTTTTCAACACTTTTATGTGAACAACTGTTATGGATCACTAAGGCTGGCCACCTGGGATCTGTATATACAGCTGAAAGCTACCCAGTCAACTGCAACTACCTCTTAGACATCCTGTTTCAGTCTATCACCAGCTATGACTGAGTGAATATACTAGCAGAAAACACTTTATTGCAGAAAATTCAGCCACTTTATGTAAAAGTGTGCCAGGCCTGCTGGCAAGAAATGCTGCAGCTACTCAGTAATGATAAAATCAGCTAAGCCCTCCTGCTCTACCTTTATCTAAATTGGGGTGGGGGAACTTGGCTACCCGTATACCCACACACTGACAGATTTCAGGACAATGGGAAACTTAATAATGGTCCAGCAGACCCAGACTCACTTCAAACCTCTGCCAGACTTTGCACACATGTAAAGGGAATCTGCTTCCAAGAGAGACCCACTATCCATAAGAATCTACTAGAGTAGGAAAATTCATGGAGCTTCTCATGCTATGTTGGTACTTAAACTTAATTTTTCTAGACCCACAACTGAACTATAATCAGAAGCATCCTGAACTATGAGCTTCATCTTAAACAACTGATAGTATCAATGCCCACAGGTTATTCAGGGGTGCCTGCTTTATCAGTCACACTGACAAGCAGAGTGCAAAAGAAGAAATCAATCTTCAGAGAAGCCATCTCTCAACAGAAGACAGAGGAGTTACCCCATTTATTCAGTTATTAAATAGATAATTATTGAACACTTACTATGAGATAAGCCCTTGGGATACATTGGTGAGCAAAGTAGACAAAAATCCTTGCCCTATGGAGCTTATATTCTAGAGTAGGAGATAGAAAATGAACCAAATAAATAATTAAATTAAATTGCTTATTGAAAGTGATAAGTGCTATGGAGATAAATAAAGAAATAAAGGGAATGCAGAGATTATTTTTTAAATAAGTAACCAGGAAGGGTCTCACTGAGATTCTAATATTTAACCAATGACTTGAAGTTTGAAGTTGGAAGACCCACAGGTGTGTGGAGCTCTAGACAGAGGGACCAAGATTTGGGAATTTCAACTCTCATTTAAACTTTAGGCTGAGGCCTCAGTCATTTTGATTAAATAACAAGTGAATCAGCATGGTGGTAGCTGTTGCTAATATGTGTTAGCCTGGCTTCACTTCTGGCCATTCCTTGGCTTACCTTGATTTATATCACATTCACATAGTACAATGTCTGCTCCCATTACTACTTTGGAGGCAAACATATTGCAGGAGGATACCAGCCATATCAACAACTACAATGAGCATTTAATTTTTAGAAAACAAAAGGACATTGAGTATTGTGGAGAACAGGTTGACAAATTCTATTCCATGAGCCAAACTCATCCATCTTTTTTAAATTGAAAATTTTGTTGAGAGAACTATAGATTCATATGGAGTTGTAAGAAATAATATGGAGTGATTCCATATACTTTATCCAGTTTCCAACAGTGGTAATGACTTTCAAAACTATATCACAAACAGGCTATTTACAAGAGACAATCCTCTGACCTTGTTCACACTTCTACATGTTTTTATACACTCATGTGTTTGTGTCTGTGTATTAAGTTCTAAGAAATTTTATTACAAGGATAGGTTCATGTATACACTATCACAGTCTAGATACAAAACAATTCCATTATGACAAGGATCCATTGTGTTGTGTTTTTCTAACTACTCCCCCCAGCTCCTTCCCAATTTCTACCCTGTTCCTAATCCCTGGCAATCTGTTATTTATTTCTAAAATTTTGTTATTTAAAGAATGTTTTAGAAAGGATTCACAAAATATGTGACTGTTTGGGGTTGGTTTTTTTCACTCAACTTAATTCCCTGGAAATTCATTCAAGCTATTGGATGTAGCAATAGTTTATTACTTTACATTGCTGTGTACTATTCCATGGTATAGATGTTCCATATCTTAACCATTAACACATTGAAGGACATTTGAGTTTTTACAGTTTGTGGCTATTATGAATGAAGCTGCTACAAACATTCCTGTATAGCTTTATGTGTGAACATAAGTTTTAACTCTCCAGGGAAAATGACCCAGAGGGCAATTGCTGAGTGGCTACGCCATCTTACATTCTCACCGGCAACATATACATGATCCATTTCTCCACATTCTTGTCAGAATTTTCTAATATCTCTAATTTATATTTTAGCTGTTTTCATAAATGTGTAAAGATAACTTTTTGTAGTTTATTTTGGATTTCCCTAATTGCTAATATTGCTGAACATCTATTTATGCGCTTATTTGCCATCTGGATATCCTCTTTGATGAAATGTCTATTTGTGTCTTTCAGCCACTCTCTAATTACTTCTAATTGTCTAATGGATTGTAGGCAGTTTTTTGGTTAAGTTTTAAGAGTTTATATTATATATATATATATATACACACACACTAGACCTTTGTCTGATATGTAATTTTCAAATATTTTCTCCTTGCCCGTAGCAGGTCATTTCATCCTCATCACAGCATCTTTCATAGAGCAAAAGTTTGGTTTTTGCTCTATGATTTGATTGGGCACAATTTATCAATTCTTTTCTGTTATGAATCATAATTTTGGTGTCAAATATAAGAACTCTGTCTAGTTCCTAGACATTAAAGATTTTTCTCATATTTTTAATAAAAATTTTATAGTTTTGCATTTTACATGTAAGTCCATGATCCATTGTGTGTTTTTTTGTTTGTTTGTTTTTAATTTTTTATTTTTGTGGGTACATAGTAGGTGTATATATTTATGGGGTACATGAGATGTTTTGATTCAGGCTTGCAATGTGAAAAGAATCACCTCTTGGAGAATACAATATTCATCTCCTCAAGCACTTACACTTTATGTTATAAACAATCCAATTACACACTTTAAGCTATTTTAAAATGTACAATTAAGTTATTATGGACTATAGTCACTACATTGTGCAGTCAAATAGTATGTCTTATTCATTATTTCTAACTATTTTTTTTACCCGTTAACCATCTTCCCCCACCCCCACACCTGAGTCCTGCACTATGCTTCCCAGGCTCTGGTAACCTTCATTCTACTCTCTATGTCCATGTGTTCTTTATTTTATTTTATTTTTAGATCCCACAAATAAGTGGAAACATGTGATGTTTGTCTTTCTGCACCTCGCTTATTTTCCTTAACATAATGATCTCCAGTTCCATCCATGTTGTTGCAAATGACTGGATCTCATTCCTCTTTTATGGCTGAATAGTACTCCATTGTGTACATGTACCACATTTTCTTAATCCATTCATCTGTTGATAGACACTTAGGTTGCTTCCAAATCTTGGTTCTTATAAACAGTGCTGCAACAAATATGGGACTGCAGATATCTCTTCAGTATACTGATATCCTTTCTTTTGGGCATATACCTGGCAGTGGGATTGCTGGATCATATGGTAGCTCTATTTTTAGTCATTTGAGCAACTTCCCAACTGTTCCCTACAGTGGTTGTACTAATTTACCTTCCCACCACCAGTGTACAAGGGTTCCATTTTCTTTACATCCTCACCAGCATTTGTTATTTGCTGTTGTTTTTGGATATAAGCCATTTTAACTGGGGTAAAATGATATCTCATTGTAGTTTTGATTTGAATTTCTCAGATAATCAATGATGTTGAGCACCTTTTCATATGACTGTTTCCCATTTGTATGTCTTCTTTTGAGAAATGTCTATTCTAATCTTTTGTTCCGTTTTAATTGGATTATTAGATTTTTTTTTCCTATAGAGTTGTTTGAGTTCCTTATATATTCTGGTTATGAATCCCTTGTCAGATGGGTAGTTTGTAAATATTTTATGCAATTCTGTGGGTTGTCTGTTTACTTTGTTGATTGTTTCTTTTGCTGTGCAGAAGCTTTTTAACTTGATGTGATCCCATTTGTCCACGTTTGTTTTGGTTGCCTGTGTTTGTGAGATAATGCTCAAGAAATTTTTGCCTGGTCGGTTGTCGTGGGGAGTTTCTCCAATGTTTCTTTGTATTAATTTCATAGTTTGAAGGGTCAGATTTAAGTCTTTAATCCATATTGATTTGATTTTTGTATATGGCAAGAGATAGGAGTCAAGTTTCATTATTCTGCATGCTGATATCCAGTTTTCCCAGCACCATATATTGAAGAGACTGTCTTTTCCCTAGTGTATATTCTTGGCACCTATGTTAAAAATGAGTTCACTGTAGATGTATGGATTAATTCTGAGTTTCTTTTCTGTTCTTTTGGTGTATATGTCTATTTTTATGCCAGTACCATGTTGTTTTGATTACTATAGCTCTGTAGAATTTAAAGTCAGGTAATAGAATTCCTCCAGTTTTGTTCTTTTTGCTTAGGATAACTTTGACTATTCTGGGTCTTCTGTGGTTCCCTATAAATTTTAGAATTTTTTTTTTCTATTTCTGTGAAGAATGCCATTGGTATTTTGTTAGGGGTTGTATTAAGTCTGTAGATTGCTTAGAGTAGTGTGGACATTTTAATAATATTGATTCAATCAATGAACATGAGGTTTTTTTTCCTTTTTTTTTTTGTATCCTCTTCAATTTATTTCATCTTGTTTTATAGTTTTCGTTACAGAGCTCTTTCACTTTTTTGGTTAATTTCTAGGTATTTAATTTTATGTGTGGCTATTATAAATGGGATTACTTTTTTAAATTTCATTTTCAGATCATATGTAGATTTTGTATCCTGCAACTTTTCTGAATGTTTTAATCAGTCTAATAGTTTTATTCTGGAGTCTTTAGTTTTTTTCAAATATAAACAAGGATATATATATATATATCCTTACTATATATCATATACACACACACACACACACACACACAGAGAGAGAGAGAGAGAGAGAGAAAGAGAGAGAGGTAGAGTTTTGCTCTGTCACCCAGGTTGGAGTGCAGTGGCTTGATCTTGGCTCACTGCAACCTTTGCTTCCTAGGTTCAAGCAATTCTTGTGCCTCAGCCTCCTGAGAAGCTGGGATTACAGGCATGGGCCACCACACCTGGCTAATATTTGTATTTTTATTTGAGATTAGGGTTTCATTGTGTTGGCCAGGCTTGTCTTGAACTTCTGGCTTTAAGTGATCTACCCTCCTCAGCCTTCCAAAGTGCTGGGATTACAGGTGTGAGCCACCAAGCCCAGCCTGATCTTTTTAGTGTATTGTTGAATTCAGTTTTGAAGTATTTTGTTGAGGATTTTTGCATTCAATATTCATGAGAGATATTGGTCTGCAGTTTTCTTTTTCTGATGTGACTTTGTCTGGTTTTGGAATCAGGGTAATAGTTTATAGAATGAGGTTGGAAGTATTCCTTGTGCCTCAATTTATCAGAATAGTTTGAATAGGATTAGTATTAGTACTTAGTTAAATGTTTGGTAGAATTCAGCACTGAAACCTTCAGCTTTTCTTTACTGGGATACTTTTTCTTACAGCTTCAATTTTGTGACTTGTTCGTCTGTTCAGGTTTTGGATTTCTTCCTTGTTCAATTTTTGTAGGTTGTATTTGTCTAGGAATTTGTTCATTTCTTCTAGATTTTCCAATTTATTGGCATATAGTTGCTCATAGTAGTCACTAATGATCCTTTGAATTTCTACACTGTCAATTGTAATGTCTCCTTCTTCATTTTCCATTTAATTGAAT
>NW_012115455.1:1289042-1329122 GCF_000951035.1 Colobus angolensis palliatus
GAGTTTAACTCTTATTGCCCAGGCTGAAGTGCAAAGGTGTGATCTCAGTTCACTGCAACCTCCACCTCCTGGGTTCAAAGCAATTCTCCTGCCTTAGCGTCCTGAGTAGCTG
Organism: Colobus angolensis palliatus; assembly: GCF_000951035.1. Lineage (NCBI taxonomy): Eukaryota > Metazoa > Chordata > Mammalia > Primates > Cercopithecidae > Colobus > Colobus angolensis. Next base: position 1,289,155 of record NW_012115455.1, read on the forward strand.
AGATTACAGGCGCCCATCACAATGCCCAGCTAATTTTTTGTATTTTTAGTAGAGACAGAGTTTCATCATATTGGCCAGGCTGGTCTCAAACTCCTAACCTCAGGTGATCCACCGGTCTTGGCCTCCCAAAGTGCTGGGGTTACAGGCGTGAACCACCACACCCAGCATATGTGTTTTTATAGTTTGCAAAATTACTTTTGTTATTAATTTCTAATTTTATTCCATTGTGTTTAAAGAGGATGCTTGATATTATTTCAATTTTTAAAAATGTTTTAAGACTTGTTTTGTGACCTAACATATGGTCTATTCTTGAAAATCATTTATGCGCTGAGGAAAAGAATGAGTATTCTGCAGCCTATGAATGAAGTGTTCTGTAAATATCTGTTAGAACCATTTGGTCTGTATAGTGCAGATTAAGTCTAATGTTTCTTTTTTGATTTTCTGTCTGGAAGATCTGTACAACGCTGAAAGTGGGGTGTTGAGGTCTACAGCTATGACTGTATGGGGACCTATCTATCCCTTTAGCCCTAGTAATATTTGCTTTATAAATCCAGGTGCTCCAGGATTGGGTGCATAAATGTTTAACATTGTTAAAGCATCTTGCTGAATTGGCGACTTTATCATTATATAGTAACCATCTTTGTCTCTTGCTATAGTTTTGTCTTGAAATCTATTCTGTCTGATGTAAGTATAGCTACTCCTGTGCTTTTTGGTTTCCATTGGCATGGAATATGTATTTCCATCCCCTTATGTTCACTCTGTGTGTGTCATCATAGGTGAATTATATTTCTTTCAGGCAACAGATCCATGGGTCTTGTTTTTTTTTTTTTTTTTAACATTATACTTTAAGTTCTGGGGTACATGTGCAAAATGTGCAGATTAGTTACATAGGTATACATGTGCCATGGTGGTTTGCTGCACCCATCAAGCCATCATCTACATTAGATATTTATCCTAATGCTATCCCTTCCCTAGCCCCCTGCCCCACCCCTGACAGGGCCCAGTGTGTGATGTTCCCCTCCCTGTGTCTATGTGTTCTCATTGTTCAGCTCCCTCTTATGACTGAGAACATGCAGTGTTTGGTTTTCTGTGCTTGTGTTAGTTTGCTGAGAATGATGATTTCCAGCTTCATCCATGTCCCTGCAAAGGACATGAACATATCCTTTTTTGTGGCTGCATAGTATTCCATGGTGTATATGTGCCACATTTTCTTAATCCAATCTATCATTGATGGACATTTGCGTTGGTTCCAATCTTTGCTATTGACAACCATGCCACAGTACACATACGTCTGCATGTGTCTTTATAATAGAATGATTTATAATCCTTTGGGTATATACCTAGCAATGGGATTGCTGGGTCAAATGGTATTTCTAGTTCTAGATCCTTGAGGAATTGCCACACTGTCTTCCACAATGGTTGAACTAATTTACACTCCCACCAACAGTGTAAAAGCATTCCTATTTCTCCACATCCTCTCCAGCATCTGCTGTTTCCTCACATTTTAATGATCACTGTTCTAACTGGCATGAGATGTTATCTCATTGTGGTTTTGATTTGCATTTCTGTTATGACCAGTGATGATCAGCATTTTTGCATGTCTGTTGGCTGCATAAATTTCTTCTTTTGAGAAGTGTCTGTTCATATCCTTTGCCCATTTTTTGATGCGATTTTTTTTTGTTTGTTTGTTTTCTTGTAAATTTGTTTAAGTTCTTTGTAGATTCTAGATATTAGCCCTCTGTCAGATGGATAGATTGCAAAATTTTTCTCCCATTTTGTAGGTTGCCTGTTCACTGTAATGGTAGTTTCTTTTGCTGTGCAGAAGCTCTTTATTTTAATTAGATCCCGTTTGTCAATTTTGGCTTTTGTTTCCATTGCTTTTGGTGTTTTAGTCATGAAGTCCTTGCCCATGCCTATGTCCTGAATGGTATTGCCTAGGTTTTCTTCCAGGGTTTTTATGGCTTCATGTCTAACATTTAAGTCTTTAATCCATCTTGAATTAATTTTTGTATAAGATGTAAGGAAGGATCCAGTTTCAGCTTTCTACATATGGCTAGCCAGTTTTCCCAACACCATTTATTAGACAAAGAATTCTTTCCCCATTGCTTGTTTTTGTCAGGTTTGTCAAAGCTCCAGATGGTTGTAGATGTGTGGTGTTGTTTCTGAGGCTTCTGTTCTGTTCCATTGGTCTATATATCTGTTTTGATACTAGTACCATGCTCTTTTTGTTACTGTAACCTAGTAATATAGTTTGAAGTCAGGTAACATGATGCCTCCAGCTTCGTTCTTTTTGCTTAGGATTATCTTGGCTGTGCAGGTTCTTTTTCAGTTCCATATGAAATTTAAAGTAGTGTTTTCTTATTCTGTGAAGAAAGTCAATGGTAGCTTGATGAGGATAGCATTGAAGCTGTAAATTACTTTGGTCAGTATGGCCATTTTCACGATATTGATTCTTCCTATCCATGAGCATGGAATGTTTTTCCATTTGTTTATGTCCTCTCTTATTTCGTTGAACAGTGGTTTGTAGTTCTCCTTGAAGTGGTCCTTCACATCCCTTGTAAGTTGTATTCCTAGGTACTTTATTCTCTTTGTAGCAACTGTGAATGGGAGTTCATTCAAGATTTGGCTCTCTGTTTGTCTGTTATTGGTGTATACGAATGCTAGTGATTTTTGTACATTAATTTTGTATCCTGCAAGTTTACTGAAATTGCTTATCAGCTTAAGGAGATTTGGTGCTGAGATGATGGGGTTTTTTAAATATACAATCATGTCATCTGCAAACAGAGACAATTTGACTTCCTCTTTTCCTAACTGAATACCCTTGATTTCTTTCTCTTGCCTGATTGCCCTGGCCAGAACTTCCAATACTATGTTTTATAGGAATGGTGAGAGAGGACATCCTTGTCTTGTGCCGGTTTTCAAAGGGAATGCTTCCAGTTTTTGCCCATTCAGTATGATGTTGGCTGCGGATTTGTCATAAATAGATCTTATTATTTTGAGATATGTTCCATCAATATCTAGTTTATTGAGAGTGTTTGGCATGAAGCTAATGCCTTTTCTGTAGCAATTGAGATAATCATGTGGTTTTTGTCTTCGGTTCTGTTTGTGTGATGGATTATGTTTATTGATTTGCTTATGTTGAGCCAGCCTTGCCTCCCAGGGATGAAGCCGACTTGATCGTGGTGGATAAGCTTTTTGATATGCTGCTGGATTCAGTTTGCCAGTATTTTATTGAGGATTTTCGCATCGATGTTCGCTAAGAATATTGTCCTATAATTTTCTTTTTTGTGCGTATCTCTGCTAGGCTTTGTTATCAGGATGATGCTGACCTCATAAAATGAGTTAGGGAGGATTCCCTTTTTTTTCTATTGTTTGGGGTAGTTTCAGAAGGAATGGCAGCAACACCTCTTTGTACCTCTAGTAGAATTCGTCTGTGAATCTGTCTGGTCCTGGACTTTTTTTGGTTGATAGGCTATGAAGTGCTGCCTCAGTTTCTGAGCTTGTTATTGGTCTATTCAGGGATTCGACTTCTTCCTGCTTTACTCTTAGGAGGGTGTATGTGTCCGGGAATTTATCCATTTCTTCTAGATTTTCCAGTTTATTGGCATAGAGGTGTTTGTAGTATTCTCTGATGGTAGTTTGTATTTCTGTGGGATCGGTTCTGATATCCCCTTTATCATTTTTTATTGTGTCTATTTGTTTCTTCTCTCTTTTCTTCTTTATTAGTCTGGCTAGCAGTCTATCTATTTTATTGAACTTTTCAAAAAACTAGCTCCTTGCTTCATTTATTTTTTGAAGGGTTCTTTGTGTATCTCCTTCAGTTCTGCTCTGATGTTAGTTATTTCTTGTCTTCTGCTAGCTTTTGAATTTGTTTGCTCTTGTTTCTCTAGTTCTTTTAGTTGTGATGTTAGGGTGTCGATTTTAGATCTTTCCTTCTTTCTCTTCAGAGCATTTAGAGCTGTAAATTTCCCTCTACACACTGCTTTAAATGTGTCCCAGAGATTCTGGTATGTTGTGTCTTTGTTCTCCTTGGTTTTAAAGAACATCTTTATTTCTGCCCTCATTTCATTATTTACACAATAGTCATTTAGGAGCCGATTGTTCCGTTTCCATGTAGTTGTGCAGCTTTTAGTGAGTTTCTCAATCTTGAGTTATAATTTGATTTCACAGTGGTCTGAAAGACTGTTATGATTTTCATTCTTTTGCATTTGCTGAGGAGTGTTTTACTTCCAATTATGTGGTCAATTTTAGAATAAGTGTGATGTGGTTCCAAGAAGAATGTATATTCTGTTGATATGTGGTGGAGAGTTCTGCAGATGTCTATTAGGTCCACTTGGTCCAGAGCTGAGTTCATGTCCTTGATATCCTTGTTAATTTCTGTCTCATTGATCTGTCTAGTGTTGACAGTGGGGTGTTAAAGTCTCTCACTATTATTGTGTGAGAGTCTAAGTCTCTTTGTAGGTCTCTAAGAACTTGCTCTATTAATATGGGTGCTCCTCTTTGGGATGCATATATATTTAGGAAAGTTAGCTCTTCTCGTTGCATTGATCCCTTTACCACTATGTAATGCTCCTCTTTGTTTCGATCTTTGTTGGTTTAAAGTCTGTTTTATCAGAGACTAGGATTGCAATCCCTGCTTTTTTACATTTCCATTTGCTTGGTAAATATTCTTCCATCCGTTTATTTTCAGCCTATGTGTGTCTTTGCACCTGAGATGAGTCTCCTGAACACAGCACACGATGGGTCTTGACTTTATCCAATTCTCCAGTCTGTGTCTTTTAATGGGCCTATTTAGCCTGTTCACATTTAAGGTTAATATTGTTATTTGTGAATTTGATCCTGTCATTATGATGCTAGCTGGTTATTTTGCCTATTAGTTGAGGCAGTTTCTTCACAGCGTCGATGGTCTTTACAATTTGGTATGTTTTTGAAGTGGCTAGCACCAGTTGTTCCTGTCCATTTAGTACTTCCTTCAGGAGCTTTTGTAAGGCAGGCTTTGTGGTGACAATATCTCATCATTTGCTTGCCTGAAAGGATATTATTTCTCCTTCACGTATGAAGCTTAGTTTTGTTGGATATGAAATTCTGGGTTGAGAATTCTTTTCTTTAAGAATGTTGAATATTTGTCCCCACTCTCTTTTGGCTTGTAGGATTTCTGCCGAGAGATCTGCTGTCAGTCTGATGGGTTACCTTTGTGGGTAACTCGACCTTTCTCTCTAAGGTCTGGCGGCCATTAACATTTTTTTTTCTTCATTTCAACCTTGGTGAATCTGATGATTATATGTCTTGGGATTGCTCTTCTCGAGGAATATGTTTGTGGTGTTCTCTGTATTTCCTGAATTTCAGTGTTGACCTGTCTTTCTAGGTTGGGGAAGTTCTTCTGGATAATATCCTTAAGAGTGTTTTCTAGCTTCGTTCCATTCTCCCCATCACTTTCAGATACACCAATCAAATGTAGATTTGGTCTTTTCACATGTTTCTTGGAAGCTTCGTTCATTTCTTTTCACTCTTTTCTCTAATCTTGTCTTCTCACTTTATTTCATTGAGTTGATCTTTGATGTCTGATATCGTTTCTTCTACTTGATCAATTCAGCAATTGATACTTGCGTATGCTTCAAGAAGTTCTCGTGCTGTTTTTCAGCTCTATCAGGTCATTTATGTTCTTCTCTAAACTGGTTATTCTAATTAGCAATTCATCTAACCTTTCTTCAAGCTTCTTAGCTTCCTTGCATTGGGTTAGAACATGTTCCTTTAGCTCAGAGGAGTTTGTTATTACCCACCTTCTGAAGCCTACTTCTGTCTGTTCGTCAAACTCCTTCTTCATCCAGTTTTGTTCCCTTACTGTCGAGGAGTTGTGATCCTTTGGAGGAGAAGAGTTGTTCTGGGTTGTGAAATTTTCAAGCTTTTTGCACTGGTTTTTCCTCATCTTCGTGGATTTATCTACCTTTGGTCTTTGATGTTGGTGACTTCCAAATGGAGATTCTGTGTGTACATCCTTTTTGTTGCTGTTGATGCTATTGCTTTCTGTTTGTTAATTTTCCTTCTAACAGTCAGAGCCCTCTGCTGCAGGTCTGCTGGAGTTTGCTGGAGGTCCATTCCAGACCCTGTTTGCCTGAGTGTCACCAGCGGAGGTTGCGGAACAGAAAAGATTGCTGCCTGTTCCTTCCTCTGGAAGCTTTGTCCCAGGGGGGCACCTGCCAGATGCCAGTGAGAGCTCTCCTGTATAGGTGTCTGTTGGCCTCTACTGGGGGTGTCTCCCAGTCAGGATACACGGGGTTTAGGGACCCACTTGAGGATGCAGTCTGTCCCTTATCAGAGCTTGAACACTGTGCTGGGAGATCTGATGCTCTCTTAAGAGCTGTCAAGAGGGACGTTTAAGTCTCCTGAAGCTGCGTCCACAGCCATTCCTTCCCCTATGTGCTCTGTTCCAGGGAGAAGGGGGTTTTATCTATATGTCCCTGACTGGGGCTGCTGCCTTTTTTTCAGAGATGCCCTGCCAAGAGAGGAAAAATTCTAGAGATGCAGCCTGGCCACAGCAGCCTTGCTGAGCTGTGGTGGGCTCTGCCCAGTTTGAACTTCCAAGTGGCTTTGTTTACACAGTGAGGGTAAAACTGCCTACTTAGGCCTCAGCAATGGTGGATGCTCCTCTCTGCAGCAAGCTTGAGCATCCCAGGTCAACTTCAGACTGCTAGCAGTGAGAATTTCAAGCCAGTATATCTTATCTTGCTGTGTTCCATGGGAGTGTGACCCACCAAGTCAGGCAGCAGAGGGAATTTCCTGGTCTGCCAGTTGTGAAGACCATGGGAAAAGCACAGTATCTGGGCCAGAGTGCACTGTTGTTCCTGGTATAGTCTCTCATGGCTCCCCTTGGCTAAGAAAGGGAAATCCCCCAACTCCTTGCATTTCCTGGGTGAGGCGATGCCCTATTCTGCTTCAGCTCACCCTGTGTGGGCTGCATTCACTGTCCAACCAGTCCCAATGAGACGAAGTGTGTACCTCAGTTGGAAATGCAGAAATCACCTATGTTCTGCATCAATCTCGCTGGGAGCGGCAGACAAGAGCTGTTCCTATTCAGCCATATTGCCAGCAAGTCTCCTGGGTCTTGTTTGTTCATTCACTCAGCCACTCCATGTCTTTTGATGGGAGAATTTAGTCCACTGATATTCAGTGTTATTATTGATAAGTAAGGACTCACCCTGACATTTTGTTATTTGTTTTCTGGTTGTTTTGCGGTATTCTCTTCTTTCTTTCTCTCCTTTCTGTCTTCCTTTAGTGAAGGTGATTTTCTCTTCTGATATAATTAAGTTTCTTATTTTCTGTGTACCCATTGTATGTTTTTTTGTTTGAAGTTATCATGAGGCTTGCAAATACTACCTAATAACCAATCATTTCAAGCTGATAATAGCTTAATGCTGTTTGCATCAACAAATAAACAATTAAAAACTAATAAAACTTTACACCTTAACTTCATTGCTTGCTTTTTAGCTTATTGTCATTTCTATTTATATCTTATTGTATTGTATATGTCTTGAAAAGTTGTCACAGTCATTGTTTTTTATTGATTCATCATTTAATCTTTCTACTTAGCAAGAGTAGTTTACACAGCACAGTTATGGTGTTATAATATTTTGTATTTTTCTGTTTACTTACTATGACCAATGAGATTTGTACCTTCAGGTGATTACTCATTGTTCATTAACATCCTTTTCTTTCTGACTAAAATACTCCCTTTAGCATTTCTTGTAGGACACGTCCAGTGTTGAAATCTCCTTCTTACTTAAAGGATATTTTTACTGGATATACTATTCTAGGATAAACTTTTTTTGTTTGTTTGTTTGTTTGTTTGTTTTTCCTTCAGTACTTTAAATATGTCATGCCACTCTCTCCTGGCATGTCAGGTTTCCACTGAAAAATCTGCTGCAAGATGTATTGAAACTTCACTGTATTAAATATGTTATCTGTTTATTTTCTCTTTCTGCCTTTAGGATTCTTTCTTCATCCTTTATATTTGGGAGTTTGACTATTAAATGCCTGAGCTAGTCTTCTTTGGGTTAAATCCACTTGATGCTGTATAACCTTCTTCTGCTTAGATATTAATACCTTTCTCTTGGTTTCAGAAGTTCTATGATATTATCCCTTTGAATAAATTTTCTAACCCCTCTTTCTTTCTCTGCCTCCTCCTTAAAGTCAATAACTCATAGATTTGCCCTTTTAGGGCTGTTTTCTAGATCCTGAGGATGTGCTTTAAGGTTTTTTATTCTTTTTTTTCCTTTGTCTCCTCTTACTGTGTAATTTTGAATACCTCGTCCTCAAGTTCACTGATTGTTTCTTCTGCTTGATCAGTTCTGCTATTAAAAGACTTTGATGAGTTCTTCAGTATACCAATTGCATTTCTCAGCTTCAGAATTTATGCTGCAAACCTTTTAATTACTTCAGTCTCTTTGTTAAATTTATCTGATAGAATTCTGAATTCCTTCTCTGTGTTATCTTAAATATCTTTGAGTTTCCTCAATATAGCTATTTTGAATTCTCTGTCCTGAAGTTCACATGTAGATATGTTTCTCCAGGATTGGTCCCTGATTCTTTATCTAGTTCATTTGGGGAGGTCATGTTTTCCTGGATGATGTTGATGCTAATAGATGTTATTTAGTGTCTGGGCCTTGAAGAGTTTGGTATTTATTGTTGTCTTCATTGTCTGGGCTTGTTTGCACCCATCCTTCTTTGGAAGGCTTTCCAGATATTCAGAAGTACTTGGGTGTTGTGTTCCAAGCTGTATCTGTTTTAGGATGCTTCCAAAGCTCAATAACACTTTAGTTCCTGAAAACTAGTAAAAGTACCACCCTGATGACTTCTGACAAGATCTAGGAGAATACTCTGTGCTACCAGGCAGAGACACTTGTTTTCTTCCCTTACTTTATCCTAAACAAAATTAGTCTCTCTCTCTCTCTCTCTCTCTCTCTCTCTCTCTCTCTCTCTCTCTCTCTCTCTCTCTGTTCTGCATCACTTGAAGCTGGGATTGGAGTGAAATAATCACTTTTGTGACCACTGCCACTATAACTGATCTGGGTCAGACCTGTAGCCAGCACAGCACTGGGTCTCTCCCAAAGCTTACTATAACCACTCCCTTGCTACTGCCTATGTTCATTTAAGGCCTTGGGGTTCTACAATCAGCAGATGGCAAGGTCAGCCAGGCGTGTGTCCTTCCCTGCAGAGTGGTGACTTCCCTCAGGCACTGGGTGAATCCAGAGGTGCTATCTGGGAGTCAGGGACTAGATTCAAAAACCATGGAAATCTACCTGGTGTTCTATTGTACTGTGGCTGAACTCGCACTCAAACCAAAAGATGCGGTCCTTCCCACCCTTCTCTCTCCTTTTCAAAGGCAGAGGAGCCTCTCCCAGTAGCTACCACCATCCCAGGCCATGGGGAGTTCTGCCAGACTACCACTGGTGTTCTCTTAAGGCCCTTCAGTCAGCTTTTGATGAATGCTGCCTGGCCTGAGACTCACCCTTTGGGGCAGTAGGCTCCCCTCTGGCTCAGGGCAGGTCCAGAGACACTGACCAAGAGTCAAGTCCTGAAATCAGGGATCCCAGGGGCCTGCTTGATGCACTATCCCTACGTGGCCATGCTGGTAACTAAGGTGCAAGACAAAATTCCCTTTACTTTTCCATTTGCTTTTCTCAAGCAGAAGGAGTTTTGCACTGTATCCACCACAGCTGGTCATATGCTGAATCTCACCTGAAGGCAGAAAAATCTCAGAGGCTCACCCAAGGCCTTGGTGTAGTACCAGGTAATCACTACTAGTTGTTTAGGGACAAAGGGCTTTTCAGTTAGTGGGTGATGAATGCTGACAGACAGATCCCTGACAGAGTCCTTCCCTTCAAGGCAGCAGGTTCCCTCCTGGCTCAGGGTATGTCTGGAAATGTTATCTGTGAACTAGGGCCTGAAACCGTGACCTCACAACTCTGGTGCCCTCTCCTGCTGTGACTGAGCTGGTATCCAAGATACAAGACAACTTTCTCCTCATTCTTTCCTCTCCTCTCCTCATGCGGAAAGAAGAGGTCTCTTCTAAGACTGCGAGCTATGCAGCCTGGGGTTAGGGGAGGGCTGATGCCAATATTCCCTTGACTGCTCCAGCTGGTGTCTCAGTAGGTTGCAAGCTCCCCAGTTCACTGTCTCTAGGCTCAATTCAGCCCTAGGACTTGCCTAAGAGTTGCAATCGTTATGTCATAGACTGTCTTTCAAGTTTACTTGAAGACATAGAGTGCTGGAGCCCTCCGTGGTGAGGTTTGCAGGAAATCAAGTCTTGACCACTAGGATTCACAATTCCCCTGTGACTAGAGCTGGTTTAAATGCTCCCTCTGTGGGCAGGCATCAGCTGAGTTTGGTTCAGTTCTCCTTTCTGCTATAACAGAATAGCACTGAGTTCAGTGTCTCACTGCTGCTGTACTCTTCCTCCTGCAGTGTAGAGTTGCTCCCTGCACCATGCTGCTTCTGCTGGGGTAGTGGAGGAGGGGCAGTATCAGTGATTCAAGGCTGCTTTTTCTGTCTTCAGTGCCTCTTTCAGCAATATAGAGTTAAAACCAGGTACTGTGAGGGCTCACCTGATTTTTGCTTCTTATGAAGATGTTTTTTTTTTTTTTCTGTGTAGATAGTTGTTAAATTACTGTCCTTGCAGGGAAGATAATTGATGGAGCTTTCCATTCTGCCATTTTACTCTGTCTCTTTGTGAGTTAAGTTTTTAAGATAAGGTGTAAGTTAAGGTCAAGGTTCATTGTTGCCTGTGGGTATTCAGTTGTTCTAGTATCATTTGTTGAAAAGACTACCGTTCATTGATTTGTGTTTGCACCTTTACCAAAAATCAGTTGACTATGTCCCTTGATCTATGCATCTATTCCTTTGCCAAACCACACTGCTTTGATTACTGTGGCTATAGTAAACTTTAACATGATATGAAGTGATTCTTCCTACTTTGTTCTTCTTTTTGAAATTGCTCTACCTATTCTAGAACCTGTGCATTTTCATAGAAATTTTAGAATATGTCTATGTCTATGTCTATGTCTACAAAAGCTTGATATTTTAATGAGAATTACATTAAATCTATAGACCAATTTGGAGACAATTGACATCTTTTATATACTGAGTTTTTCATCCTGTGAGCATGATATGTCTCTCCATTTGTTTATTTTCTTCATCAATAGTTTATAATTTTAAACATATAGAACTTGTACATATTTTAAGCATATACCTAAATATTTTATTTTATTTGTAACAATTGTAAATGGTATTGCGCTTTTAATTTTACTTTCCACTTGGTCATAGTTAGTATATAGATGTGAAATTAACTTTTGTATGTTGATCTTGTATCTTCCAAACTTACTGAACACACTTATTAGTTCTAGAGGTTTTTTATAGATTTCACTGGATTTTCTATGTAAACAATCATATCATCTACAAATAGGGACAATTTTATTCCTTTCCTTCCAACTGCATACCTTTTATTTCTTTTTCTTGTCTTATTGTGCTGACTAAAACTTCCTGCACAGTGTTAAGAAAGAGTGGTGAGAACGTACATCTTTCCCAGTCTTAGGGGGAAAGCATCAGTCTTTCACTATTTAATATGATGTTAACAATAGGATTTTTACATGTTCTTTATCAAGGTGAAGTAATTTATCTCTATTGCTAACTGACTGAGAGTTTTTATCATCAATATCTGTGGAATTTTGTCAAATGTGCCTTCTGCATATGTTAATATGATCACTCGATTTTTCTTCTTTCACCTGTTGATAAATATATGCACCTTCGATGTATGCACAATTAAAAATTAAAAAATTTAAAATGATGGATTACTTTAATTGAGTCAAATGTTCAACCAGTCTTGCATACCTGGAATAAATCACACTTTGTCATTGTATGTAATTTATTTTATACATTGTTGGATTAGGTTTGCCAACGTTTTATTAAAAATTTCTACTTCTAAGTTCTTGATAGATATTGGTCTATAGTTTTCTTATTTTATACTATCTTTGTCTGGTTTTGGTAACAGGGTAATACCGGCCTTGTAAAATTAGGAAATGTTATATCTTTGAATTTTTGGAAGACATCATGTAGAATTTCTTTTAATTATGTTTTAAGCGTTTAGTAACAAGGATTATTCATCATGGTTGAGATTTTAGAGTGTGTGATTTTTAGGAAACTGGTTCATTTCTTATAACTTCTAAAATTTATAAGTGTAGTTGTTCATATTCTTCTATTACCCTTTCATTAACTGCAAGATCTGTAGTGCTATCTCCTGTTTCATTCCCCATATTGGTTACTTGTGCAATCTATTTTTGTTTTTGTCAGCCTTCCTAGAGGTTTATCAAGCTTATATATTTTTTTAGAACCAGCTTTTAATTGTATCAATTTTCTCCAATGTTTTTCTATTTTCAACTTCATTGATTTCTCCCTTTCTCTGTATTATTTCATAATCTTCCTGCATGCTTTGTGTTTCTCTTTTTTCTTTTTCTAGCTTGCTGAAGGTATTAGAATATTAATTTGAGACTTGTTTCTTGTTTAATGTAATCATTTCATGCTATGAACTTCTCTCTGAGCACTGCTTTAGCTGCATGTCCTATGTTTTGATATGTTTATTTTGTTGTTTAGTTTCGCTAGAGACTTTCTCTTTGACTGATGGGCTATATAAATGTATTTTGTTTAATTATGAATTATATGGATATTTTCTTGTTTTGTTTTATTATTGATTTCTAATTTGATTTCATTATTGTCAGAGAACATATCTGTATCACTTCAATTCTTTTATATGTATTGAGATGTCTTATGATGCTGGGTATGGTATATCTTGATGAATGTTCAATGAATGCTTTAAAAATGTGTATTCTGCTGTTTTTATGTGGAGTGTTAAATATATATCAATTAGATCCTGTTGGCTTATTGTATTGTTCAGCTCTTTTATATCTTTGATGACTTTCTATCTAGTAGTTCTATCAGTTGCTATGAAGAATATATGGAAGTCCCCAACTACACAGATCCATAAGTATAGTTGGGGACTTGAACATACTCTTTCTCCCTTTGGGTCTATCAGGTTTTGCTTCCTGCATTTGCTTCATTTATTTGTTTTGGGGCTCTATTGTTTAATCTATGCATATTTAGGATCATTATGTCTTCAGGGCGAATTGATCATTTTATCATTTTTAAAGTCCCTCTATCTCTAGTAATTTATTTGCCCTGAAGTTGACTTGACTGGATACTAACGTATTAACTCCTATCTTTTTAAAATTAGTATTTACTTGGTATGTCTTTTTCTGTTCTTTTATGTTTAACCTACCCCATCATTAAATTTGACAAGTGTTTCTTGCAAACAGTGTATCATTGGGTAATGTTTGTTTGTTTATTTCCAGTCTCTGTCTTTTGATTCCAGTATTTAGACTGTTTACATTTAAGGTTATTATTGATATGTTAGAACTTAAGTCTGCCATTTTATTATTTGTTTTCCATTTGTTACCTCTGACTCTCATTCCTCTATTTCTCTTTTCTTGTTTTCCTGTTGATGACTTAAACATATTTTAGGATTCTATCTTGAGTTATTTGTAGTGTTTTTGAGTGTATATTTTGTATAGTTTTCATAGAGGTTGCTGTGGGTATTACAATACACATATGTGACTTATCACAGTCTCCTGGTTTCACTATTTTACCACTTTTAGTGTAGTGGGGAAACCATATGTCCATTAAGGTTCCTTTACCTTTCCTACTTTTTAAATACTATTGCCTTTAGCATCAGATAATGCTATTTTTTGTTTCAATCATCAACTATAATTTATCAAACTGATGAGGAAAATGGGAATTTATTGCACATACCCACGTTTATTTTTAACAGTTTTAGTAAGAAATCATACAGGCATCATATAATTCATTCATATAAAGTGTAAAATTCAATGTTTTGAGTATAACAGGGTTATGCAACATTCACCCTGTCTTAGTTTATTTTCTGTTGCTGTAACAAAATACCTGAGACTGAATACATTATCAAGACAAGAAATTTACTTAGCTCACAGTTCTGGAGGCTGGAAAATTCAAGATCAGGTGGCTGAATCTGGTGAGAGCCTTGTGCTGCTTCATAGTTTAGCAGAAAAGTGGAAGGGGAATTGGGTATGTGTTAAGAGAGAGGAGACAAAGTAGGCTGACCTGTTTTATAACACAATCTGTTTTTGCAGGAACTGATTCAGTTTCATGGGGACTAACCCAGTCTCCTGAGAAAGACGGTAATCCATCTTAATGAACTAATCACCACTTAAAGGCCCCACCTCTCAACATGGTTTTACTGGCATTAAATTTCAATATGAGTTATGGCAGGGAGAAAACACATCCAAAACATCGCACACTGCAATTATTTTTAGAATATTTTTCCTTCTAGAAATAAATCCCATATCCATTAGCAGTCACTCTTAATTCCCCCAAATTCTCCCTCCTTGCCAGCCCCAGGCAACCACCAAGATATTTTTTGTCTCTATTGATTTGCCTGATCTGGATATTTCACATATATGAAATAAAATCATTTGTAATCACTTTGCTACTGGGTTCTTTCACTTAGTATAATGTTTTTGAGGTAGCATGTATCACTATCTTATTCCTTTCTACTGCTGAAAAATATTTAGCTGTACTGATTTACTACATTTTACTTACCCATTTATCCATTGATGGGCATTGGGGTTCTTTCTACTTGGCTACAATGAATAATGCCGATACAAACAACTGTGTATAAGTTTTTATATGCATGTAAGTTTTTATTTCTATTTGTTATGAATCTAGGAGTGGAATTACTGAGTCATATCAAATCCTTTCCCCATTTATAAATTGGGTTGTTTGTTTTTTTCTTTTTTTTTTTAATGATCATATATTTATTTATTTATTTATTTTCTTTTTTTTTATTATTATACTTTAAGTTCTAGGGTACATGTGCATAACGTGCAGGTTTGTTACATATGTATACTTGTGCCTGTGCATAACGTGCAGGTTTGTTACATATGTATACTTGTGCCATGTTGGTGTGCTGCACCCATCAACTCGTCAGCACCCATCAACTCATCATTTATATCAGGTATAACTCCCCAATGCAATCCCTCCCCCCTCCCCCCTCCCCATGATAGGCCCCAGTGTGTGATGTTCCCCTTCCCGAGTCCAAGTGAACTCATTGTTCAGTTCCCACCTATGAGTGAGAACATGCGGTGTTTGGTTTTCTCTTCTTGTGATAGTTTGCTAAGAATGATGGTTTCCAGCTGCATCCATGTCCCTACAAAGGACGCAAACTCATCCTTTATTATGGCTGCATAGTATTCCATGGTGTATATGTGCCACATTTTCTTATTGAGCTGTAAGAGTTCTTTATTTATTCTGGATAAAAGTCCCTTATCATATATATTACTTGTAAATATTTTCACATTGTATGGGTTGTCTTTTAACTTTACTGATGATACAGCTTGCAGCACAAAATATTTAAATTCGATGAAATCCAATTTATCTGTTTTTCTTTTATTGAGTGTGCTCTTGGTGTCATATTTAAGAAACCATAGGTCAATTCAAAGTCATGTAGACTTACTCTTATGTTTTATTGTAAGAGTTTTATTGTTTTCACTCTTACATTTAGGTCTATCATCTATTTTGAGTTGATTTTTTGTGTGTTTGATGTGAAGAAGTTCACTCAATTTCATTTGTTTGTATGCTGATTTTCATTCTTCCAGTGTCATTTGTTTGAAAGACTACTTTTTGCTGTATGGAATTCCCTTTGAACTTTTGTTGAAAATCAGGTGACCACAAATGTAATTATGTCTTTGTGGATTCTGAATTCTATTCCATTGATCCACAAGTCTCACCCTATGCCACTGTCTGTCTTAATGATGCTTTGTAATGAGTT
The DNA here is from genome assembly GCF_000951035.1 of Colobus angolensis palliatus. Classification (NCBI taxonomy): domain Eukaryota; kingdom Metazoa; phylum Chordata; class Mammalia; order Primates; family Cercopithecidae; genus Colobus; species Colobus angolensis. The sequence goes on from NW_012115455.1 coordinate 1,305,062, forward strand.
TTGAAACTGAGAATTCTGAGTCCTTCAACCTTATTTTCATTTTCCAAGGGTACTTTGGCTATTCTGTGTCCCTTTAATTTCCACGTAAATGTAGAGGTGTGTTAAATTGCAGATACATTGCGGGAGGGAGTTGGGGAGAATGTGAAGTGACTACTAATGGGCAAGGGATTTCTTTAGTGGGTTGTTTAAATGTTCTAAGATCTATCGTGGTGATGGTTGCACAACTCTGGATATACACAATAATATACTGAACTGTACCCTTTAAATGAGTTCAGTATATGGCATGTAAATTATATCTCAATAAAGTTTATTAATGAATAAGAAATAAATCTAATAATGAAATTTGAAGCTCTCATCACAAATTTAAAATATGTAATTAAAGAAGCCAAATATTGTACCCAAAACTTATTGGAACACTCAAGTTCAGTATGAAATCAAATGATAGTGTCCAAACTCATCATGAAGATCCTAAACCGGCTATAATCAATGTTTGTAACCAAAATTGAGAAATGATAATACAGTACATAGCATGATTTCTAACAAACCAAAATTCAGTATTTAGTCAGCTGCTATGTTTAAATTAGAAAAGTTTTGTAATATTCATAACCACTGTTTTCTAGTGTCACTCTTTTTTTTTTTTGCTAGATCTAAATGTACTCGTAGTTTCATCATCAATAAATTCGTTCATTTATTGTACTCCTGGAAAACAAACAGGTATTTTTATGCTCATTATAATAAAAATATAATGGAAATTCAATTTACTAAAAACCTAAATCTTTTTATATTTAAAAATTTAATTGAACCATTGAAGTAATCGCTAACAAAAACCTAAAGAAACTATCAAGTTTAAAAGATAACTTTTTATAATTCTATTTCAAGTATAGGGGTATAGGTGCAGGTTTGTTACATAGGCAAATGTGCATTATGGGGGTTTGTTGAAGAGATTATTTATGGGTATTAAGATTCATACCCATTAGGTATTTTTCCTGATCCTCTCCCTCCTCTCACCCTCCAACCTCTGATAAGTCCCAGTGTGTGTTGTTCCCCTCCGTGTGTCCATGTATTCTCATCATTTACCTCCCATATATAAGTGAGAACATGTGGTATTTGGTTTTCTGTTCCTGTGTTAGTTTTCTAAGCATAATGGCCTCCAGCTCCATCCATGTCCTTGCAAAGGACATTATTTCATTATTTTTTATGGCTGCATAGTATTCCGTGGTGTATATGTACCACATTTTCTTTATCTCATCTATGATTGATGAACATCTAGGTTGATTCCATATCTTTGCTATTGTGAATAGTGCTGCAATGAACAAATGTTTGCAGGTGTCTTTATAATAGAATGATTTACATTCCTTTGGGTATATACCCAGTAATAGGATTGCTGGGTCGAATGGTACTTATATCTTTAGTAAGTCCTTGAGGAATTGTCACACTGTCTTCCACAATGGTTGAACTAATTTGTACTTTCATAAACACGGTATAAGCGTTCATTTTTCTCCACAACGTCACAGCATCTGTTATTTTTTTTGTTTCTTCATAATTGTTATTCTGACTGGTGTGACATGGTATCTCATTGTGGTTTTGATTTGCATTTCTCTAATGATTGGTGATGTTGAGCTTTTTAAAATATGATTGTTGGCTGCATGTATTTCTTCTTTTGAGAATTGTCCGTTCATGTCCTTTGCCCACTTTTTAATGGTGGTGTTTTATTTCTTCTAAATTTATTTAAGTTCCTTTCAGATGCTGGATATTAGACCTTTGTCAGATGCATAGTTTGCAACTGTTTTCCTATTCTGTAGATTGTCTGTCTACTCTATTGGTAGTTGAGTAGTTTTTTGTTTGTTTGTTGCTGTGTAGAAGGTCTTTAATTTAATTAAATCCCACTTTTCAATTTTAGCTTTTGTTGGGATTGCTTTTGGTGTCTTTGTTGTAAAATCTTTGCCTGTTCCTATTTCAAGGATGTCATTGCCTATGTTGTCTGTTAGGGTTTTTATACTCTTGGGTATTACATTTAAGTCTTTATCCATCGTGAGTTAATTTTTCTGTAGGATGTAAGGAAAGGGTCCAGTTTCAATATTCTGAGTATCGCTAGGAAGTTATCCCGCACTTTTTATTGAACACGGAATCCTTTCCCTATTGATTGTTCTTGTCAGGTTTGTCAAAGATCAGATATTTTTAGGTGTGTGGTCTTATTTCTGGGTTCTGTATTCTATTCCATTGGTCTATGCCAGTAGCATGCTGTTTGGTTATTTAGCCCTGTAGTATAGTTTGAATTTGGGTAGCATGATGCCTCCAGCTTTGTTCTTTTTGCTTAGGATTGCTTTGGCTATTGGGTCTTTTTTGGTTCCATATGAATTTTAAAATAGTTTTGTTCTAGTTCTGTGAAGAATGTGAATTGTAATTTAATGGGAATAGCATTGAATCTACAAATTGCTTTGTACAGTATGGCCATTTTCATGATATTGATTCTTCCTTTCCATGATCATGGCGTGTTTTTCCATTTGTTTGTGTCATCGCTGATTTCTTTGAACAGTGGTTTGTAGTTCTCCTTGTAAAGATCTTTCACCTCCCTAGTTTGCTGTAGTCCTAGGTATTTTGTCATTTTTGTGGCAACTGTAAATGAAAGTTTATTCATGACAGGTCTTGGCTTGACTGTTGTTGGTGTATAATAATGCTAGTGATTTTTGCATATTGATTTTTCATCCTGAGACTTTGCTGAAGTTGCTTATCAGTTTAAGTAACTTTTGGCTGAGATGATGGGGTTTTTGAGAGATAGATTCATGTCATCTGCAAACAAGGATAGTTTGACTTCCTCTCTTCCTATTTCAATGCCCTTTATTTCTTTCTCTTGCCTGATTGCCTTGGCCAGAACTTCTAATACTATGTTGAATAGGAGTGGTGAGATGGGGCATCTTTGTCTTGTACCAGTTTTAAGGGAAATAATTCCAGCTTTTGTTCATTCAGTGTGATGTGGGCTGTGGGTTTATCATATATGTTTCTTATTCTTTGAGGTAAGTTCCTTAAATACTTAGTTTATTGAGAGTTTTTAACATGAAGGGATAAAGGTAAATAATTTTAATTTTTCATATGTCAGTGAAATTATGTGACATACACATGATGGTATATATGCCATATGTTCACCAGTCTTGTCTAGTCAACATCCTAAGCAAGGAGGCTAAATTATCCCACAGATCAGCTGGAAGTTCATATCTGCCCTTGTTTGCCTAAAATGGAAGCTGCAAGGTCATATTTTCTATTCATTCTGGATACTCATAAAGTCCTTTTCAATCCCCACACAGTTCCTTTGCGGGAGTTCACCTGACTACACTCAATGCAGTGTTCCACTTCTCTGTAGTCAAGAAAGAAAAACAAAATGTCATCCATTCACCACTGCTTAAGAAAGACATAGCCTACATGGACATCAAATGTCCAGTTATATAAAAAACCCACACAGCTGCACTGAGCCCTGGGAACGATGCCAGTATTGCTAATAGAGCAATGCTTCTCAATGTATGGATACACTACCATTGGTGGTCCACAAGAAAATTTGTAGAGACACACTGGCAAATGTTTTAATAGTTACGTATTTGTTTTCCTGTGTATTAAGAAAAATATACTTAGCACACAAAATCTGTGTTCTCAAAAATATTACTTTTTGAGGATGGGTAAAAATTATGGTATTATTAGTAATTCCTTTACTTAAAATGCTCATCCATCTCTCTTGTTTGTCTTTGCCTCCTCAGTAAGTCCTTCCCTGACCCAACTTTCAGACAGTGTTAGTTGATTCTTCCTCTGGTCCCCATACTATGTTCCACATATCTCGTTTATATCACATTTCAGATTACAGTGTAATTTTTATAAGCACACTTATTTTTATTAGAGTGTGAGCCTCTCAAGAAGTAGAGTCAAATCTTTGTATCCTTAGTACCTGATACGGAGGTTGGACCCTTGTAGTGCTCAATTAATATTTGTGGAATTAATGCATATGAATTACAACTGTGGTCAGAATAATTACATTCTACAAGCATTGATCTAGTAACTATTTCTCAGTTGGAGGCACGATGGCAGGGTATCTCAGGGAGAACTGAAAATTTAAAACTATGAGACAGGAAACCAAGCATAATTAATTCTCTAACGGATTAATTGCATTAGCAAAATTTTATATGATGAGTTTTCTTATAATAATGGATTTCTGAACTAAGATTCAAAAGCAGAATCACTGAAAAAAATAAAGGTTGCAAGAACCGAAATTTAATTAAGAGAGCAGAGGCTCTGGAATCAAACTGCTCTGAGTTTGAATTCTTACTCAACAATTACTAGCTTTATCATCTGTAAACTTAGGACCAGAGATAATTCATATAAAGCCTAACAAAGTACCTTATACATAGTAAGCCCCTGATAAGTGGAAGCTATTATTACTAATTTAAAGCATATGTTAGTAATTATCTACAAGTAGTAATTCTGTGAGATCTGGCCTAAGGGAAAAATATAAAGAAGTCCAGTTCTCCCCTCTTACTTTGTTACCATTCCTACCCCAACCTCCTCTCATGATAGCATTATGATCATTACCTTCCAGACTTATGCCAACTACCAGTCTAAAGCACACCTGGTCTCTCTCTCTCCAGAGTTCCTGGAATAAATCTTCCCTTTACAAGGAAATAAATCATTTTCTAATTCACACTTTCCTGATAGCAAGGAGATAATTGTTTAAATTTAAAAGCTTTTTTCATCTAATTTCTACTGGGTTAGAGTAAATCAGAGTGCTGTCAAGCCAGGAAAGTACTTAATTAAGTAGAGAAGGTGACAATGAGTCAGTGTATTTTGTTGGAAAAATTACAGACCAAAAGTTTAAGTAGGAGACCACATTTCTAGTCTCAATTTTGCTAATAACTTACTTAGAAACTTTAGGTGAGTTGTTTAACTGCTCTATGCTCAACTTCCTTACCTGAAGATGGTAAGTTCTATGCCGCCGAGATACTGGCTTACATTTTCAAAAAAATAAAGCTGTATCCACGACTCACTCCTGAAACCAAAATAAATTCCAGAGGACTGAACAAATATTTAACTATAAAAAGTGAAATGATATAATTTATAAAGAGAAGTGTAAATGGATTTGTTTATACCTTTGGAATAGGGAAATTCTTCTAAAGGAAAACACAACCAGAAGTAACAATGGAAAATGATAAGACTACATAAAAGCTCAAGTCTTCTCTCTAGAAAAAAATACCACTATTAAGAGCTGAAAAAATGAAAGAGAAAATCCAGTGAAAAAGAAAGGATCTGGTCAAAAAATTCACAGACTGGAAATACAAATTGTCATCAAACATATGAAAAGATGATCAGCTTCACCTGTAATTAAAGATATGCAAATCAAAAAACCTATTTCATCCTATTCAATTTTTAAAAATGAATACTTTTTTCAGATACTAAATGCTGCTCAAGGTAATCAAAATGAGCATGCTTCTGTGTTGGTCAGAGTGTAAATTGGTGCTGCTCTCCAGTGCCAGTTCTTGCCACCTGTCTCTGAAGTACTTCTTTCCCAATCATTCTCAGAGATGACCCTCTTCCACTATTCCTATTTTCTGATTTGGCGTCCCACAGCCACTCTATAGTCTGGGACACTATGTGCAAATAAGTACTCTTTTCCGTCACACATCATGTCACCTCCTCTGCTTTCTGGAAGGTTCAAAGTTCCTTCAGTATGGCTCTTTTTCTCTCTCCTACTCTTTGGAGTCTCTTCTCTGATAAACAAGTTCCACAAATTCCAAGAACCTAGCCAATGTAATTCTCAAATAGTCATTAGCAGTTGGCTGACTGGAAGAAACGAAGACTTGAGTAAGCTCTTAAAATGTAAACAAAGCAAAAATTAATATTCAAGAAATTAATCTTACCGCAGTTATTTTAAAGATGAAATTAAGATAACCAAATATAATAGAATGCTGCCTTTTATAGACAAAAATTAGCATAAACTCACAAAACAATGTTTCTGTTTTCAAGAGCTATACAGATAATAATGTTTTTCAGAGCAAAACCTATCTCACAAACCAAAAAAGCATGAACCATATATTTTATTACCTTTTTTATCTCCAGTGTGGGCCTTATTCAGAAGAAATTAAGTGCTAAATGGTATCCCATCTTACAAAAATTTAGAAGTAAATTACAACATAAAAACAAATAGGAAACTGAAGGAGTAATTATATTTTCCCTTAATCCTCAATTGATCATGTGTCTGTATATGAAGTAGACTAAACAATATATATTCCAACAAATAAACTATTTATAGAGCATATTTTTAAGAATATTATCTTATTTCCACTTAGGCAATTTAACCCTGAAACCAAGGGAAGGAGTTCCAAAGATATGCTTAGTTTATTGGAAATAATGAAAATATGTAAATGTGGATTTATACTATTGTCATTAAAATTTGTGAGAATTGAGCATGTCCATTTGCTTGAATGATTACTCATTTCAATATAAAATATAATTTTTTAAGGTTTTGAGTAGGTAGTAAATGATTGAAGCATGTCAGCTATTGTTTAACAAAGGAAGTGAGCATAGACTGAATTAAAAAAGGATAGAAATAAACAAACAAAGAAGAATGAGTCTTTGAAAAACAAGTAAATAATAGAATGTCACCATGTCCTTAGAAGGTAAGAACACACACACACAAACACACACACACACATATATGTGTGTGTGTATATATATATATATATATATATATACACACACACACATATATATATATAAAATGTCTCCGAATATGGCTCTTAAGACATAATTTTTAATGATTCCTCCTTAGTGAATCTGCCCTTCTTTCTTCCTTCCTGTACACTACCTTTGCTGTGCATTCTAGAGCATTTAAAAATTTAATACCTTTGTTGAACAGCCATTTGTCCGTTTATCCTCTTAAAGGACTATACAGTTAATGTTAGTAATAGCATAGATTGCCAATTCCCCATACAATAAAATCTACTTGAGCTCTACTACTTCATCAGAGTGTTCATATCTACACTTTGAGGATTAAAGACAACTAGTTTTAACATCGTTTTATCTCACCTTAAGTGTATCTAAATTAAAGCAAGCTCCAATTGATGACCCATGTGTTTCAAATAATTTACAACAAAATAAAACAATTCGTAGGTTATATGAAGCTTGTTATAAAATGATCTGATAAGTAAGGCTCTAAGTGAATGGATAAGGCCCAAAACAGGAAAAGGATAAACAAATCCTAGCATAACACAAACTGAAGAAAATCAATTGCTGCAGGCATCTAAAAAATCTCATTTAACTTTAGCTTTTGGTTAAAATGACATCAGTTTACTAAATTGAATATTTTTCTTAATAAAGACGTTGGTTTCTAACACACAACCTATTTGACAGGTCACCACTATTCTCTCATGAAGGGTGATTATTTCTTTTTTTTTTTTTTATTATACTTTAAGTTCTAGAAATGTGGCACATATACACCAAGGGTGATTATTTCTAATCAACCCTCACTAGTGAACAGTTGGACTACACCGAAAACTGATCTATTCTTGAAAATAGGCTCTTGTCTCATATAGGCAGCATGGAGCATTTATCAATTCTTGAATTCTTGTTTCATTTCTTTTTATAAGAGTAACCAGCATTCATGAACTTTCTAAGGAGAAAAAGCCTGAGCATTAACGCCAATTAAAATAAATAAAGTGAAAATATAATTGCTTTAAACTAAAGATGTCATTTTTTCAATGTGCCACAATAGCTGCACAACTTCAGAAGTGTCACAATCTGTGTTTTCATATTTTATAAGCTATGAATTAATATCTGTGCTTCTACAAGATGAGGATGAAGGTTAAATATTCCAAACATATTAAGATTTTAAATGTCTCATATTTCATGCAAAAACATAGTACAAAAAGTATAAATTAAGTTCAATAGATAGGATTTAGTAAATACCCTAGAAATTTTCTCAGAGAGTAGATATTAGGTGCTCTTACCACAAAACAATAATTTTTTTGTTGTTGAATGTGTTGACTTGCTTGACCATAGTAATCATTTCATTATATGTATATCAAAACATCATGTTGTAATCTTAATATATACAATTAATCTTTTAATTTTAAACAATAAATATGTATTATAAATACATTTAAGGGAAGCAGAAATCTTATAAAGTAAGAAAATTTGAAATTCTTTTCAAGTAAATGATGACACCTACTGGATGTTAGAAATCTTCAAATAACTTTTAACCGATAATGAATCTCATCTGCAATTTTATCTGAAAACCTCTCTTCTAGCAAGGGAAAGAAGAAAACATGGGCAAGCATTTGGATGTTCAAGATTAAAAACTCACATTCACTAGATTTACCTTAGACCAAAAAGCAAATAAAGGAATAAGGTAAAAAGTAGTTTCTCTCTTCTGAATTTTCTACTTATTGAGGTATAGAAAACTGACTAGAGAATACAAGTTTAAGATCATAGATGAGTGAGGATCCAATGAATCAGTAAAAAGATATATCCGAAGTAGGTTGACAGTCAGAGTTTTTTCTTGAGTTTTAAGGTCATTGAGATGGAATAGAACTCGTGTTTAGCAAATGTGTCATTTAGTCATTAACATTTCTGTATAAATTGTATAATTGCTGATATCACAACCATAGATAAAATTTTTAGTAAAGAAGTGAAAAAAAAACTGCTTGATTATTTTTGTTTGTTTATTTATTTATTTATTTATTTATTTATTTATTTATTTATTTATTTTTTGAGACTGAGTCTTGCTCTGTCACCCAGGCCGGAGTGCAATGGCGTGGTCTCGGCTCATTGCAACCTCTGTCTCCCAGGTTCAAGTGATTCTTCTGCCTCAGTCTCCCGAGTAGCTGGGATTACAGGCATCCACCACCACGCCTGGCTAATTTTTGTATTTTTGGTAGAGATGGGGTTTCACCCTGTTGGCCATGTTGACCTCGAACTCCTGACCTCAGGTGATCTGGCCACCTCGGCATCCCAAAGAGCTGGGATTACAGGCGTGAGCCACTGCACCAGGCCAACTGCTTAAATTTTAATAGATTATCTTTGGCAAGTCATTTAAGTTCTCTGGACTTGTGTTTATTCCAAGGGTATTGAAACTAGAAAATCTCTATCAGTATCCTCCAAACTTGAATGTCTGAAAGCCTAAAAATAGCATTCTTTTAAATTGTTACTTTAAAAGTTGGTAGAAATTTTACAAATAGAAACATAAAATGCATTATATGCCTTCTACCCCTAGAAAGCCGCTCAATTTATTTTTACCACTGGAAAAATAATCTAGCTATCATATCAGTGGCCACTCTTTAATTCAGTATTTTATTAGTCCTGGGTCTGCTGCAAATAAACATAGGGCATAGGAAGATGTGGGTCACCAGAATTATAGTTTTTCCAGAGTCAATCTCAGCTAAGTGGCATCATCAATCCAAATAAATTTCTCATATCAATCTTAAACAAGGCTCAGAAATAAGTGCATTGATCTATTTGGCTCACTGTAGACTTGTATTTATTTTACCCTCTGAAAATACCAACAAAAAATATCTAAAACACTGTATTTTAATAATATACTAGAAGTCTTGCATTATTTGCTGACAATAGTAAATAGTTTTCCAATTTTTAATTTTATTAAAATACAATGGAATAATAATGGTGTTGCATGAGGTCAAAATTAGAGATATTTTAACAGAGAAAATACAATTTTTTTACTAGTCAATCAGTATTTTTGAGACCCCTTTGCATGCAAAGTAGTGTATCTAGAATGCTTTTAATTAATCATATATATATAATTTTAAACTATGAATATACAGAACATTTGAAGACCTGTTTTATCTTGGCTGTCTAGCATTCCTAAAATACATAATATTTTCTTTTGGATTCTCTGTCACAAAATATTTTAATGTTAATGTCTTTAATCTGTAGATTTTCATATCTTCCTGGGTCATTTTCAACTGGTTACTAAATAGACATGTTACAGTTCCTGTAAATTTTGGGAGCGGTAGTAGGCATGCTTAATAGCCAGGTAAAATAAGGGAATCCTGGCAATCAATTTTCCTAGTCATTAATAAAAAGAGAAACAAGCCAAAGTAACTTTAGAAAAGAGTAGTCCAGTAAAAAGTCTCAGTTTGATAATTACACAAAAATAACCTTTTTACTCTGCAATAATTTATCAATTTTAGAAAAATATATTGTAAAAGTAGCAAATTCTACAGAACATATGTAGAGTGTGATATGCTGAGTAAATATTTGGGCAAAAGGAAATAAGTATATACAAGTTTGACTCAATTTGAAGAAGTTTGATGGAGTGGTTGAGAAAGAAAGGAAAAATCAAGCTTGCTTGTGTCATATGAGTGGTACAATCTAAATTGTATAGTATAACAGGACGGAAGAATTTCTTAGGGCTAAAATGTGAAGAAGGCTTTTGTCAAAGAGGTGATATTTGGATTGGGTCTAAAGAGTTTAGTAAACATTTGATAGGTGCAGATATATGGGGCTGAAGTCAGAGGTAATAATATTGCAAAGGCAAAGCGCCTGAACAGGTTTGCTAATGTAAAGGACTGCTCTGGTTAATGGTTAGAAGGAAGAACATGAAGAGATGGGGGATTGGGGTCAAGAAACAGAAGGATGTTTCACACTTAGAAGATGTTCTTTTGCATGCATGACTATTTTTTCAGTTTAATAAGATATAAATCACAGTTGCAACACGTTAGCCTTCAAGAAGGAAAACCCAGCCAAAAAAGAAAATTGCTGACAAATTTAAGAGGAGTTTTAGAGCTCACTGATCTGCACATTTTGCTTTTCTTCAAATCTCTAAGCTTTACCTTCCAAGGCTCCTCAAGATAATTTGTTTCAACCCACTTGGACTAGGCACTATGTTCCCTGAACAAGTACAAACTTTTCCTGCCTCTGCATTTGCTATAATGTAACAGTCTGCCGAACTGTTCACAGGCAAGCCAAATTCCACTCCCTCAATCAAACCCTTTGCCAAATTACCTTAGTCCTAAAAGATCCTTCCCTCCTGTTTTATTATTGAATTTAGATTGCACCATTCAGATAATACAATCAGCTTTGATTTGTAAATAGGTATGCATCTGTTTGCTCAATCCTACAAAATTATAAAATTCCTTAAAGACAGAAGCTGTGTAATGCAACTTTGCATGCTACAGGGTTTCACATTTTCATAAGCTAGTCTACAAAAACAAAATCCGACTCACAAAATAATGCTAAATAAGAATTTGTTGAATGGATGCATTCCACGGCTGACAAATTTTCATTCCCTTCATTTTTCTCCTTATCCTTATGAGGCAATCCTTATATTAAAATCAATTTTTATGCTTATCTTCTAACTGTTGGAGAATAAAATGATTGAAACATATCTAGGTTCACCCAGGAATACTTTTACCATAAGGGCAAAATGTGACATCAGGAACATCTAGGGATTATCCGAATAACTGTGGACCAAGGAAGCAATTTAAATGTCTTTCTGATTTACTTACTTGAATTGGAATGCAGTATGAAGTTGGGGGAAGGAAACTGAGCAGCAGTCACGCAGGCTTATTCTACCTGATCTATTTAATTCCACACTATCAGTGCTGGGGAAGAATGGGCAATAATAATAATAATAATATAAAAATGTAACAAAATAAAAATAATATAATAAAACAATAGTAAATATAATTATAATGGGTTATTCTGTTAGGCTGTATTTCTGCTTGAAGGGATGGTTTGGTACTCTGTAGCAGGTACAGTGTTTATCTCTTTATCTCTTAAACTGATTATTCCAAATTTTTTAACCTACATGAACACAAATGAATTCTTCCTAAAGTAACTGTTCAAAAGGTTAACTTTCTTTTTTGATTAACCCTCCAGGATAAGGATTTGAGTTGTTGTTTGGGAGCACTTTTATACACAACCACATCAAGGCGCCTCTGAGAAAGGGCGGTGGGGAATTAGATCCTCTATTTTAATCATATTTATTCCAAAGTAATTTATTCATCAATCTCCACCTCAACCCTGAAACCTTTAGGTCTCAGAAACTGACACTGAAAGGCACCTATAAGCCTCTCTTACAGTCGAAAGTCACCTAAATATGGCTGGGATTAGAGTGACGCTATGGAGACATTCTCCTTTGGCAAAAATTTTAAAGGGCCACCTAGAAACTCAGTAATGAAGATACTTAATATTTTTAGACAATCTTTTTAAATATAAAAATTCTTGCAAAAAATGTCTATGATTTTAAGTTTTTTCAAAAATTTAAATAAAGACAGGATCCTACCCTACACTTGCGTGACTCACCTCACTCGCCTCATCCTAGTCTCCTGGGTTTTTGTCACAAGCTTAAATTTTGTGCCTGAGGTGAGTACCTCAATCGCCTTATGCTAGTCTAGGTTCTGAGTCCTAAACACTTTCGTGGATAGCACCCTCTTGTGTCCTTTCACTAAATGCAACCTTCAGATTAAAAATCTATTCTCAGGGCTATTCCTTTGGATAGACCTCTGCTATTACACATTTCCCTCGGAGTCCCACTGAATTCTTCGTATACCCGCTCCAAGTGGGATAACGGTATAGCTCCCAGTTTTGTCGCTACTCTCCACCTGCGGAAAACACGCCATTTTGGCACCCTCTCCTTGCCAGCACCACAGTTCTGCTTTGGGAGGATGTTCCCACACCAGAGAAACATCTCCACTCTTTTGCACTTTCTGAATGAATGTTCCTGTCGGTTCAACACCATCCCACCGAAGGAGGCAGGGAAAGACCGGAGCCCAGACTCAACTGGTCTTAAAAGCACTTTCCCCGCTAGGAATAGGGAAGGGTGGCGGGTTTGGAGACTGTGAAGAAAGCAACTGTTGTGGCTTTCGTCTGTCATTATAACATAACATAAAAAAAAAAAAAAAAAAAAAAACTAATCAAGACAGCTCTGGCTTTCCTGCCGTTCTTATCCCTGATCACTTAGCCCTTGCTAAGTTCGCGTGCTCCTCCACTACACCAGCGGTTAGAGCCGACAGGGAACTAGGGCTTCGGGCAAGTTCGCGGGCCACACCCCTCAAAGCCGGCTGCCTCTCTTTATTGGCGTGAGAACCTGTCACTCCAATGTGGCTCCCACTCCGGTTAACCATTCACGTAGTTTGGTTGCGTCTTGGCGTGTTTAATGTTGCCAATAACGAGGGATTTTTTTTTTTTTTTTTTTTTTAAGAGGCGAGTACAGGTCGTGCTGCAATTAGTTCATTGAAAACTCATTTGCTCTTGGAGCAGTCAGGCAGTGACTGCCTTCGGCTTTTTTTCTGCTGACTAAGATCTCCTATAGAGAGCTACAACAATGCCCAAAAGAAAGGTAAGTGAGATGGAAAGACAGACGGGGAATTAGCTGCTGAGTTACCTATTTCCTAATAGGAAGAATTTATTTATTTGTTTGTTTGGTTTTTTTTTTTTTAAAGCTTTTTGGCTTCTTCCATTTTGTGATGTAATGAAACGGAAAGGGGGAGAAGGGCAAAGAGCAGTCGGTGTAAGGTTTAGGATGGTGTTGCATGCAACTGGTAGTTCACTTTTGGAGTGTTTTGTTTAAGGGGAGAATCTCTTGAAAGGTGTCTCCATGCTGAATTACAAACAGCCATAGCGCTGTGCTGTCGCTTCCTACCCCAACCCCCTTCCTCCGCTTACCCTATTGGAGAACACTTCTCCCAACCACACTTCAGTATCCTCCTCTGCCACCGGCTTTTCTTGGGGAACCGTCCCGTCTGGGGAACGAAAGCCATGTCTTTCTCCTGTATTTGCCTTTGTTCTTCCCGTTTTCTTTTTTCTTTTTTTTTTTTTTTTTCTTCCCTCCTCCACTTCTTGTCAGGCCAGATGGCTATGCAATGGTAATCCTGTGCCATTAGGCGGCGCAGACTTCAAACTGTCCTAGAGAACAGAGATTCACCGCTGTAATTAAAAACTTCAGGGGTGAGAAAGCTGGACCTTCCCTAGCTCTTTAGCTAAAGATGGGAAGATTATAAGGAAACAGCGTCGGATAAACTTGCTGATGTTGGGGTAGCATGAATTTGTTGACTTTAGTAATGCAAAATTGATCTGAGCCTTTCGAACTCCACAGGTCTTCTGCAAACCCTCACTTCACAATTCCTGGCTCCTTTCAGACAGGAAACAAGTTCACCCTCGGCGTTTTGTTTTGTTTTGTTTTGTTTTTTTCTTAGTCCCCTAGAAGTGAAATCGAACGCTGTTTCATTGCTTGGTAAAACCGTAAAACACTGTGCTAACTTAAGACATTATGATTGTTTCTGGATTATTCCTATAAACAAGCCCACCTTCCTTATTCCTAAAACATAGAAATAATACTGAAATTCCTCCGTGCTCTGTGATTGTATGAATCGTGCAATAGCTTAATAATTCTCAGGCTAAAGGGCTGCTCAGATATGGAAAGCAACTGTTTCTAATCACCATCCCCCCTTCCTGAGATTCCCGCCACTGTGCTTTTCTATACTTGTGCAGTAGGTCTTGCTGTTTTGCAGAGCTGACAGCAACCTTAAAGCAGGTAGTGGCGGGAAGTTTTAAAATCGGCGGCCAGTGTCTTAGAATAAAGCATTGACTTTGTCGCAAAGAGGTCTACCCCACAAAACACTGTGGGGGCTGTAATTCTTGCATGCAAATCTTGGAAAGAATAGTCCAGAGTCAGAGGAGAGGTTAAGATAGGTACAATTGCATGGCAAACATAAGGCAAGAAAGGGAAATTGCATGAAGCTCCGCCTTCATTTGACCCACTCCCACATTTCTGGCTTTTACATTATCTAAAGCAGGTGGATTTCAAAATTACAGAGGTTTACTTTCAGGAGATGCAATTTACACAAAAGGATGAAATTAACTATCAATTGTGTAAAAGTATGTCTTGTGCATGCAGTTGCATCTTGGCGCACATTAGTAAAACAGTAGTATGTAGCATGGTTCCTAAGAAACAACACGTGTCTACTTGAGCAGGAACCCAGGAGAAAGTAATAAGCAATTATATTGAAATTTGTAATCCGCAGGCAGTGTTTTCTGATTTATGTGTTTATATCAATGACCTTATTTCTGTGTGGTTTTCTCCTCTGTGTAGGCTGCAGGTCAAGGTGATATGAGGCAGGAGGTGAGTTTCTTTAGTCTTAGCATCTATTAGGAAATACCACTCGTTTTATAAACTTGACACACATAAGCAGCTAAAAAATAGATGCTGGTTGGTATATTTGTACAATATGAGTACCAATATGGTATGCCAGTGAACTCTCTCAAAAATATATATCTGAATTTCAGAAGATAGGACTTTTTTTAAATTGCCATTCAAAATAAAAGAAAAGGCTTTGCACTTTTTTTTTTAATAGAAATGATGGTAAGGAAATATTCTTGACAATAGAGATGTGCTAATATTTTATTTGGGTGTTTTGTAGGTTAGACTATCATTTTGGCGTGTGTACTTTACAGGCTTACATGTTGCTTATTTTAGAAAGTTGAGGCTCTAAACGTTCACGTATGTGAAACATTTCTTAACGTACTATATATAAGTTTTTGTTGTTGTATTCAATATATATTGTTCTAACTCTTAGAGTATGCCGTCTTCTATATGTCCTACCAAGCGAGAATCATTGTTGTGTGACAATTATATTAAAGAAACCTCTCAGTTTACCTTTATGGCCTTAAAAATGTTTTGGTCAATGCATATTATTAATTTTAATCTAATTAATGCACAATAAAAATATACTGAGTGTGAAAAATATATATAGTAAGTATTAAAAACTGCAAGCTTCTTGGAATTTAAGACCTTATTGTGCTTGTTCAGATGTAGAGAGAACTTCTTCCTTTTAAGCAAAATAATTGCTTTGTCATTTGGCAAGAAAAGGCTATATTTTCATTTCTAAATGTGCTCCTTGTTACTAGCTACTGTGTTAATTTAGCCTAGCCACTTAAGCTTAATTTGGGACTTTATCTTTAGTATATAAAGTGTTCAGAGGAAGGAAAAATCAAAACTTATATTTCTCTTGTATTTTCTAACCAAATTCACAATTGCTTCCTTAATGACAATATTTATGTATTGTTACACCAAATATTTTGACCTCAATAAAAATAATTATAGCTTTTTGTATCCATAATTCACTTAACAGATTTTTGTTTTTAACTTATAGCCAAAGAGAAGATCTGCCAGATTGTCTGCTGTAAGTAATCTTTTCAAAAAGTAGCCCATGTATTATGAAATGTCATTTTAAAATTTAGGGAATCCTATAAAATTCAATACACGATTTATTTTTGAAGTTTTAAGAAAAATTGTTACACCAAGGAAATGTGTTTTTTTTTTTTTTCTAATGCTCATTTATTTTAATTCAGAGGTTGGATTTCCTTTTTAACGTTCTTTCTTCAAATGTGATTGTTTTCCTTTTCTTTTCCTTTCCCACAACTTGATGCAGATGCTTGTGCCCTTTACACCAGAGGTAACGCCCAAAAGAACATCAAGTTCAAGGGTAAATATTCAACTTAGAATATTGAAATAAATTTGCTTTTTTTAAAAAAATAATTTTTGAAATGGCATACAGCTGATCATTTTACTTTGCTTATATTTTGTTCTGTTAGTAATATATTATATTCTTTCATATGATACATGTACACCCCTTGGGTGGGGAATATTTGGTCCTGTTTTATGATTGTCCACAGTGTTTTGACATTTTCATTCGGTGGAGACAAAACAATTTCAATTGGATAGGCCCATTAAATGTAGATGCCTTTGCTATCATATAGTGACAATACTATTTCCCTGGGAAAACAAAAGGTGAAAACAGTAGTAACCCCAAAGTTGTGCTTTGTAATAAAAGTAGTAACTAACATTTGATAATATTTTACAGTTGGCAAAGTATATATAAGATTATATATAATTATTTACATAATATATATGTGAGATGTATTTGCATATGTTAATTTCAAATGGAAACAGTTGGTTTTGTATAGACTTATATACTCTGGTGTTGTGGCTAAAGGCATGTAGAATAGATACAATCTCAATATTTAGTTTACTGTTAATTGCTTAATACATAAGAATATTGGTTGAATTCCTGAAATCATAAAAGGTTAAAGCTATGAGAAACATTAGAGAGCATCTAATCCTATCACTTTGTAGTTGAAGAAAACATAAACTGTCATCATGCTCATAAATGAAATCCTTTGTTAAAAAATTTTGCTAAACTTAGGGCAATTGAAGTTTTAGTAATAATTGATATATTTAATGGTGACAAAAGAAGGTATTTTTTCTTCATTTTACTTTTCAAGTCCACTATTATGTCAGGATAAATATTCAACTTTTAAGTTTTTAAAACAGTAAATACAGCGTATTTTCTTTTAAAAGGAAAGTAATTCCAGACGTGGTGGCTCACGCCTGTAATCTGAGTACTTTGGAAGGTCGAGGTAGACAGATTGCTTGAACACAGGAGTTTGAGACCAGCCTGGGCAAAATAGTGAATCATCGTCACTACAGAAAATACAAAAGTTAGCCGGGCATGCCTGTAGTCCCAGCAGCTTGGGAGGCTGTTGTGGGAGGATTGCTTGAGCCTGGGAGGAGGAGGATGCATTGAGCAAAGATTGCCTCACTCCAGCCTGGGCGACAGAGGGAGTCCCTGTCTCAAAAAAAAAAGAGAGAGAAAAGAAGAAAAGAAAAGAAAAAAAGGAAAGGAAAGGAAAGGAAAGGAGGAAGGAAGGAAGGAAGGAAGGAAGGAAGGAAGGAAGGAAGGAAGGAAGGAAGGAAAGAAAGGGAAAGGAAAGAAAAAAAAAGAAAAGAAAAGAAAAGGAAAGGAAAGAAAAGAAAAGAAAAGGGCTAGACTAAAACATATACTATGTAACCATAGACTTTACCCTCCTTGGCTGTTTCTCATGTGTTAAAAGAGTAATAACTTATATCTATATTATAAGTTACAGTTTCTAAAGCTTTTTTTTTTTCATGTGTTTTCTCATTTTTTCCTGATAATATCCCTGTGAGGTGGGTGGTATTAGTCTCTTTTTATATTTGAAAATAACAGCCTCAAAGATACTTATGCCTTTGCTCAAGATCACATCACATAAGTGGCAGATCTAGAATTCAAACACAGGTTTTCTGGCCCCTCAATCCAGTGGTCTTTCTATTACATACACAGGTAGGCAAAAATTTTTCTTGGTAAAGTCGTCATGAATCAGGGCATTCCAAACTTGTAGATACAAAGATTGAAACACATCACCATAAGGTCTTTTAAAAATATATCTAAATTGATGTTCTCACTAACAGCATTTCTCTTAATTATTACCAATGGAGGCTTAACAAGCAACAAAACCCTGTTCCTTATTAATTAGACTTGACAAAAATAAACTGACCCTCTCTGGTCAGAGGGAACTAATTGATCAGTCTAACTTGATGCCAGCAGTTTGTCCTTGGCAGCAACTAGTCAGCATTCTAACTGGTTGCCTCTCATCTATATCACTCAACTTAAAAGAAAATTTATTTTATTTGTATCAAGGGAACATTGTACATTTTTAATGCTGTTTTAGGCTTACAATGAAACTTACAATGAAGGTATTATATGATAATTTTATTGATATCAGGTTTATATGTGATACTTTAAAGCATTTGCATAAATTATTACAATAGCTGGTAAAATAATTGTGACCATTTAATCAACACAACAGTTAAACTGTATATTTACTTTTATTGTTTCATATTGCTTGGCAGAAAATGAA
Source organism: Colobus angolensis palliatus (assembly GCF_000951035.1). NCBI lineage: Eukaryota > Metazoa > Chordata > Mammalia > Primates > Cercopithecidae > Colobus > Colobus angolensis. The sequence goes on from NW_012115455.1 coordinate 1,323,773, forward strand.
GACAAAAAGTGATATGATGGAAGAAAACATAGATAAAAGTGCCCAAGCAGTTGCTGAAACCAAGCAAGAAGCAGTTGTTGAAGAAGACTACAATGAAAATGCTAAAAATGGAGAAGCCAAAATTACAGAGGTATCTTCTAATGTTAAGAGTTTTATCTATTTGAAAGTTTAACAATGGGTACAACTGAAAGAAATCCTATTTGCCTTTTAGTTTACAAGTTGGAAAAAATTAAGTGAGCCGTGGTTCAATAGTATAATGGTATCTAAGGGGAAAATAAAATTAACTTAAGATATGAGAATTTAGAGGGACCAGTAGTGCAAGCAGTGGCTTAGCATTGCTGCTACTAGAACAATGCCAATGATTATGACTTAGTACTAACATAACCACCTTCTTATTAAATACAGGCCAATCTTTATTCATTTTATCAGCACACAGGCTATTTGTAAATCCTTTTTCCAGCATTTATGACTCTTTTATTTCCTCTGTAGATGACAAAGCAAATCATTATATAAATGTTTTTAACCTTATTTTGCATATTTAATGCATACAGCATTTTTAGGTATTGTAATGAAACACTGAAAATGGGATGTAGTCACCAAATCTATAAACCAAACATATGCAAATATGGAAAATCTTTTGTAAGTTATCTTATAATATCTGGTATAGTACTTTTCAAGTAATTTTTACATAAAAAACAAATATCATTATTATAGAAACAAAATATGTTATTTTTCCAAGGACTATATTTTGTTTACATGCATAGTCCTCATTAGGAATTGCTGATATAGAATAAATACATGTCATCCTTTAAGTATTTACTTTGTGATTCATATTTGAAATGAAAATTATTTATGTTTATTTATTTATTGTTTCAAATATCTATTTGTAGATATTTCTGTGGACATATTTTAGTTAATCTCATTTCTTAGAATGTTTTCTCATAATGTGATATTTAGCAGGCTTCTTTCACAGGAAAATTACTTTCTTTAAAAGAAGTATTAGTCTTTCTGTGAAATAGATGTAATCCAGTGTAAATATTTAGGGGAAATGGTTCTAAATTTACTAACAGTATCTTTTTTTTTTTTTTTTTTTTTTTTTCACCATGCATACAGGCGCCAGCTTCTGAAAAAGAAATTATGGAAGTAAAAGAAGAAAATACTGAAGATGCCACAGAAAAGGGAGGAGAAAAGAAAGAAGCAGTAGCAGCAGAAGTAAAAAATGAAAAAGAAGATCAGAAAGAAGATGAAGAAGATCAAAACAAAGAAGAGAAAGGGGAAGCTGGAAAAGAAGACAAGGATGAAAAAGGGAACGAAGATGGAAAAGAGGATAAAAATGGAAATGAGAAAGGAAAAGATGGAAAAGAGGAAGATGCAAAAGAGAAAGAAGATGGAAAAAAAGGTGAAGACGGAAAAGGAAATGGAGAAGATGGAAAAGAGAAAGGAGAAGATGAAAAAGAGGAAGAAGATAGAAAAGAAACAGGAGATGGAAAAGCGAATGAAGATGGAAAAGAGAAGGGAGATAAAAAGGAAGAGAAAGATGTAAAAGTCAAAGAAGATGAAAAAGAGAGAGAAGATGGAAAAGAAGATGAAGGTGGAAATGAGGAAGAAGCTGGAAAAGAGAAAGAAGATGAAAAAGAAGAAGAAGGAAAAGAGAAAGATGAGATCAAAGAAGAAGATGGAAAAATAGAGGAACCGCAGAGTATTGTTTAAAACTGCCCTATATAGTTTCATAATTTGTTAACGTGTACCTTCATGTTGTAAAGTTAATAGAGATAAATATTTTTATCAAAAATTTTATAAACACAGTCTTTCTTTAGCATTGATTTAATTTCAGAACATCTTCATATTGATTATTAGCCATGAAGTTTCTAACATGAAACATTTATCTATAAATTTTGTGATTATAGTAGTGGAATATATAGAAAAAAATATGCTTTCAACTTTGCGAGTGAATTTCGTGTTGTGTAAGTTATGTGTCAAATCTTTGAATTTTAATTTTACTCTTTTATATATGTGATAATTTCATAAAGTGAGGGATCCCAAAAAAAGAGTTGCATCCAACGTTCTTGTTCTCTAGGATGCTTTTATAAAGAAGGTGAACTATTTTCATGTAATGCTAAGAGTTAAACTTATCTTTCCCAAATATAACTTTATTATTAGCTTGGGAAAAGTGAAATTGTATTCACATTTTTAAAATAAATACATATGTTTATTTCAGAAGGGCAGTTTTGATTATATGTGAATGCACAAATTTTACTGGATTTATCTTAATAAAAAGACTCTGACGATGATTGTGTTTTGTTATATCTTCAAAAATGTGGCTAGTGAAATATTATGCTTAATTTTTTTCTATTGTAGTTTTCATGAAAATATTTAAATATTCACTGACATAAAATTAATATAACATAAAATTCACCATTTTAATTATAATAAAAATAATAAAGTATGTAATTCAGTGGTTGTCAGTATATTAACAATGTTGTGTCCACTGTTTAATTCCAGAGCATTTTTATCACCCAAATCAGAAACAAAGCACCAGTTAGCAGTCTCTCCCCATTTTCCCCCAACTTATCCCCCACCTTCCATCCCTTGGCAACCGCTAATCTGCCTTCTGTCTTTATGGATTTGTCTATTCTGAACATTTAATATCAATGTAATCACACAATATGTGTATGGCCTTTGGTGTCTGGCTTCTTTAACTTAGCAAAACGTTTTCAGGTCAATCCACGTTCTAATTTGTATCATTACAGCAGGTCTCAATTTTGTTCAATGCTGTTTGGTTGTAATGTTGATGAGAAAATAGATTCCCAGCCGGGGCCACTGTTTGTGGAGTTGGCAAGTTCTTGCCATGTCTTCATGAGTTTTCTGCAGGTATTTCAGTTTCCTCGTCCACCCCAAAGAAGTGCTTGGGTTAATTAGCATGCCTAATGATCCCAGTATGAGTGTGTGTGTGTGTGTGTGTGTTCCCTGTGATGGACTGGAGTCCTGTCTAGGATGGGTTCCCGCTTTGCCTTCTGAGCTGCTGAAATAGGCTGCAGCGATCCACTACTGTAAACTGGAATAAGCATGTAAATAATTATCTTGTTCTTATTAATTGTTCTTAATTGTATGAATAGCTTATATTTATTTCAGTGTTTAACATTAGAAGTATTTTAGCCTTTATTTAGAAGTCTGGTGATGCTGTGACCAGAAATATTTGGTAGGAACTTAACTCTTATCTATTTCAATTAGCCTATTGATAAAATTGGTTTCCTTATGTGTCGCTTAACTTAAAATTACAGTTTCTAAAAACCTGTCAACGATGTTAAGTGAGGACTTACTGTACTCTATTTGTTCTAATGGCTGAATAATATTCTGTTAATATACCACATTATGTTTGTTGATGGATATTTGGGTTTTCTCCATGTTTTTCCAATTATAAATAATAATGCTGTGAACATTTATGTGCAAGTTTTCTTTTTGTGGTTGTATGTTCTCATTTCTTCTAAATATATATCTAGGAGTGAAACTGTTGGATTTTATAATAGTTCTATGCATAAATTTTTGAGGAACTTTTGGACTTTTCCAAAGTGGCTTCAGCATTTTGTATTTCTACTAGAAATTTATGAGTGTTCTAATTTATCCACGTCCTTGCTAACACTTATTGCATGTTTTTTGTTATAGCCATTCTAGTGGAGTGATTTGGAAGTGATGCAAATCATCTGATCTTGATTTGCATTTCTCTAATGATGTTGAGCATCTTCTCATGTGCTTGTTGGCCATTGTATATCTTCTTTGGAGAAATGTCTATGCAAATCATTTTCCATTATTTAATTGGGTTGTCTCTTTAGTCTTGAGTTCTAAGATATGTATATCTTTTACATACAAGTCCCTTGTCAGATATATGATTTGCAATATTTTTCTACTATTCTATGGTTTTCGTTTTCTTGATAGTGTCCTTTGATACACAAATTTTTAATTTTTATGATCATTTATTTTTTTCTTTTATAGCTTATGTTTTTGGTGGTATATCTAAGAATCTTGTCAAACCCTGCGTTACTAAGATGTACATATATGTTTTCTTCTAAGAGTTGTATACTTTTTTCTCATACATTTAGGTCTTTGTTACATTTTGTGTTAATTTTTGTATATGAAGTGAAGTAGGGATCAATTTTCACTCATTTACATTTGGCTATCCATTTGCCCAAGTATCATTTATTGAAAAATTCTTTCCCCATTCAATAGCCTTGGCACCTGTGTCAAAATCAAAAAACCATAGACGTATGGGTTTATTTCTGGACCCTGGATTTTGCAACGTTGACCTATGTCAATCTTTATGTCAGTACCAACATTTTGATTACTGTAGTATTAGAGTAAGTTTGACATCAGAAGTGTCAGTTCTCCAACTTTGCTCATTATTTTGGGTCCCCTGCAATTCCACACAAATTTTAGGATTCTCTTGTGCATTTCTGCAAAAACAAGGCAGGAAGCACTTGGTATTTTTATTGGGATTGCAATTAATATGCAGATAAATTTGGAGAATATAGCCATTTTAACAATACTAAATCCTCCAATCCATGAACACACTATATCTTTCCATTTATTTAGGTTCTCTTTAATTTCTTTCAGCAATAATTTGTATTTTTTTGGTGTACAAGATTCCCACCACTTCCTTGGCTACATTTATTCCTATTAATCTTTGCTGGTGTAAGTGAAATTCTTAATTTCCATTTTGGATCATTCATTGGGAGGGTGTAGAAATACAACTGGTTTTTGTATATAATCTTGTATTCTGCAATTTGGCTGAACTTATTTATTAGCTGTAATAGGCATTTCGTGGAATTTTCAAGGTTTTCTATTTTATGATTATGACATCTGTGGAGATAGTTTTACTTCTTCTGGTCCAATTTTGATGACTTCATTTTTCTTACCTAATTGTCCTGGCTTTAAAAAGACTTCACAATATTAAGAATATAGAAGGAAATACGCAAAATACAAGAGGTCTAACTTTCTAAACACAGACCTCTGACTCTACTTTTTCCAGGGCTGGCAAGTCTTTTACCATTTTACACCCTTTCTCAAACTTTGTACAATGCTACAGTTATCAAAACCAACCCCAAAGATCAGGTTGAACTTCTACGCAACTTGCTTGGATCCCCTACTTGATAGCCAGATTGTGCAAACACAGGGAATGGATTCATATAATTTTCAACAGAGAAACTAGTCTCTTAAACACCTTGACCTCATTCATTATCAATGCAAAATGAAAATAACAATCTTGGGGGGGCGGAGCAAGATGGCCGAATAGGAACAGCTCCAGTCTCCAACTCCCAGCGCGAAGGACACAGAAGACCGGTGATTTCTGCATTTT
>NW_012115455.1:1334526-1347243 GCF_000951035.1 Colobus angolensis palliatus
TATGTAACAAACCTGCACGTTATGCACATGTACCCTAGAACTTAAAGTATAATAAAAAAAAATAAAATAAAATAAAATAAAAAAGAAAATAACAATCTTGGCTTTCTATTTAGAAACATATTCCAGGTTTCTAGCAGAACTGTGGTAATGGATTATCGAGTTTTCATGTGAAAGCTCGCCTTCTACAGAAGTAAGGTAGTCAGCTTCCCCATGCAATGTTATTTTAACTACATGATAAAGCCCTTATATAGCAAGAACACGGTAATATACTAAAACAGGGTCATTTCTTCACACTGTAATACAAAAGTAACCTTTCTTCCTCAGGTCCTATTTTGTTTCTTGATGTTTAATTGGATTTTACTTTCCGTTTACCATCCAAAAATTGCCTCACACAGTTTCTCTCCTAAAAGCCTCAACAACTGCAATATGTGGAGGGAAGAGTGGGGTAGGAGTGGTGGTAATTTACAAAGAAGTACACCATCACTGTAAATGAAAATGAATGTACATTACAAATCTGCTGTAGTAGAACAATCTTTACCGAAGTTGGAGAGAAGTAGCCAATGGTACAAAAAAGTCTATTAGGAATACTACAGGGAAAAGTTGTTCAAAAAGGACTCTTGGTGCCTCTTTAGTATTATGAGACATAGTTTGTTAATTATCTCATTTACAACATAAGTTTTCAGTAACATATAATGCTGATTTAGATAATAGTTGATTTTCTGAGTATATACTGCTGAAATTTTAATCTAAAATTTTCTGGTGACACTATAAAGTGTTTACCCTTAAGCTTTATTTTGTCTGGTAGGGAGGCATTCCTCAGAATCAACAGTTTTCTAATGGGAATAACCTTAGAAGTCATATTGTAATTAGATGTGAAAGTATGATTCTGTTTATTGTTTATTGTTGCTCCTTAAGAAAAGAACCATTAAACGTAATTCTTCTGGGGCATTTCTACTACATAAAAAAGGCCTGCTGTTAATGTTTCCTCCAATAATGTTTAAAATGTTCTATACTGGTTATTATTAATCTTTGTTTTAAAAACCCACGTTTAATATGGCATGAAAAAAGGAGATATAGAGCAAGTGCATGTCAGAACTGAAGTCTAATCTTATGAACCATAATATAATAGGCATTATTAATGACCTATTGAGATCACACAGGTAAATCTTGACATCATTTTTTAAAATCAGTTTTTGATAACGATTTTAAAACAGTAAACGAAACAGTAATGTATTGGTCCTAAAAATATTTTTGAATATATTATTGCAGCAATTTCCTAGAATTAAAAAGCAGAACTGTTAGAACAAGTTGTTCAACATATAAGAAACAGAGAAAAAGTACACCAAGTCAGCTCTGGTTTAGAGCCTCCTGTGCTAAACTTAAATTACATCTAAGCCCGGCAGCAGCCAAATTACGCGTGTGAGAGAATACTTTTTAAGAATACAGATACATGATTGCCTCTGACTTGGTCACCTCAGGCTTCACCACCACTGCCTCAACTGCCTTGACCACCTTTCACCTACCCTGCCCAACCCACCCTGGCCTCTCTTCAGCAGCCTATAGGATAGCACATTGGAGATATATTTCCACAGAATCTGGCATTACATGTTCCTGTTCAGACGTGAATAGTCAGGGTAACTGCTATCCTCTACAGGACTATTTACAAGAGAGAATCTCCTCACATGGTTCTTTGTGAATACTTAGGAGAGGGCTTATCTAGATCATGTGCTATGTGGACTTCACACAAAAAAGTCAATCTTTCTATAAATCAGTCGTTCTGGTTATGATTCTCTGGGTAACAATAAGTTTACACCTTTGCTTTCTATGAATCTGCTCTAAATGTTATAGCCTACTTATGGGAGAATGCTGGTTATCTGAGAAACCATGCTGGGATGCATCATGACAGCAGACACAGAAAGCAGAGAGGAGCAAAGCTGGGAACCACCCTGTCTGGGCTCAACATGGAGCCAGGAGAGCCTCTCCACCATAAGAAAGGGTGGGTGAGTAAGAACTCCCTGGGGGATTCACACTCTCCATGAGGACCTGTGCAAGACAAGAAAAGTGAAAATCCCCTGGCCTTCCCTCATCCCTGCCACCAACCTTGTAGACTAAGGCAAAGAGTCTCCCAGATGTTTTGTGAGGGCAACTTTCAGGTTCAAGGGAACCTCTACAAGCCTTGGGACCAAGAATAGATGAGCACTGGCACCATTGCCCCAACAGAGGACATAGTCATGGGACCTGTGAGCAGAAAGATTGCTTAACTCCCACTTGCCAGATGAGGTTCAGTACCAGCTTTCAGCCCAGCAGTCCTGCTTCTGCTGAAACTCAGCACTGGCACAGCAACCTGCTGTCTCAGGAAGCATTTGAATGGCTGGGCAAGATACTCCACCCACCACTGCCAATGGTAACACAGCAGGCAATGCCTGCTAGAGATTCTAGCCCAGTGCTCCGTCTTCTATGTTAACTGAGCCAGACGATGCAACCTCTTGTTGTCCCCAGAAACACCCAAATGGCAAGTTGGGTGACCCCAACCTCTCCACTAGTAGTCTGATGGGCAATGCCTGCTAGAGTTTCCAGCCCAGTGGTTTGCTTCTGTCTGAACTCAGCCAGTGGGCATAGCCTCCCATTATCCCAAGTAACATCCCGATGTCAGGATGGGTTTATTAGTTTGTTCTTGCACTGCTATAAATAAATATCTGACACTGAGTAATTTATAAAGATAAGATGAGTAGTTGGCTTTTGATTTTGCATGCTGTACAGGAAGCATGGTGGAATCTACTTCTGGGGAAGCCTCAGGAAACTTACAAACATGACAGAAAGCAAAAGGGAAACAGGCATGTCTTACATGGCCAAGACAGAAGGAAAAGGAGGGAGGGTAGAGGTGCCACATACTTTTAAACAACCAGATCTCAGGAGAATCCACTCACTATCTTGAGGACAGTACAAAGAGGGAAATCTGCCCCCATGGCCCAATCACCTCCCACCAGGCCCCACATCCAACATTAGGGATTACAATTTAACATGAGATTTGTGGGGGGACACAGATACAAACCACATCATTCTGCCTCTGGCCTCTCCCAAATATCACATGCTTCTCACATTGAAAAATACAATCATGCCTTCTTAACAATGCCCCAAGCTCTTAATTCATTCCAACATTAACTCAAAAGTCCAAAGTCTCATCTGAGACCAGAAGAGTCCCTTCCACTTATGAGCTTGTAAAATAAAAAACAAGTTAGTTACTTTCAAGATACAATGGGGGTATAGGCATTGGATAAACATTCCCCTGCAAAAGGGAGAAATCAACAAAAAGAAAGGTGCTACAGGCCCCACACATATCTGAAACCCAACAGGGAAATCATTAAATCTTAAAGTCCCAAAATAATTTCTTTTAACTCCATGTCCAACATCCAACATCCATTGGTGTAAGAGGTGGGCTCCCTAGGCCTCAGGTATCTCTGACCCTGCGGCATTGCAGGGTTCAGCTCCAGAACATGCTCTCATGGGCTGCCATTGAGTGCCTGGGGCTTTTCCAGGTATAGGCTACAAGCTGTTGATCAGTCTACCATTCTGAGGTCTGGAGGATGGCGACCCCCTTTGCAAAGCTCCACTAGGCAGTGTCCCAGTAGGGACACTGTGTGGGAGCTCCAACCCACATTTTCCCTCCACATGGCCCTACTAGAAGTTCTCCATAAGGGCTCCACACCTGCAGCAGGCTTCTACCTGGACATTCTGGCATGTTCATACATCCTTTAAAATATAGGTGGAAGCTCCCAGCCTCAATTCTTGCACTTTGTGAACCCACAGGCTTAGCAACACATAGAAACTCCTGAGGGTTATGGTTTGCACCCTTTGAAACAGTGGCCCAAACTGTACCTGTACCCCTATTAGCCATGACTGACCTGAAGCAGCTGGGATGCAGACAGCAGTGTCCTGAGGCTGTGCAGGGAAGTGAGGCCTTGGGCCTGGCCCAGGGAATCATTCTTGTCTAGGCCTCCAGGCCTGTGATGGGAGGGGCTGCCATGAAGCTCTCAGAAATGCCTTCAAGGTCTTTTGTCCATTGTCTTGGCTATCAGTAATTGGCTCCTAATTTTTTGGGCAGATTTTTGCACCCTGCTTGACTTCCTCCCCAGGAAATAGATTTTTCTTTTCTACTGCAAAGCCAGGCTGAAAATTTTCCAAATTTTTGTGCTCTGTTTTTCTCTTAAATATAAGTTCCTGTTTCAGGTCATTTATTTGCTCATATACATGAGTGTAGGTGGTTAGAAGCTGCCAGGTCATATCTCGAACGTTTTGCTGCTTAGAAATTTTTTCTGCCAGATACCCTAAATCATCTCTCTCTCAAGATTACAGTTCCACAGATCCCTAGGGCAGGGACACAATGTAACAAAGCTCTTTGATAAAGGACAACAAAAGTGACCTTTGCTCCAGTTTCCGAGAAGTTCCTCATCTCCACCTGAGACCTCCTCAGGCTGGACTCACTGTCCATATCACTATCAACTTCTTGGTAACAACTATTTAACAAGTCTCTTGGAAGTTCCAAATTTTCCCTCATCTTCTTGTCTTCTTCTGAGCCCTCCACACTCTTCCAACTTCTGCCCATTACCCAGTTCTCAACTCACCTCCACATTTTCAAGTATCTTTATAGCAATGCTCTGTCTTCAGTACCAATTTTCTGCATTAGTCCATTCTTGCATTGCTATAAAGAAATATCTGACACTGGGTAATTTATAAAGAAAAGAGGCTTAATTGGCTCATGGCTTTGTGGGCTAAACAGGAAGCATAGCAACTTCTCTTTCTGGGGAGGCCTCAGGAAACTTTCAATCATGACAAAAGGCCAAGGGGAAGCAGGAACATCTTACATGGCCAGAGCAGGAGGAAACGTGGGAGGAGGTGTTACACACTTATAAACAACAAGATCATGTGGGAACTCACTAACTATATAGTACCAAGGAACGATTGTATGAAACCATTCATGAGAACTCTTCCCTCACGATCCAATCACCTCCCAGCAGGCCCCACCTGCAACACTGGGGATTATAATTTGACATGAGATTTGGATGGGGACACATATCTAAACCATATCAGCAGGTGGCCCTGACTGCCCCTGATGCTGGTAGCCAGGCAGGCAATGCCAGCTAGACTTTCCAGCCCAGTGATATTGCTTCTATCAGAAGTTAGCCCATTGATGAAACCTCTTATTGTCCCAGAAAACACCTGGACAGCACGTGTTTTTCTCACCTCTCATAGCCAGGCAATCCATGCCTGCTAGAGTTTCCAGCCCAGTTGTACTAATTCTGCCTAAATTTGCCAAGAGGTTCAGCCATAGAAATACTGGATCAACAGGGTGGACAATCCCCCCTTCCCCCAGCTCCCATAGGCAGACAGGATACACCCACTTGAGCTTCCAGCCCAGTGGGCCTGAATCTGCCTGAATTCAGCAGGCAGGTGCAATCCTGCGTTCCCCAGAGAAACACTTGGACAGCAGATTAAGGCCAACCAAGCAAGGATATGACCTCTCTGCCAACTGCAGTACCTATTTAAGAAAGTTTTATGAACCAGAACACAGAAAAACAAAATGAGGCCATGGAGGCAGAAATTGGAGGGGGCTCCTCCGAGCCCTAGCATAGGACTAGAATAAAAGCCAGTTGACTGAAACCACCTTATGCCACAATCAAAAACTGAAGGGCATAAAAAAGTAAAATAAATGAACAACAAAAAACCTAAGGACAGCCACTTCAAAGATGAAAGGGACATCAACCCAGGTAGATTAGAAAAAACCATCACAAGAACTCCAGCAACTCAAAAATTCTGACTCTTCTTACCTTCAAACAGCCACACTTGTTCCCCAGTAATTGCTTTTAACTAGGGTTAAATGGCTGAAATATCATAAATATAATTAAGAATATGGATAGGAATGAAGATCATCAACATTTAAGAGAAAGTCAAAACTCAATTCAAGGAATTTAAGGGATACAATAAAATAATACAGGAAAACAAAGATGAAATGGTCGTTTTAAGAAAGAACCACACTGAATTGATAGAGCTGAAAAACACACTTCAAAAATTTCATAATAAAATTGTAAGTATTAACACCAGAATCAACATAGCTGAGAAAAGAATCTCAGAGCTTGAAGACTGATTATTTAAAATAACACAATCTTAAAAAATAAAGAAAAATCAATAAAGAAGAATAAATAAAACTTCCAAGAAATATAGAAATCTATAAAGAGACCAAATATAAGACACATTGGCATCCCTGAAAGAGAGGGAGAAAAAGCAAGCAACTTCTAAAACATATTTGAGAATATCACCCATAAAAATTTTCCCAACCTTGCTACAGAGACAGTCAAATTGAGGAAATGTAGAGAACTCCTGTAAAATACTATACATATGCCATCCACAAGACACCTAGTCATAAGATTCTATGAGGTCAAAATGAAAGAAAAAATGTTAAAGACATCTAAAGAAAAGAGGCATTTTCATGTGCAAATGAAACCACATCAGGCTAATAGAGGACCTTTCAGTGGGAACTCTACAAAACAGAAGCATTCATAAAGAAAAGAAATTCCAACCAAGAATATCATGCTCAGCCAAACTAATCTTTATAAGTGAAGGAGAAATAAGATTCTTTTCAGACAACAAAATTCTGAGGGCATTTTTTACCACCAGATCTGCCTTATAAGAGGTCCTTAAGGAAATGCTAAATATGAAGAAAAAAAAAAAAAGATTGTTACCAACCACCAGAAATACATGCACACTTCAGTACATAGACCACTGGCACTATATAGCAGTCATATAATCAGGTATGCTTAGTAACCAGCTAAGAACACAATGACAGGATCAAACCTACATATATACGTACATAGTCTTACTCTGTCATCCAGGCTGGGGTGCAGTGATGCAGTCTCAGCTCACTGCAACCTTTGCCTACTAAGTTCAAGTGATTCTCGTGCCTCAGCCTTCCAAGTAGCTGGGATTACAGGCACCAACCCCTACGCCCAGCTAATTTTTGTATTTTTAATAGAGACAGGTTCACCATGTTGACCAGACTGGTCTCAAACTCCTGACCTCAAGCAATCCACTTGCCTTGGCCTCCCAAAGTGCTGGGATTGCAGGGGTGAGCCACCACACCCAGCCCAAACCTAAATATATTAATATTAATCGTGAGTGTAAACATGCTAAATTCACCAATTAAAAGGCACAGAGTGGTAAATAGGTTAGTAAGACGCAACTGTTTGCTGTCTACAAGAGCCCCATACACATTCAATGACACTCACAGGCTCAAAGCAAAGAGATAGAGAAAAATCTAACAAGCAAATGGACAACATAAAAAATCAGGGATTGCTATGCTAATTTCAGGCAAAACAGACATTAAACTGACAATGATCAAAAAAAGAAAGAAAGAAAAAAGGGCATTGCATAATAGTAAAGGGTTCAATTCAACAGGAAGACCTAACTATCCCAAATATATATCCATCCAACACAGGAGCACCCACATTCATAATGCAGATTCTTAGAGACCTATGAAAAGACTTAGATAACCACTAAATGATAGTGGGAGATTTCAACACCTCATTGACAGTATTAGAGAGATCACTGAGGCAGAAAACTGACAAAGTATTCAGGGCCTGAACTCAATGTTTAACCAAATTAGCAAAACAGACATCTGCAGAACTCACCATGCAAAAACAACAGGATATACATTCTTCTTATCCGCACATAGCATGTACTCTAAAATCAACTACAGAATCAGCCATAAAACAATCCTCAGCAAATTCAAAAAAAATAAAATGATAAAAAAACACACTATTTGACCACAGCACAATATAAAGAAAAGCAAATCCTAAGAAAATCACTCAAAACAATACAATTGCATAAAAATCAAGCAAACACCTCCTGAATGACTTGTACATAAACAAAGAAATAAAGGCAGAAATCAAGCAATTCTTTGAAATACATGAAAACAAAGATAAAACATACCAGAATTTCTGGGATACAGCTAAAGCAGTGTTAACAGGGAAGTTTAGAGTGCTAAACACCCACAGTGAAAAGTTAGAAAGATCTCAAATTAACAACTTAAAATTACACCTAGAGGAACCAGGGAAACAAGAGCAAACCAACCCCAAAGCTAGCAGAAGACAAGAAATAACCAAAATCAGAGCTGAACTGAAGTAAATTAAGACGTGGAAAATGTTACAAAAGACTAACAAATGTAGGTGTTGGCTCTCTGAAAAAATGAGATTGATAAACCACAAGCTGCCCTAATAAAGAAAAAAAGGAGAAAAAATCTAAATAAGCACGATCAGAAATGAAAATGTTAAAATAACCACCACCTCCAAAGAAATATAAAAATCCCCCAGAGAGTATTATGAACATTTCTATGCACAAGAAATAGAAAACCTAGAAGAAATGGATACTTTTCTGGAAACATACAACCTCCCAAGATTGAACCAGGAAGAAATTAAATTTCTGAACAGACCAATAACTTGGTCTGAAATTGAATTAGTAATGAAAAGGTTACCAATGAGAAGAAACCAAGGACCAGACAGCTTCACAGCTGAATTCTGCCAGGTGTATAAAGAGCTGCTAACATTTCTACAAAAACTATTCCAAAAAATTAAGGAACAGGGACTGCTCCGTAACTCATTCTATGAGGCCATCATCATCTTCGTAACAAAATCTGGCAGAGAAACAGACAAACAAAACTTTTGGGGCAATATCCTTGATGAATATAGATGCAAAATTTTTTTAACAAAATACTAGAAAGCCATATCCAGCAGGACACAAAAAGCTAATCCACCACAATCAAGTAGGCTTTATCCCTGGGGTGCAAGTTTGGCTCAATATATGCAAATCAATAAATGTGATTTACTACATAAACAGAACTAAAAACAAAAACAACATGATCATCTCAATAGATGCAAAAAAGCTGTTTGATAATATTCAACATTTCTTTGTGTTAACAAACCTTAACACACTAGGCATTGAAGGAATATCCTTCAAACTTATGTGAGCCATCTATGACAAATACAAAGCCAAACTCATACTGAATGGACAAAAGCTGGAATTACTCCCCTTAAAAATCAGAACAACACTAAGATGCCCACCTTCACCACTTCTATCCAACATAGTATTGGAAATCCTAGCCAGAGTAGTGAGGCAAGAAAAAAAAAAAAAAATGAAACGCGCACCAATAGGAAGCAAGGAAGTCAAACTATCTCTGTTTGTAGATGGTATTATTTTATATCTAGAAAACTCCATAGCCTCTGCCCAAAAGCTCCCAGATCTGAATAACACCTTCAGCAAAGTTTCAAAATACAAAATCAATGCATAAAAACTGACAGCATTTCTATGCACCAAAAATGTCCAAGCTGAGAACCAAATACAAATACAATTCCATTCCTAATAGTCACAGAAAAGTATCTATGAATACGACTAATCAGGATGATAAAAGAGCTCTACAACAAGAATTACAAAACACTGCTGAAATAAGAAAGAGATGACACAAACAAATGGAAAAATATACCATGCTTATAGATAGAAAGAATCACTATGTCACCATGTTTAAATGGTCGTATTGCCCAAAGCAATTTACATATCTAATGTTATTCCTATCAAACTAGTAATGGCATTCTTCATAGAATCAGAGAAAACTATTTTAAAATTTATATGAAACTGAAAAAGAGCTCAAATAGTCAATTCTAAACAAAAAGAACAAAGCCATAGGCATCACATTACCTAACATCAAGCTATACTACAAGGCTACAGTAACCAAACAATCAGGGTGCTGGTACCAAAACAGACACAAAGAGAAATGGAACAGAATAGAGGACTCAGAAATAAAGCCACACACCTACAACCATCTGATCTTTGATAGTCATGAAAAATGAGCAACGAGGAAAGGACACCCTAACCAGTAAATTACGCTGAGATAACTGGGTTGCCATATGCAAAGATTGAAGTTAGACCCCATCTTTGCATCACATACAAAAATCAACTAAAGATGAATTAAAGACTTCAATGTAAAACCTAAAATTGTAAGAACCCTGGAAGATAACCTAGGAAATACTATTCTGGACATAGGCCCTGAAAAGATACCATGATAAAGATGTCAAAGCAATTGCAACAAAAACAAAAATTGACAAATGGGATCTAATTAAACTACATTGCTTCTGCACAGCAAAAGAAACTATCAACAGATAGTAACCTACATAAGGGGAGGAGAAAACGTTACCTGCATAACTGGAGAAAACATTTGTAAATTACATATCTGACAAAGGCCTTATAGTCAGAATTTATAAGAAATTTAAACAAATTTACAAGCAAGAAACATGCAGGCCCATTAAAAAGTGGACAAAGAATATGAACAATTTTTAAAAGAAGACATATACGTGGCCACCAGGTATATGAAAAAACGCTGAACATCACTAATCATTAGAGAAATGCAAATCAAAATCACAATGCAATACTATCTCACATCGGTCAGAATGGCTATTATTAAAAAGTCAAAAAATAACAGATGCTGGTGAGGTTGCAGAGAAAAGGGAATTCTTATACACTGCTGGTGAGGATGTAAATTAGTTCTGTCGCTGTGGAAAGCAGTTTGGTGATTCTTCAAAGAATTTAAAACAGAAGTAACATTTAACCCAGCAATTTCATTATTGGATATATACCCAAAGGACCATAAATCATTCTACCACAAAGACAAACGCACACATATATTCATTGTGCACTATTCACAGTAGCAAAGTTATGGAATTAACACTAATGCCCACCAACAGTGGACTGGATAAAGAAATTGTGGCACATATACACCATAGAGTACTACATAGTCATATAAAAGAGTGATATCATGCCCTTGCATCAACATGGATGGAGTTGGAGGCCATAATCCTAAGTGAACTAGTGCAGAAAAAGAAAAGCAAATACTGCACATTGTCACTTACAAGTGGGAGCTAAATATTGAGTACACATGGACACAAAGATGGGAATAACAGACAGTGGGACCTACTTGAGGGTGGAGGTTTAAAGGAGGAAGAAGACTGAAACTACCTATTAGGTACTATGTTTATTACCTGGGTGATGAAATAATCTATAAACCAAATTCTGGTGACATGTAATTTACCTATACAACAAACGCACACATGTACCCCTGAACATAAAATAAAAATTAAAAAAATAAAAATTAATACATTTAAAAAGGTTCCCAAACACATAGTTTTATGGGTGAATTATAACATAATTTTAAGAAACACTTGATTTGTAACATAAACTTTTTTTCAGAAAATAGAAGCTTCCTGGCCTTTTATATGATGGAAATGTAATCTTGACTCCAATATCATAAAATTTCAGAAAAGAAAAAGAGAACAGGGCCATTTCATTAGTAAATATATTTAAAATTTAATAGAAAATATTAATTTACCAATTTCAGAGGTACACTTAAAACAAATCCAAATAAAACATTGTTATCAATACAATAAAAAAGAATGTACAATGGGTTTCTACTGTGATATTTACACAGAATATATTATTAACTTTTTATCTTAAAATACATGTATTTAAGGCTATTACTTCTTATTTATAATACTCTATTTGCCTCTCATAAATACAATATAGTCTTTCAGATTATGTTAACTACCTTAATATGAAATAGTAAGGGGCAAAATCCCAATTTTATATGAAATAATAATCATTTTATCTCACATATTATCTCTCTGAGTTGTTCATTCTGATTGTTTATTAATAGTTTAAAAATATCTTTTTTGAAAAAGTGCTATTTCTCATGAATATTGTCTGTACATATTTATATCAAGTGCCACATAATAATGTAAGTCAAAATAGATTTTATTTCTTCAGAAGAGTTAAACATTAAAAATTAGCCCTTAAGAACCCAAACAATGATTTATTATAGCTCACATGACAGTGTATGCCTTTTAAATCATAATTATTAAAAATAAAATATTTTAAAACAAGCCTTTAATCACCTAGGATTATACACTCCAGGTTTGGTGAAATTTACTAAATAAAATGAATTAACACAAAAATTTTAGAGATTTAGTTTCAGGTTATATAATGCGGAAGGGAGTCTATGTGTGTTTTTGTTTTCTTTCTTTCTTTATTTTTTATTATACTTTAAGTTCTAGGGTACACGTGCACACTGTGCAGGTTTGTTACATATGGACACATGTGCCATGTTGGTGTGCTGCACCCACCTACTCGTCATTTACATTAAGTATATCTCCTAATGTTATCCCTTCCCCATCCCCCCACCCCACAATAGGCCCCAGTGTGTGATGTTCCCCTTCCTGTGTCCAGGTGTTCTCATTGTTCAATTCCCACCTATGAGTGAGAACATGTGGTGTTTGGTTTTCTGTTCTTTCGATAGTTTGCTGAGAATGATGGTTTCCAGCTACATCCATGTCCCTACAAAGGACATGAACTTGTCTTTTTTATGGCTGCATAGTATTCCATGGAGTATATGGGCCACATTTTCTTAACCAAGCCTGTCATTTTGAACATTTGGGTTGATTCCAAGTCTTTGCTACTATGAATAGTGCTGTGAACATTTAAGTCTCTAATCCATCTTGAATTAATTTTCGTATAAGGTGTAAGGAAGGGATCCAGTTTCAGCTTTCTACATATGGCTAACCAGTTTTCCCAGCACCATTTATTAAATAGGGAATCCTTTCCCCATTTCTTGTTTTTGTCAGGTTT
>NW_012115455.1:1348621-1353455 GCF_000951035.1 Colobus angolensis palliatus
TGATCTACCCTCCTCAGCCTCCCAAAGTGCTAGGATTACAAGCGTGAGCCACCTCGCCCGGCCTAAAATTATATTTTTTGTTGTGTCTCTGCCAGGCTTTAGTATCAGGATGATGCTGGCCTCATAAAATGAGTTAGGGATGATTCCCTCTTTTTCCATTGATTGGAATAGTTTCAGAAGGAATGGTACCAAATCCTCCGTGTACCTCTGGTAGAATTCAGCTGTGAATCCGTCTGGTCCTGGACTTTTTGTGGTTAGTAGGCTTTTAAATTTTGCCTCAGTTTTGGAGCCTGTTATTGGTCACTTCAGAGATTCAACTTCTTCCTGGTTTAGTCTTTCTCCGACCTTTCTCTCTGGCTGCCCTTAACATTTTTTCCTTTATTTCAACTTTGGTGATCTGACAATTATGTGTCTTGGAGTTGCTCTTCTTGAGGAGTATCTTTGTGGTGCTCTCTGTATTTCCTGAATTTGAATGCTGACCTGCCTTGCTAGGTTGCGGAAGTTCTTCTGGATAATATCCTGCAGAGTGTTTTCCAACTTGGTTCCATTCTCCGCAACACTTTCAGGTATACCAATCAGACGTAGATTTGGTCTTTTCACATAGTTCCATATTTCTTGGAGGCTTTGTTCATTTCTTTTTACTCATTTTTCTCTAAACTTCTCCTCTTGCTGCATTTCACTCATTTGATCTTTAATCACTGATACCCTTTCTTCCAGTTGATCAAATTGGTTACTGAAGCTTGTGCAATTGTCATGTAGTTCTCATGCCATGGTTTTCAGCTCTGTCGGTCACTTAAGGACTTCTCTACATTGGTTATTCTAGTTAGCCATTTATCTAATCTTTTTTCAAGGTTTTTAGCTTCTTTGCAATGGCTTCAAACTTCCTCCTTTAGTTCGGAGAAGTTGGATCATCTGAAGCCTTGTTCTCTCAGCTCGTCAAAGTCATTCTCCATCCAGCTTTGTTCCATTGCTGGCAAGGAGCTGTGTTCTTTGGAAGGGGGAGAGGCCTATGATTTTGAGCATTTTCAGCTTTTCTGTTCTGTTTTTTCCCATCTTTGTGGTTTTATCTACCTTTGGTCTTTGATGATGGTAACGTACAGATGGGGTTTTGGTGGGGATGTCCTTTCTGTTTGCTAGTTTTCCTTCTAACAGTCAGGACCCTCAGCTGCAGGTCTGTTGGAGTTTGCTGGAGGTCCACTCCAGATACTGTTTTCCTGGGTATCAGCAGCGGAGGCTGCAGAAGAGTGAATATTGCTGAATAGCAAATGTTGCTGCTTGATTGTTCCTTTGGAAGCTTCGTCTTAGAGGGGTACCTGACCGTATGGGGTGTCAGTCCGCCCCTACTGGGGGGTGCCTCCCGGTTAAGCTACTCAGGGGTCAGGGACCCACCTGAGGAGGCAGTCTGTCCGTTCTCAGGTCTCAAACTCTGTGCTGGGAGAACCACTACTCTCTTAAAATCTGTCAGACAGGGACATTTAAATCTGCAGAGGTTTCTACTGCCTTTTATTTGGGCTATTCTCTGTCCCCAGAGGTTTAGACTATAGAGGCAGGCAGGCCTCCTTGAGCTGTGGTGGACTCCACCCAGTTCGAGCTTCCCAGCCACTTTGTTTACCTACTCAAGCCTCAGCAATGGTGGGTGCCCCTCCCCCAGTTGCTGCCTTGCAGTTACATCTCAGACAGCTGTGCTAGCAATGAGGGAGGCTCCGTGGGTGTGGGACCCTCTGAGCCAGGCATGGGATATAATCTCCTGGTGTGCCATTTTCTAAGATCCTCATTTGGAAATGCAGAAATCACCTGTCTTCTGTGTCGCTCCCACTGGGAGCTGTAGCCTGGAGCTGTTCCCATTCAGCCATCTTGGAACTGCTGGTTGTGTTTTTGTTTTCTACAGGAGAGAGAAAGAATTAATTGTAAAGTGAGATGAATGATTTTGAAATGTTTTAGTATTATTGGCTTAAATGGTTACTTTTGTCATATTGATGAGGCTTTCAAATCAAGCATTAAACAATTTCTTCACATATTTAACATCTATAAAGTGTTTACTATGCTCCAGATACCATTCTAAGCCATTTACATATATTACACACACATGTAAAAATATATCTACATATAGCAACCCTATAAGGCAGGTACTGTTACTATTCTCATTTGATAGGTGACGTAACTAAAACACAAAGGCCTATCAGTTTTTTATTGGTAAATGCATGATTTCCAGTATTCAAACAGTGTTATGTTGCCTCTCTTCCATTCTTCCCAATTCTTCTAAATAGGATCCTTCCCAATAGGATTTTGAACTTTGCTTTGAAAAAATAATCTGAGAAATCCAATGAGAAAAGACAAGTTACCCTCTGATGTTAAAACTTAGATTATTTAATTTATTCAGTCAGTAAATATTTAATGAGTACTTACTGGATGTTAATTAGGTATTCATGTTACATCAGTGAAGAAAGTGGGGATATTCTTTGCCCTCCTTCAGAAGAGAAAACCAGTATATTTTAACCACATAAATAATTACATAATTACAATTTTTTTGATTCTGTACAAGAATAGTAATATAGCTAGAAGACAGTATGACAGAGACCTGGAGGAAGGTAGTATTTGTGGGTTACTAACATTGCCCACTTTCATAAAATGTAGTATCTAACTCACCCAGACATGTAAGTTAACTGAGTTCAGTTGGGAAGTTCTCACTTGAGGTTTATCATATATTGTTGTAGGCATATAATGACTGGGGCTAGAGTCAACTAAAGGCATGACTGGGAAGGCATTTAATGACATGGCTTCCTCAATCACATGTCTACAAATCACATGGTGTTTCATATAGTTAGCTTAGTCTTTTTTACAACATGGTAGTCTCTAGATAGCACAACTTATTCCTGGTGGTTGACTTCCCCAAGAGTGTGCATTGCAAAGACTCAGGCACAAATTGCAAGGCTTCTAATGACCTAGGCTGTAAAAACACATATTACTTATGTCACATTTTATTGATCCTAAAGCAAATCAAAGGTCAGCCCAAATTCAAGGAGAAGAAAATAGGCAGGGACATGAATATGGGAGGTGTGGTTCATTGGGGAGCCATGTTTGGGTATTAGTTACCACAATTTTCCATTTTCTCTATTCTCTGTTTCCACAGCTTCTACTGGATGGATGTTGGAATTTCTGGATTCATTTCCTATTTTTAAAAATCTTTTCTCTTCTATTTTGCTTCTCTCAGTCTTTTTCTTCTTTCTGGAATATTTTCTTAACTTTTTATCCAACCTATTTATTGAGTTATATATTTCTGTTTTGTTTTTTATTTTCATGAACTTGTTCTTGTCCCATACTTTTCCTTTTTTCATAGTATGCTGTTCCTGTTTCTTGATACAACATTTTTTCTCTCTCTCTTCTCATGTAAATTTTACAACAGTTTGAGCTGTTGTGAGTTTTGTTTAAGTTTACTATCCCTGGACTATTATATTTCCTCCTCACCCTATCCCAGTTTTGGCCTGCTTTTGTCTCTGCATTGAATGTTAAAGGCTTTTCTCAAATACCTTGTGATTTAAGACACTTAATCCTCAGATTTAAGAATGAGGCACTAAAAAAGTTGATTGAGTGAAGCTTATCAACTAATGGCACCATGAGAAATTTTGTAGGAATTTTGTCATTTTATGGGCCTTTTCTCATTAGCTATTGAGTTTCCCGAGGAAGGAATCATCCAGATTCTTGTCTAGATGTATAAGTTTAAGTACCAATATTCTAAAAACCCAAGTAAAAAGGGAGGCTGTTGGCCTCTGTATTTCTTAGTTTTCTTCAGAGAAATCAAACCAATGAAATATGTGTATACGCAGAAAGACATGTATTTATATAAAGAGATGTGTGTGTATTAGTGTATACTAAGAAATTTATTATTAGGAATTGGCTTATGTGACCATAAAGACTGGCAAGTCCAAATCTTCCATGTAGGTCCACAGACACTAGATCCAGAAGAGCCATTGGTGTAGTTCCAGTCCAAAGGCTGGCAAGCAGAGACACTGGAGGGTTGATGTGCAGGTAAAATCTGAAGATAAAGGTAAAGTCTTCTGGAGAATTTCATCTTGCTCAGGAGTTCAATCTTTTTGTTGTATTTAGGCTTTCAAGTGATTACACTAAGCCCACCCACATTATGAAGAGCAATCTGCTTACTCAAAGTTCACAAATAGAAATCTTAATTTCATCCAAAAACACCCTTAAAGTTGACATATAAAATTAGCCATCACAGTCTCACTGATGAGTATGTAGACTTTCAACTAATTTACTGTGAGGTTTTCAAAAAAGTACCTTACCTTCATTATTAGTTGTAACTGTTATCACAAAGACCAGAGTCCCTCCCGTTTTTAGGAAATGGAGTATTACTATGTTGCCCAGGCTGGCCCTGAACTTGTGGTCTTAAGCAATCGTCTCACCTCAGTCTCCTGAGTAGTTGGAACTACAGACATACAGTAACATGCCTGGCTCCTGAGTCCTTTTGTTTAAAACTCTTTACAGACTAAACTTCCAGCCCATGGCTGCTTTGATCAATAGAATGTGGCAAAATGGATACTATGTCAATTTGAGGCCTAGACTTTATATTTTATTTGGTATTGATATTCTGTAACTTGTAAATTGTACTTTATTATTAGAAGCACTCTACTACTTAACTTTTCCAGGTCAATAAGAAAAAATTACTTTATGATCAGGAATAATAAGATATAAGAAAGATAATTTTAGCAAAAACATGAAAGATGGATTTGTTTTTTTTTAATTTAATTTTATTATTATTATACTTTAAGTTCTAGGGTACATGTGCATAGCGTGCAGATTTGTTACATATGTATACTTG
>NW_012115455.1:1355383-1359593 GCF_000951035.1 Colobus angolensis palliatus
CTATGTTGAATAGGAGTGGTGAGAGAGGGCATCCCTGTCTTGTGCCAGTTTTCAAAGGGAATTTTTAGAGTTTTTGCGCATTCAGTATGACAATGGCTGTGGGTTTGTCATAAATAGCTCTTATTATTTTGAGATACGTTCCATCAATACAAGATGGATCTGTTTTTATTAATTTTTTAATTTTAATAGCTTTAGAGCTACAAGTGGAATTTTTTGTTACATGGATGAATTGTATAATGGTGAAGTTAGGATTTTAGTGCACCCATCACCTGAGTAGTGTACATATTACCCAATAGTTAGTTTTTCATTCATCACCTCCTGCCCACCCTTACCCCTTCTGCTTCTCCAATGTCTATTATGCCATTCTGTATGTCTTTGTGTACCCATAGCTAAGATTCCCACTTATATGTGAGAACATGAGGCATCTGCTTTTTAATTCCCAAGATAGTTCACTTAGTACAATGGGATCCATTTCCCTCCAAGTTGCTGCAAAAGTCATTATTTTGTTCTTTTTATGAGTGATTAGTATTTTGTTATATATATATATATACATATATATCCATATTTATACTAATATTTAAATTCCATTATTTTTATCCACTCATCAGCTTATGGGCAAGTAGCTTGATTCCATATCTTTGCAATTGAAAATTGTGCTGCAATAAACATACACATGCAAGTATCTTTCTGATACACTGACTTCTTTTTCTTTTCCTTTGGGTAGTTACTCAGTAGTGGGATTGCTGGATCAAATTGTAGAGCTACTTTTAGTTCTTTGAGAAATCTCCATACTGTTTTTCATAAAGATTTTGCTAATTTACATTCCTACTGGTAGTGTATATGCATTTCTTTTTCATCATATCTATGCCAGTATCTATTGTTCTTCACTTTATAAAAATGGCCACTTTGACTGGGGTAAGGTGATATCACAATAGGATTTTAATTTGTATTTCCCTGATTACCAATCATGTTGAGAATTTTCTTCATGTATGTTCGTCATTTACATATCTTCTTTTTTTGTGTTTTGTTAAGATTTTATACTTTTGTAGGTTTTTGGGGAACAGGTGGCATTTGTTTACGTAAGTAAGTTCTTTAGTAGTGATTTGTGAGATTTTGGTGCACCCATAGCTTGAGCATTATACACTGAACCCTGTTTGTAGTCTTTTATCCCTTACACTTTTCCCTCCCTTTCCCGTTGAGTCCCCAAGGCCCATCGTGTGATTCTTATGCCTTTGCATCCTCAGAGCTTATCTCCCACTTATGAGCGAGAACATACAATGTTTGTTTTTTCATTCCTGAGTTTCTTCACTTAGAATAATAGTCTCCAATCCCATCCAGGTTGCTGTGAATGCTATTAGTTCATTTCTTTTTATGACTGAGTAGTATTCCATTATATATATATACCATGGTTTCTTTATCCACTCTGATTAATGGGCATTTGGGATGATCCCACATTTTTGCAATTGAAAATCGTGCTGCTGTAAACATGTGTGAGCAAGTGTCTTTTTCGTCTGATTACTTCTTTTTCTCTGGGTAGTGGGATTTCTCGATTAAATGGTAGATCTACTTTTATTTCTTTACGGAATCTCCACACTGTTTTCCATAGTGGCTGCAGTAGTTTACATTCCCACCAGCAGTGTAGAAGTGTTCCTTCTTCACCACATCCATGCCAACATCTTTTTTTAAAAAATTTTTTGATTATGGCCATTCTTGCAGGAGTAAGGTAATATCGCATTGTGGTTATGATTTAAATTTCTCTGATCACTAGTAATGTGGAGAATTTCTTAATATATTTGTTGGCCATTTGTATATCTTCTTTTAAGATTGTCTGTTCATGTCCTTAAGCCACTTTTTGATGGGATTGTTTGTTTTTTCCTTGCTAATTTATTTGAGTTCATTGTAGATTCTGGATATTAGTCATTTGTCAGATGCATAGATTGTGAAGATTTTCTCCCACTCTATGGGTTTTCTGTTTACTCTGCTGACTGTTCCTTTTGATGTGCAAAAGCTCTTTAGTTTAATTAAGTCCCAGCTATTTATCTTTGTTTTTATTGCATTTGCTTTTGGGTCATTGGTCATGAAATTCTCGCCTAAGCGAATGTCTAGAAGCGTTTTCCCAAAGTTATCTTCTAGAATTCTTATAGTTTCAGGACATAGATTTGAGTCCTTGATCTATCTTAAGTTTATTTTTGTATAAGGAGAGAGGTGAGGATCCAGTTTCATTCTCCTGCATGAGGCTTGCCAGTTATCTCAGCACCATTTGTTGAATAGGGTGTCCTTTCCCCACTTCATGTTTTTGTTTCCTTTGGCAAAGATCAGTTGACTGTAAGTATTTGGGTTTATTTCTGGGTTCTCTATTCTGTTCCATTGGTCTATGTTCTTATTTTTATGCCAGTACCATGTTGTTTGGTGACTATGGCCTTATAGTATAGCTTGAAATCAGATAATATGATGCCTCCATATTTGTTCTTTTTGTTTAGTCTTGCTTTGGCTATGTGGGCTCTTTTTTGGCTTTATATGAATTTTAGGATATTTTCTGTTCTGTGAAGAATGATGGTGATATCTTGATGGGAATTGCATTGGATTTGTAGATTGCTTTTGGTAGGATGGTCATTTTCACAATATTGATTCTACCCATTCATGAGCATGGGATATATTTCTATTCATTTATGTCATCTATCATTTCTCTCAGCAGTGTTTTATAGTTTTCTTTGTAGAGATCTTTCATCTCCTTGGTTAGTTATATTCCTAAGTATTTTTTTTTTAACTATTTTAAAAGGGGTTGAGTTCTTGATTTGATTCTCAACTTGATTACTGTTAGTGTATAGGAGAACTACTGGTTTGTGTACACTAGTTTTGTATCTTGAAATTTTGCTGAATTCTTTGATCACTTCTAGGAGCTTTCCGGAGGATTCTATAGGGTTTTCTAGGTATACAATAATATCATCAGTAAACACCAAGAGTTTGACTTTCTCTTTACTAATATGAATGTCCTTTATTTCTTTCTCTTGTCTGATTGCTCTGGGTTAAACTTCCAGTACTACGTTGAATAGAAGTAGTGAGAGTGGGTATCTTTGTTATGTTCTGTATCTCAGAGGGAACACTTTCAACATTTTCATGTTCAGTATTATGTTGGCTGTGGGTTTGTCATAGATGGTTTTTACTACACTGAGGTATGTCTCTTGTATGTCGATTTTGCTGAGAATTTCAGTCATAAAGGAATGCTGGATTTTGTCAAATGCTTTTTCTGTGTCTATTGAGATAATCATGTAATTTTTGTTTTTAATTTCGTTTGTAAGGTGTGTCACATTTATTGACTTGCATATGTGAAACCATCCCTGCATCTCTGGTATGAAACCTACTTGATCATGACGGATTATCTTTTTAATGTTGGATTTGGTTAGCTAGTATTTCGTTGCAATTTTGGCATCTATGTTGATCAGGGATATTGGTCTGCAGTGTTCTTTTTTGGTTAAGTCCTTTCCTGGTTTTGGTATAAGGGTGACACTGGATTTACAGAATGGTTTAGGGAGGATTCCCTCTTTGTCTATTTTGTGTAATAGTGTCAATAGGATTGATATCAATTTTCTTTGAATGACTGGTCGAATTCAGATGTGAATTCTTTGAATGACTGGTAGAATTTCATCTGGTTCTGGACTTTATTCTGTTGGTAATTTTTAAATTAACATTTCAACCTCGCTGATTGTTGGACTGTTCAGGGTATCTAATTTTTCCTGATTTAAGGTAGGAGAGTTGTATTTTTTCAGAAATTTATTCATCTTTCCTAGGTTTTCTAGTTTACGTGTGTAAAGGTGTTCATAGTAGTCTTAAATAACCTTTGGTATTTCTGTCGTGTCAGGTGTAATGCCTTCTGTTTCATTTGTAATTGAGTTTAATTGGGTTTTCCCTGTTCTTTTCCTGGTTACTCTTGCTAATGGTCTATCAAGTTTGTCTTCTCGAAGACCCAGCTTTTTGCTTCCTTTACCTTTAGTATTTTATTTTGTTTGTTTCAACATTTATTACTGCTCTGATTTTGGTTATTTCCTTTCTTCTGCTGGTTTTGGGTTTGGTTTGTTCTTGTTTCTCTAGTACCTCGAGGTGTGACCGTAGACTGTCTATTTGTGCTCTTTCACACTTTTTGATGTAGGCATTTGGGGCTATATATGTTCCTCTTAGAACCACACTGGCTGTATCCCAGAGGTTTTGATAG
>NW_012115455.1:1364093-1385247 GCF_000951035.1 Colobus angolensis palliatus
GATTTTCCAGGTGTTGTGTGTCTCAGTTCCCCTGGTTAGGAAAAGGGATTCCCTTCCCCCTTGCGCTTCCCAGGTGAGGCGATGCCTCGCCCTGCTTCAGCTCTCCCTGGTCAGCTGCAACAGCTGAGCAGCACCGATTGTCTGGCACTCACTAGTGAGATGACCCCAGTACCTCAGTTGAAAATGCAGAAATCACCGGTCTTCTGTGTCCTTCACGCTGGGAGTTGGAGACTGGAGCTCCAATTTTTAAAGTTCTATCTTAATTTTGTTGTTGACCCAGTTATCAATCGTGAGCAGGTAATTTAATTTCCGTGTATTTGCATGGCTTTGAAGGTTCCTTTTGGAGTTGATTTCCAATTTTATTCCACTGTGGTTTGAGAAAGTACTTGCTATATTTTCGATTTTTAAAATATATCGAGAGTTGTTTTGTGGTCTATCATACGGTCTATCTTGGAGAAAGTCCCATGGGCTGATGAATAGAACATGTATTCTGTGGTTGCTTGGTAGAATGTTCTGTAAATATCTGTTAAGTCCATTTGTTTCAGAGTACAATTTAAATCCTTTTTTTTTTTGTCAATATTCTGTCTCAATGATGTGTCTAGTTCTGTCAATGAAGTACTGAAGTCCCTGACAATTATTGTGTTGCCGTCTGTCTCATTTCTTATGTCCAGTAGTAATTGTTTTATAAATTTAGGAGCTCCAATGTTAGGTGCATATATATTTAGGATTGTGACATTTTCTGATGGATAAGAGTTTTTATTATTATATAATATTTCTCTCTTTTTTAACTGCTGTTGCTTTAAAGTTTGTTTTGTCTGATATAATAGCTGCTCCTGCTTGCTTTTGATGTCCATTTGCATAGAATGTCTTTTTCCACCCCTTTACTTTTAGTTTATATGAGTCCATATGTATTAGTTGGGTCTCTTAAAGGCAGCAGATAGATGGTTGTTGAATTCTTATTTATTCTGCAAGTCTGTATAAGTCTGCATATTTTAAGTTGAGCATTTAGGTCATTTACATTTAATGTTAGTATTGAGATATGAGGTACTATTTTATTCATCATGCTATTTGTTACCTGTATATCTTGGTGCTGCTTTTAATTGCATTTTTGTTTTACAGGTTCTGTCAGATATATGCTTTAAAGAGATTCTGTTTTGATGTGTTTCCAGGATTTGTTTCAAGATTTAGAGCTCATTTTAGCAGTTCTTGTAGTGCTGCCTTGGTAGAGGTGTATTATCTGCATTTGTTCAAAAATGACTGTATCTTTTCTTCATTTATGAAGCTTAGCTCTGCTGGATACAAAACTTCTTGGCTAATAATAGTTTTTTTTCAAGGAGGCTTAAGATATGGCTCAATTCCCTTCTAGTTTGTAAAATTTCTGCTGATAAATAAATAATCTGATAGATTTTCTTTTACAGGTTACTTGGTGCTTTGACTCAAAGCTCTTAAGATTCTTTTCATTAACTTAACATTAGATAACCTGATGACAATGTGCCTAGGTGATAATCTTTGTGTGATAAATTTCCCAGGTGCTTTTGAGCTTCTTGTATTTGCTTATCTAGGTATCTAGCAAGACTGGGTAAGTTTTCCTATATATTTTTCCAAATATGTTTTCCAAACTTTTAGACTGCTCTTCTTCCTCAGGGAAGTCAATTATTCTTACGTTTGGTCATTTAACATAATCCTAGACTTTTTGCAAGCTTTGTGCATTTTTTCTTATTCTTTCTTCTTTCTTTCTTTCTTTCTTTCTTTCTTTCTTTCTTTCTTTCTCTATTTCTTTCTTTCTTTCTTTATTTTTTTTAACTTCAAGTTCTGGGATACAAGTGCAGAATGTGCAGGTTTTTTTACATAGGTATACATGTGCCATGGGAGTTTACTGCAACTATTAGCCTGTTAACTAGGTTTTCACAATAGCATGCATTTGGTATTTGTCCTAATGTTCTCCATCCCCTTGCCCCACATCCCCTAACAGACCCCATTGTGTAATGTTCCCCTCCCTGTGTCCATGTGTTTTCCTTGTAAAATTCCTACTTATGAGTGACAATATGCGGTGTTTGGTCTTCTGTTCCTGTGTCAGTTTGCTGACAATGATGGCTTCCAGCTTCAACCATGTCCTTGCAAGGGACATGAACTCATTCTTTTTATGGCTTCATAGTATTCCATGGTGTATATGTGCCACATTTTCTTTATCCAGTCTATCATTGATGGGCATGTGGGTTGGTTGCAAGTCTTTGCTATTGTAAATCATACTGCAATAAACATGTGTGCACGTGTCTTTATAGTAGAGTGATTTATAATCCTTTGCGTATATACTCAGTAATGGGATTGCTGGGTCAAATGGTATTTCTGGTTCTAGATCCTCGAGAAATCGCCAAACTGTCTTCCACAATGCTTGAACTAATTTACATTCCAATCAACTGTGTAAAAGTGTTCTTATTTCTCCATAACCTCACCAGCATCTGTTGTTTCCTGATTTTTTTAATGATCACCATTCTAACTGGTATGAGATGGTATTACATTGTGGTTTTGATTTAAATTTCTCTAATGACCAGTGATGATGAGCATTTTTTCATGTGTCTGTTGGTTGCATAAATGTCTTCGTTTGAGAAGTGTCTGTACATATCCTTTGCCCAATTTGGATGGGGTTGTGTGTTTTTTTTCTTGTAAATTTGTTTAAGTTCCTTATAGATTCTGGATATTAGACCTTTGTCAGATGGGTAGATTGCAAAACTTTTCTCCCATTCTGTAGGTTGCCTGTTCACTCTGATGTGATAGTTTCTTTTGCTGTGCAGAAGCTCTTTAGTTTTATTAGATCCCATTTGTCAATTTTGACTTTTGTTCCAATGACTTTTGGTGTTTTAGTCATGAAGTCCTTGCCCATGTCTATGTCCTGAATGTTATTGCCTAGGTTTTCTTCTAGGGTTTTTATGGTTTTGGGTTTTACATTTATGTGTTTAATCCATCTTGAGATAACTTTTGTATAAGGTGTAAAGAAGATATCCAGTTTCCATTTTCTGGATATGGCCAGCCAATTTTCCATCACTATTTATTAAATAGGGAATCCTTTTCCCATTGCTTGTTTTTGTCAGTTTTGTCAAAGATCAGATGGTTGTAGATGTGTAGTGTTATTTCTAAGACCTCTGTTCTGTTCCATTGGTCTATATAACTATTTTGGTTCCAGTACCATGCTGTTTTGGTTACTGTAGCATTTTAGTATAAAGTCTGGTAGCGTGATGCCTCCAGCTTTGTTCTTTTTTTCTTAAGCTGATCTTGGATATGTGGGCTCTTGTTTGGTTCCATATGAAATTTAAAGAGTTTTTTCTAATTCTGTGAAGAAAGTCAGTGGTAGCTTGATGGGGATAGCACTGAATCTATAAATTCCTTTGGGCAGTATTGCCGTTTTCATGATATTGACTCCTCCTATCTATGAGCATGAAATGTTTTTCCATTTGCTTGTGTCCTCTCTTATTTCCTTGAGCAGCAGTTTGTAATTCTCCTTGAAGAGGTCCTTCACTCCCTTGTAAGTTAAATTCTTGGGTATTTTATTTTCTTTGTAGCAATTGTGAATGGAAGTTCACTCAGGATTTGATTCACAGTTTGTCTATTTTTTGGTTTATAGGAATGCTTGTGATTTTTGCACATTTATTTGGGATCCTGAGACTTGGTTGAAGTTGCTTATCAGCTTAAGGAGATTTTGGGCTGAGACAATGGGGTTTTCTAATATACAATCATGTCATCTGCAAACAGAAACAATTTGACTTCCTCTCTTCCTATTTGAATACCCATTGCTTCTTTCTTTTGCCTGATTGTCCTGTCCTGAACTACCAATACTATGTTGAACAGCAGTAGTGAGAGGGCATCCTTGTCTTGTGCGTCAAGATTTTGACAATTCAGTACGATATTGGTTATGGGTGTGTCATAAATAGCTTTTATATTTTGAGATACGTCCCATCAATACTTAGTTTACTGAGAGTTTTTAGCATGATGGGATGTTGAATTTTATCAAATGCCTTTTCTGCATGTATTCAGATAATCATGTGGTTTTTGTCATTGGTTCTGTTTATATGATGGATTAAGTTTATTGATTTGCATTTGTTGAGCCAGTCATGCATCCCAGGAATGAAGCCACCTTGATTGTGGTGCATAAGCTTTCTGATGTGCTGCTGGACTCAGTTTGTCAGTATTTTATTGAGGATTTTTGCATCAATATTCATCAGGGATATTGGAATGAAATTTTATTTTTTTGTTGTGTCTCTGCAAGATTTCAGCATCAGGATGATGCTGTCCTCATAAAATTAGTTGAGGAGAAGATCCTCTTTTCCTATTGTTGAAATAGTTTCAGATGGAATGGTACCAGCCCCTCTTTGTACCTCTGGTGGAATTTTGCTGTGATTCCATCTGGTTCTGGGCCTTTTTTGGTTGGTAGGCTATTAATTACTGTCTCAATTTTAGAACTTGTCATTGATCTTCTCAGGGATTTGACTTCTTACTGGTTTAGTCTTGGGAGGGCATGTGTGTGTCCAGGAATTTATCCATCTCTTCTAGATTTTCTCATTTATTCGCATAGAGGTGTTTGTAGTATTCTCTGATGATAGTTTGTATTTCTGTGGATATATTGGTTGTGATAGATATTCCCTTTATCATTTTTTATTGTGTCTATCTGATTTTTCTGTCTTTTCCTCTTTATTAGTCTAGCTAATGGTCCATCTGTTTTGTTAATCTTTTCAAACAACCAGCTGCTAGATTCAATTTTTTGAAGGATTTTTCATGTCTCTATCTCCTTCAATTCTGCTCTGATCTTATTATTTGTCTTCTGTTAGCTTTTGAAATTTTTTGCTCTTGCTTCTATGGTTCTTTTAATTGTGTTATTTGAGTGTCGATTTTAGATCCTTCCACCTTTCTAATGTGGGCATTTAGTGCTACAAATTTCACTCTAAGCACTGCTTTAAGTGTGTCCCAGAGATTCCAGTATGTTGTCTCCTTGTTCACATAGGTTTCAAGGAACTTCTTGATTTCTGCCTTAATTTCTTTATTTACCCACTAGTCATTCAGGAGCATATTGTTCAGTTTCCATGTAGTTGTGAGGTTTTGAGTGAGTTTCAAAAAAATAATAACTTTATTGCACTGTGGTCTGAGAGATTGTTTGTTATGATTTTCATTCTTGTGCATTTGCTGAGTGGTGTTTTACTTACAACTATGTTTTCAATTTAAAATGCATGCTATATGACACTGAGAAGAATGTATATTCTGTTGATTTGGGATGGAGAATACTGTAGATGTCTATGAGGTTCACTTGGTCTAGAGCTGGGTTCACGTCCTGAATATCTTTGTTTATTTTCTGTCTCGTTGATCTGTCTAATATTGACATTGTGGTGTTAACGTCTCCCACTATTACTGTGTGGTTGTCTAAGTCTCTTTGTAGGTCTCTCAGAACTTGTTTTAAGAATTTGGGTGCTCCTGTATTGGGTGCATATATGTTTAAAATAGTTATCTCTTCTTGTTGCATTGATCCTTCTACCATTATATAATGCTCTTCTCTTTTTTTGATCTTTGTTGGTTCAAAGTGTGTTTTATCAGACTCTAGGATTGCAACCCCTGCTTTTTTTGCTTTCTATTTGCTTAGTAGATATTCCTCCAACCCTTTATTGTGAGTCCGTGTGTGTCTTTGTACATCAAATGGATCTCCTGAAAGCAGCACACCAATGAGTCTTGACTCTTTAGCTAATTTGCCAGTCTGTTTCTTTTAATTGGGGCATTTAGCCCATCTACATTTAAGGTTAATATTGTTATGTGTGATTTGGATACTGTCATCATGATGCTAGCTGGTTTTACACATTAGTTGATGCAGTTTCTTCATAGTGTCATTGGTCTTTATATTATGGTGTGTTTTTCCAGTGACTGGTACCAGTCTTTCCTTTCCATATTTAGTGCTTCCTTCAGAAGCTCTTGTAGGGCAGACCTGTTGGTGATAAAGTCCTTCAGCATTTGCTTGTCTGTAAAGATTTTATTTCTCCTTCCCTTATGAAGCATGGATTGGCTGGATATGAAATTCTGGCTTGAAAATTCTTTTCTTTAAGAATGTTGAATATTGGCCCCCACTCTCTTCTGGCTTGTAAAGTTTCTGCAGAGAGATCTGCTTTCAGTCTGATGAGCTTCCCTTTGTAGGTAACCTGACTTTTCTGTCTGGCTGCTCTTAACATTTTTTCCTTCATTTCATCCTTGGATAATCTGAAAACTATGTGTCTTGGGGTTGCTCTTCTTGAGAGGTATTTTAGTGGTGTCCTCTGTATTTTCTGAATTTGAACTTTGGCCTGTCTTGCTAAATTAGGGAAGTTCTCCTGGGTAATATTCTTAAGTGTGTTTTCCAACTTAGGTCCATCCTCCCCATCACTTTCAGGTACACCAATCAATCATAGGTTTGGTCTTTTCCCATAGTCTCATATTTCCTGGAGGCTTTGTTTGTTCCTTTTTTCCTACAATCTTGTCTTCATGCCTTATTTCATTCATCAAGTTGATCTTCAATCTCTGATATACTTTCTTCCACTTGTTCGATTTGGCTGTTGATATCTGTGTATGCTTCATGAAGTTCTTGTGCTGTGTTTTTCACCTCCATCAGGTCATTTATGTTCTTCTCTGAACTGGTTATTCTAGTTAGCAGTTCCTGTAACCTTTTAGCAAGGTTCCTTCGCTTCCTTGCATTAGGTTAGAACATGCTGCTTTAGCTCAGAGGACTTTGTTATTATCCATCTTCTGGAGCCTACTTCTGTCAATTCATCAATCTCATTCTCCACCCAGTTTTGTGGCCTTGCTGGAGAACAGTTGTGATCATTTGGAGAAGAAGAGGCATTCTGGTTTTTGGAATTTTTATCAATTTTGTGCTGTTTTTTCCCTCATTTTGGTGGATTCATCTAGCTTTGATCTTTGAGGCTGATGACCTTTGGATGAGGTTTTTGTGTGGGGGTCCTTTATGTTGATGCTGATGTTGTTGCTTTCTGTTTGTTAGTTTTTCTTCTGACAGCCAATTCCCTCTTCTGCAGGTCTGCTGCAGTTTTCTAGAAGTGTATTCCAGACCCTGTTCACCTGGCTATCACCACTGGAAGCTGCAGAACAGCAAAGATTTTTTCCTGCCCCTTCCTCTGGAAACTTCATCCCAGAGGGGCACCAGCCTGATGGCAGCTGGAGCTCTCCTCTATGAGGTGTCTGTCGACCCCTGCTGGGAGATCTCTCCCAGTCAGGAGGCTCGGTGGTCAGGGACCGACTTTAGGAAGCAGTCTGTCATTTAACAGAGCTGCTGTGCCATGCTGGGCGAATCCTTCCTGTCAGGATCAGCTGCTCTCTTTAGAGCTGGCAGGCAGGAACAATTAAATCAGCTGAAGCTGCACCCATAGCCACCCCTTTCCCCAGGTACTCTGTCCCAGGGAAATGGGGGTTTTGTCTGTAAGCCCCTGACTGGGGCTGGTACTTTTCCTTCAAAGATGCCCTACGCAGTGAGGTGGAAACTAGAGAAGCAGTCTGGCCATAGCTGCTTTGCCGTGCCCAGTCCAGATCTCCCAGTCTCCTAGCATTGTCAGGGAAAAACCACCTACTAAAGCCTCAGTAATGGCAGACACCCATCTCCCCTCCAAGCTCGATCATCCCACATTGACTTCAGACTGCTGTACTGGCAGCAAGAATTTCAAGCCAGTGGATCTTAGCTTGCTGGGCTTCGGGGAGTGGAACCCACTAAGCGAGACCACTTGGCTCCCTGGCTTCAGCCCTCTTTCCAGGGGAGTGAACGGTCCTGTCTCGCTGAGGTTCCAGGTGCCACTGGGGTATGAAAAAACCTCCTATGGCTAGCTTAATGTCTGCTCAAACAGCAGCCCAGTTTTGTGCTTTCAACCCAGGGCCCTGTTGGTGTAGGCACATGAGAGAATCTCTTGATCTGCGGATTGCAAATACCTTGGGAAAACCGTAGTAATCCAGCTGGGTAGCACTTTGCCTCATGGCTTCCCTTGGCTGGGGGAAGGCTGGTCCCTGGCCCCTTGCACTTCCCTGGTGAAGCGACACCCCACCCTGCTTCTGCTTGCCCTCCATGGGTTAGACTCATTGCCTAGCTGGTCCCAATTAGATGAAGTGGGTACTTCAGTTAGAAATACATAAATCATCTGCCTTCTGCATTGAACTCACTGGGAGCTGCAGACTGGAGCTGTTCCTATTCAGCCATGTTGGCCGCTCTCTGTTGTTCTTTTTTTCTTCGGATTTGTAGGATTGGGTTAATTTGAAAACCTTGTCTTCGAGCTCTGAAGTTCTTTCTTCTGCTTGTTCAATTCTATTGCTGAGACTTCCCAGAGAATTTTTCACTTCTCTAATTGCATCCACTATTTCCTGAAGTTTTTATTGTTTTTTCTTTCTGCTATCCATTTCACTGAAGATTTTTTCCCCCATGTTCCTTGTATCATTTTTTTAAATATTTTTAAAATTTGTCTTCATCTTTCTGTGGTGCCTTCATGATTAGCTTAATAACTTACCTTCTGAATTCTTTTTCAGGTAAATCAGAAATTTCATCTTGGTTTGGATCCATTGCTAGTGAGCTAGGGTGATTTTGGGGGGGGGGTTAAATAATCTTGTTTTGTCATATTACCAGAATTGTTTTTCTGATTTTTTTTCTCATTTGGGAAGACTATGTCAGAGCAAAGATCTAGGACTCAAGGTAGCTCTTCAGATTCTTTGATCTCAAGGGGTGTTCCACTGATGTAGTACTCTCCCCCCTTTTTTGGGCATGTGGCTTTTTCAGAGCTGAGCTGTAGTGGTTGTTATCTATCTTCTGGATTTAGCCACCCAGCAGGTCTACCAGGCTCCAGGCTGGTACTGGGGGTTGTCTGCACATATTCCTGTGATGTGAACCCTCTGCAGGTGTCTCAGCCATTTATACTAGAACCTGCTCTGGTGGAGGTAGAAGGGGGCTGAAATAGACTCTGTGAGGTTCTTTAGTTTTGGTTGTTTAATGTACTAATTTTCGGCTGGTTGGCCTCCTGCCAGGAGGTGGTACTTTCAAGACAGCCTCAG
Source organism: Colobus angolensis palliatus (assembly GCF_000951035.1). Classification (NCBI taxonomy): domain Eukaryota; kingdom Metazoa; phylum Chordata; class Mammalia; order Primates; family Cercopithecidae; genus Colobus; species Colobus angolensis. The sequence continues at coordinate 1,373,139 of NW_012115455.1, forward strand.
CTGTGGTAGCATAGGGAGAATCAGGTGGTGGGCTGTGCCCTAGAACTCCCAAGAGTATATTACTTTTGTCTTCAGCTACCAGGGTGTGTAGGGAAAGGCCATTAGGTGGGGGTAGGGCTAGGTGTGTCTCAGCTCAGACTCTTCTTGGGTGGGTCTTCCTGCAGCTGCTGTGGGGGATTGGGGTATGGTTCCCAGGTCAATAGATTTATGTTCCCAGGATGATTATAGCTGCCTACTCTGTGTCATGCAAGTTGTCAGGGAAGTGGGGGAAAGCCAGTAGTCACAGCCCTCACCTAGCTCCCATGCAACCCAAAAAGCTGGTCTCATTCCCACCATACTCCCTCAACAGCACTGAGTCTATTTTCAGGCAGTGGGTGATCAGGGCTTAGAACATGCCCCAAGCTATCGGCCTTCCAGTTGCAAGAGCAAGGATGGCTTTTGTGCCACCCCACCTGTGGAGTCTGCACACTGAAATCATGCCCTCCCTTGAGTTCTGGCCATTAGACTTGGTGTTCAGTTGGAATGGTTACAAAGTTCAGCTGGAGGTTTCCTTCTCCCTGTGGTTTTTTCCCAGTACCTCTGGTAGCCCTCCAAAAGGACCCCTGTGAGACTAGGTATAAATGGTTTGCTAGGGGACCCAGTAATCCCACAAGGCTTTTCTCACTGCTTCCTGTACCCCTGTATTTCACTTGGCTGTCTAAATTGAATCAGATCCACATAAGGTAAGAATCTTCTCCTATTACTTAGACCTTCAGTTTCCCCAGTGAGAGTGTGTGCTCAGGGGCAGAAGAACCCTCTTTCCTACATTAACTGCTTGGGCACTCACAGTATTTATGGTGTCTCCTGGGTCTTGCAGGATCAATCCACTTTCTTCAGAGGGTCTGTGGGATTTTGTGGCTTTGCTGGTTTATTCCTCCAGTAGTTCTGGAACAAAAGTTCATGATGAGAGTCTCCACACACTGCTCTGTCCATATGTGTGGGAGCTGCCTATATATCTTCTTTTGAGAAATGTCCATTTATATCCTTTGGTCACTTTTTAATCAGATTATTTGCTTTTATCTTGCTGATTTGTTTGGGTTCCATGTAGATTCTCAATATTAGTCCTCTGTCAGATACATAATTTGAAAATATTTTATCTTGTTCTATAGGTTATCTGTTTAATCTGATTTTTTGTTGTGCAGAAATTTTTTGGTTTAAGTCTCATGTGTTTATTTATTTTTGTTGCATTTTATTTTGGGGATTTAGTCGTAAATTTTTTGCCTAGGCCAATGTCCAGAAGATTTTTTTTTAAAAATACATTTTCTTCTAAAGTTTTTATAATCTCAAACCTTAGATGTAGCTTACTCCATCTTGAGTTATTTTTTGTATACAGTAAGAGAGAAATCCAGTATTATTCTTAAACAGGTGCCCATCCAATTTTCCCAGAATCATTTATACAATAACATGTCCTTTCCTCAATTTATGTTTTTTAATGCTTGTTCATAGGTTAATTTATTGTAAATATTTGGCTTTATTTCTGGATTCTCTATTCTGTTCCATTAACTTATGTATCTACTTTTATACCATACTGTTGAAGGCCAAAAGAATGAGGGTCTACATCAACTCAGTATACCACTGGAGTCTATATGAGTAAACAGCAAACTGTTTCTCATAAAAGCAGGATGTTGGCAAACTGATAAACTGTGTCTGCCACCCAGGAGGAGTGCTGAGGGCAGTCACAACCCAGGCACAAGTGTTTCTTGTGATTAGGCATAACTGAAACCTGTTAGCAATAACGTGAACCTGTGATCAATTAAGCTGTTGAGCATTCCTTACCTCCTCCTCCCTGCTCTTTCTACCTAATAAATACGAAGGGCTGTAGAGGGTCAGGTGGCTGCCTTTGTTCAGTAGAAGCAGGGAGCCCTTTTCTTCATTTCTTCTTTCTTCTTCTTCCCCATGTTACCCTTCATTTAAAATAATTACTTTTGTCTTAAGTTTTCATTTTTTTTTTTTTATACTTTAAGTTCTAGAGTACATGTGCACAACGTGCAGGTTTGTTACATATGTATACCTGTGCCATGTTGGTGTGCTGCATCCATCAACTCTTCAGCACCCATCAATTCATCATTTATATCAGGTATAACTCCCCAGTGCAATCCCTCCCCCCTCCCCCCTCCCCATGATAAGCCCCAGTGTGTGAAGTTCCCCTTCCCGAGTCCAAGTGATCTCATTGTTCAGTTCCCACCTATGAGTGAGAACATGCGGTGTTTGGTTTTCTCTCTTAAGTTTTCATTTCTACGTTCATCCCCTTTGTTCAGTCTCATAATGATGATCTCAAGTAGTAACAGTAGTAGCTCTTGTAATGATGGTCTTAAGTAGTAACAGTAGTAACTGCAGTAATGAGGGTCTCAAGTAGTAACCATGGCAGTCAGTCACACTATACCATGCTGTTTCTATTACTACAGCCTTGTATAATTTGAAGTTGTGTAATGTGATGCCTCCAAATTTATTCTTTTTGCTTAGAATTGCTTTGGCTATTAAGGTTCTTTTTTGATTCCATATGGATTTTAGAATTTCTTTTTCTAATCCTATAAAAATGCTGTTGGTATTTTGATAAACACATTTAATCTCTAGATTGGTTTGGGTAATATGGGCATTTGCATAATGTTTATGATACTGATTCTTCCAATTCATGATCATGGGATGTATTTCCATCTGCTTGTGTCATCTATAATTTCTTTCAACAGTGGTTTGTAGTTCTCCTCATAGAGATTTTTAATCTGCTTCTTTAAGTGTATTCCCAGATTGTTTTTATAGTTATTATAAAAGGGATTGAGTTCTTTATTGGATGCTCAGTTTGGTTATTGTTGGATGTATAACAGTACTACTTATTTGTGTACATTGATCTAGTATCCTAAGACTTTACTGAATTTATTTATCAGATCTAGGAGTCTTTTGGAGTTGTCTTTAGGGTTCTCTGTGTATAAGATTATATAAATGACAAAGAGAGGTTGACTTTCTCTTTTCCAATTTGAATGCCTTTTTATTTGTTTTTCTCTGGGCCTAGACTTTAAAACAGGTTTTCTCAAGCTTGGCACTATGGCCATTTGGGGTTAAAAAATTATTTGCAGTGGCTGGGCGCGGTGGCTCATGCCTGTAATCCCAGCACTTTGGTAGGTCATGGTGGTTGGATAACAAGGTCAGGAGATCGAGATCATCCTGGTTAACATGGTGAAACCCCACCTCTACTTAAAAAAAAAAAAATATTTAGCTGGGCATGATGGCATACACCTGTAGTCCCAGCTACTCGGGAGGCTGAGACAGGAGAATGGTGTGAACCTGAGAGGCAGAGCTTACAATGAGCCGGGATCGTGCCACTGTACTCCAGCCTGGGTGACAGAGTGAGACTCTATCTCAAAAAAAAAAAGTATTTGCAGTATTAGACTAGCCTCTACATTGCAGAGTACCTAGCAGCATACCTGGCCTCTACTAACCAGGTATCAGTTGCAATCTCTTTCCAGTTGTGACAAATAAAAGTTATCTCTAAACATTGTCAAATATCCTCTAGTGCAAAATAACACCCAGTTGAAAACCACTAATTTTAAAAGATTAGTGGCTTCTGCTTTCTTTTTAGTGGAACACTTAATGTGTGCTCTGAGGAAAGCCAGTCTGACTATCCTGAAATAATCATGCTATTAGGAAGCCTGCATAAGGAAAGAGATGCCTGCTTGTCCCTCAGCTATTCTGACTATCCCAGCCCAGGCGACAGATGTGTACATTAAAAAGTCATCCTGGATGGTCAACCAGTAAAGTTTTATTTATTTATTTATTTATTTTTTTATTTTTTTTAAGGATATTTTCAACTTTTGGATACAAGGGGTACATGTGCAGGTTTTTTACATGGGTATATTGTGTGAAGATGAGGTTTGGGATAAGGATCCTGTCACTTATGTAGTGAGGATAGTACCCAATAACTAATTTTTTGACTCATGTCTTCCCTCCCTGCCTATTCCCTCTTGGAGTCCAGAGTATCTATTGTTTCCATCTTTATGTTCATGAGTACCCAGTGTTTATCTCCCAATTATAAATGAGAACATATGATATTGATTTTATTTTCATGTATTAATTAACTTAGGATGATGACCCCCAGTTGCATCCATGTTGCTGCAAAGAATATTATTTCATTCTTTCTCATGGCTACATAGTATTCCAATGTGCTTGTGTAACATATTTTCTTTATCCAATTCACCAATGATGGGCACCTAGGCTGATTCATGTCTTTGCTATTGTGAGTAGTGCTCTAAAGAATATACCAGTGTGTGTTTCTTATTGATAGAACAATTTATTTTCTTTTGGGTATATACCCACTAATATAATTACTGGGTCAAATAACATCTCTGTTTTAAGTTCTTTGAGAAATATTCAAACTACTTTCCACGGTGGCCAGACTAATTTACATTCTCATCAACAGTGTAGAACTATTCCTTTTTCTCCTTAGCCTCTCCAATATCTTATTATTATTATTAATTTTTTTTTTACTTTTTAGTAGTAGCCACTCTGAATGATTTGAAAAGGTATTTCATTGTGGTTTTTGTTTGCATTCCTCTGGTGATTAGTGATGTTGAGTTTTTCTTGTGCATTTGTTTGCCACTTGTGTGTTTTCTTTTGAAAAGTCCTTGTTCATGTCCTTTCCCCCTCCCTTTTTCTAATGGAACTATTTGGTTGTATTTTGTTGATTTGCTTAAGTTTCTTATTGATTCTGAATATTAGACCTTTGTCAGATGCATTACTTGCAAATATATTTTTTCCATTCTGTAGGTTGTCTGTTTACTCTGTTGATAGTTTCTTTTCCTGTACAGAAGCTCTTTATTTTAATTAGGTCCTACTTGTCAATTTTTGTTTTTGTTGCTATTGCTTCTGGGAACTTAGTCAATAATTGTTTTTTGCCAAGGCTGAGATTGAGAAGATTGTTTCCTTGGTTTTCTTCTAGGGTTTTTATAGTATGTGTTCTTACATTTAAATCATTAATCCACCTTGAATTTATTTTTCTCTGTTGGTAATCTGCTAGGTAGGTTAACAAAGACAAACATGAGAAGATCCAGATAAGTTTAATCGGAACGACAAAGGTGACATTACAAACAAACCTGAAGAAATACCAAAGGTCCTCAGAGGCTATTATCAACAACTCTATGCACACAAATTTACAAATCTAGAGGGAATGCATAAATTCCTGAGGACATATAAGCTCCCAAGATTGAGTCAGGAGACCATGAGAACCTGAAGAGACCAATAACAAGTTCTGAAATTGAAAAAGTAATTTAGAAAATTTATCAATCATAAAAAAAACCTTGATCAGCTGAATTCTACCAGACATTCCAAAAAATTGAAGAGAAAGGATTTTTCCCTAACTTACTCTATGAAGCCAGCATCCGCCTGATGCCAAAATGTGGGAGAGACACAATAACAAAAAAAGAAAACTTCAGACCAATCTCCCTGATGAACATAGATGCAAAAATCTTCAACAAAATACTAGCAAACCAAATACAACAGCCAACCAAAAGGCTAATCCACTGTGATCAAACAGTCTTTATTGCTGGGATGCGAAGTTGGTTTGTCATATACAAATCAAGAAATGTGATTCACCACACCAACAGAACTACAAGCAAAAGCCATATTATCATCACAATCGATGCAGAAAAAGCTTTCAATAAAAACCAATCTTCCTTTATGATAAAAACCCTCAACAGACTAGACATCGAGGAAACATACCTCAAAATAATAAGAGCCATCTATAACAAATCCACAGCCAACACAATGCACAAAAACCGAAACCATTCACCTTGAGAACTGGAACAAAACAAGAATGTCCACTCTCACTACCCTTACTCAGCGTAGTCCTGGAAGACCTAGCCAGAGAAATCAGGCAAGAGAAAAAAAATAAAAATAAAAAATATCCAGCTAGAAAGTGAAGCAGTCAAGCTATCTCTTTTCATGGACTATATGATTATATAACTGGAAAACCCTAAATACTCCAACCAACAAAAGGCTTCTAGAACTGATAAACAACTTCAGTTCAGTTTCAGGATACAAAACCAATATTCAAAATCAGTAGCCTTTCTATACATAAATGATGTTCAAGATGAGAGTAAAATAAAGGATACAATTCCATTCAAAATAGCCGAAAATATTGAAATATGTATGAATGCAGCTAATCAAGGAAGTGAAAGATCTCTACAAGGAGAACTACAGAACACTTCAGAAAGAAATTAGAGTTGACAGAAATAAATGGAAAAATATTCCATGCTAATGGATTGTAAGAATCAATATCATTAAAATGACCACACTGACCAAAGTAGTTTTAGATTCAACATTATCTCCATCAAACTTCCAAAGTCATTTTACACAGAATTAGCAAACAACTATTCTAAAACTCATATGTAACCAAAAAAGAGCCTAAATAGCCAGTAGTTTTAGATTATTCTAGCCCTATCACCCATCACCATTTAACTGTAACCACATGAGGGACTCCAAATGAGAAGCTGATTCTTGACAACCTATGGTTTTATTGTAATGGATTAAAATTAAAATTTATTTTATTTTGATTTTAAGCCATTAAATTTTGGAATAGTTTGTTACAACATAGTAAGTGGAATAGAAATTATCAAAGTAATAATGCAAGAATATTTATAAGATTAAAGTAATTAAAATTTTATATTAAAAGAATCCATCAATTACTTGGCACAATGATCTTTTAAAAAAGTAAGTATACCAAGGGATACACAGGATCCAAAAACTTAAAACGGCAATCTAAAAGTGTACACATTTATATTCTCTTTCTGTCTCACACATATCCCACAGAAGGTTAAACAAAAGAGTGGCACAGGACTTCCCAACAACAAGACTAGAAGCTTGAAGATGAGTCATATCTTAAAAATTATGAGATAAAGTAATTTGTAACCTACATTTCTATTTCTAGGCAATTTATCAATCAAGTATGGAAGTAAAATTAGAACATTTTCATAATGTAAAGCTTCAAAAAATTTATCCTCTATGCACTCTTTCAGAAAAATAACAGAAAAATTATTTCATTATGTCAAGTGTGCAGACTTTATTTTGTCAAAAAAGCCTTCCTGAACTGCCAGAGCATCTCCTTCGAGAACTCTCCCATTTGGGATGGGCAGAAATATGGTTGTTTACTGGAAGTGAGACAAACCTGGATTTAAGTCACCATCTAATGATGAAAAGGTGGAAGCAAGTTAGAGAAAAATATATAGAAAAAAAAAGAAAATCAACAGATAAATTACAAAGAATGTCTAAACAAACATATGCAATATCCAATGAAAAGCAAAAAAAAAAAGACAGAAGATGGGAATAAATAATCAACACTTCAATGCAAAAACATAGCCGTAGATTCACAAGACAAGATAGGAAACAAGGAATCATAACCTCCTCAAATGAACAAAACAAGGGACCAGTGATTGACCCTAATGAGATGGCTATAAATGAACTCTGATCAATAGCTTACAATATCAATTTAAAGGAAACTCCGTGATCTCCAAGATAGCACAGAAATGCAATTCAGAAATTTATCAGAGAAAATTAACAAAAAAAATTAATGAAAAATCAAACAGAAATATTTGAACTAAGAAATACATTTGCTGAACTTAAAAGTTTATCAGAGTCTCTCAACAGCAGAACAAATCAAGCATAGAAAAGAATCAGTGAGCTTGAATGCAGGCTATTTTAAATACACAGAGGTGGAAAAAAGGAATGAAAAAAATGAAGATGGCCTGCAATACATAGAAAATTACCTCAAAAAACCAAATCAAAGAACTATTGGTCTTCATAAAGGAGTTGATCAAGTGCAAGGGGTGGAAAGTTTATTCAAGTAAATACTAATAGAAAATTTTCCAAAATTTTAGAAAGGGGTGATTATCCATGTACAGGAAGATCAGACAACACCAAACAGATTTGATCCAAATAACACTACCCTAAGACGTATAATAATCAGGCTCTCATATGTCAAGCACAAAAAGAGGATACTGAAAGTAGCAAAAGAAAATAAGGAAATAACAAGTAAAAGAGCTTCAATTCATCTGGCAACAGACTTTTCGATGTAAACTAAACAGGCCAGGAAAGAGTGGGACAACGTGTTCAAAGTGCTGAAAGAAAAAAACCTGTCATTCAAAAATACTGTGTTGAAAGTAGCTATCCTTCAACTATGAAGGAGAGATAAAGTCTTTCCCAGAAAAACAAACACTGAGAGAATTCACCACCACCAGAAACATCCTACAAGAAATGCTAAAGGGAGTACTTCAATCTGCAAAAGAAAACCACTAGTGTGAAAAAAAAAAAAACCTACACACATTTAAAAGTACAAAACCTACTGGTAAAATTAAGTAAGAAAACAAATTCAAAATACTCTAACACTGGAATTGAGTTGTGCAATCCATTCTACCCATCAAGTCCAAATGACAAATTTATCAAAAACAAAAATACCTACACCAATCTGTTAAGAGATAGAAAATATAAAAATATATAAATTGAGACAACATAAAGTAAAAAAACGGGGAGATGAAATAAAAATATGGAGAGTTTTCCAGTTTTTGGTTTGTTTGTTTCATTTATCTGTGATCTAAAATAAGCTGTCATCTCTTTAAAATATTTTGCTATATCTATAAAATGTTCTTTGCAAATCTCATGGTAACAGCAATATAAAAACCTCCAATAAATTCACTAAAAATAAAAAACAACTAATTAAAACATACTATCAGACAAAATCACACAACCACAAAGGACAGTAAGAAAGGAAGAGAGAGGCTGCAAAACAACCAGAAAACAAGCACAAAAAAATGGCAGTAGTAAGTTTTTACCTATCAATAATAAGACTGAATGTAAATGAACTAAATTCTTCATTTAAAAGGCATGGGGGCTGAAGGGGTGAAGAAATGAGACCCAACTATATGCTGCCTACAAGAAACCACTTCACCTATGAAGACACAAATAGACCAAAAGTGAATAATAGAAAAATATATTCCATGCAACTGTAAACTTTAAAAAGCAGGAATAGCTATACCTATATGAGACAAAATAGACTACAAATGAAATTCTGCAGAGAGAGACTAAGAAGGCCGCTATGTAATAATAAAAAAGTCAATTCAGCAAGATTATATACTAATTCTAAATATATATGCACCCAAAACTGAAGCATCCAGATATATAAAGCAAATATTATTATCTCTAAAGGGAGAGATTGACTCCAATAAAATAAAAGTTAAGGACCTCAACTGCCCACTCTCAGTAGTAAACAGACCATCAGCAGAAAATCAACAAGGAAACATCAGCTTTAACATACATGCTAGATCAAAGAGACTTAACTGACATTTACAGAACACTTCAACAAACTGCCAAAGAATACACATTCTTTTCACTAGCACATGGAACTTTCACCAGAATGGACCACATCATAGGCCAGAAAACAAATCTCAATAAATTTTGAAAAGTACAAATCATATCAAGTATGTTTTCTGGCCACAATAAAATAAAACTAGAAATCAACAACAATAGGAACTATGAAAAATGCAGAAACACATGGAAATTAAACAACTTGCTTCTGAACAATTATTGAGTCAATAAAGAAATTAATAAGAAAATTTAATATTTTCATGAAATAAGTGAAAATGGAAGGACAACATACTTAAACCTATGGGACATAGCAAAAGCACTAGTGAGAGATTAGTTTTTAGCAATAAACAGCTAAATCAAAAAAGGAGAAAGCCTTCAAATAAACAATCTAACAATTCATTTCAAGGAACTAGGAAAACTAGAGCAAATTAAACCCCAGATTAGTAAAAGAAAAGAAATGATAAAGATCAGAGCAGAAATGAATAAAATTGAGACTAAATAGAAAACAACACAAAATATTAACAAAATAAAAGCAGTTTGTCTGAAGAAAAAAAAGAAAATGGACAAATCTTCAGTTAGACTTAAAAAACAGGAAAGAAGCCCCAAATAAAATCAGAAACAGACAAACAAACAAAAGATATAATGACGGTGACTGCAGGAATACAAAGAATTATTAGAAACTATGATGAACAATTATATACAAAAACATTGGGCAACCTAAAAGAAATAAATTCCTGAACACACTAAGATGGAACCACTAAGAAATAGAAACCCTTAACAAACCAATAATGATTAATGAGATTGCAGCTGTAATAAAAAGTCTTCCATTAAAGAAAAACCCGGGATCTGATGGCTTTACCAGTGAATCCTAAAAACATTTAAAGAATAACTAATGCCAAGCCTACTCAAGCTCTTCAAAAATAGTGAAGAGGAGGGAATACTTCCAAGCTCACTTTGTGATGCCAGCATTATCTTAATACCAAAATGAGACAAGAACACAACAAAAAAGGAAAACAACAGGCCAATAAATATCACTCATAAACACAGATGCAAAATCCTCAGCAAAATACTAGCAAACTTTTATTAACTTTTAAGTTCAGGGGTACAAATGCAGGTTTGTTATATATGTAAATTATATAATAAATGCATTATTTTCCAATGTTTTCTTCCATCCTGTAGGTTGTCTGTTTACTATGTAGATAGTTTCTTCTGCTGTGCAGAAGCTCTTCAGTTTAATTAGATCTCACTTGTCAATTTTTGGTTTTGTTGCAATTGATACTAGCAAATGTAATTCAGCAACACATTAGAAAGATAATTTACCATGATCAAGTGGAATTAATCCCCAAGATGCAAAGGTTATTGAACACATGCAAACCTATAAATGTGATACATTATGTTAACAGAAGCAAGAACAAAAATCATATGATCATTTTAATACAGGCTAAAAAAGCATCCAGTATAAATGAAATATCTCTTGATGACAAAAGCTCTCAACAAACTGAGCATAGAAAAAAAGACATCTCAAAATAATAAAGGTCATAAAGAAGAAACCCACAGCTAACATTGTTGTTGTATTGAATTGATAAATACTGAAAACGTTCCCTGTAAGATCTGGAACATGACAAAGATGGCCACTGTTACCACTGTTATTCCACATAGAACTAGAAGTCCAGGCCAGAGAAATTAGGCAAGAGAAAGAAATAAATGGTATCCAGTTGAAAAGCAAGACAGATCCTGATTTACTACTGAACTGTGAATGAAGACTGAATAAACTGAATGTTGAATATTGCTCTTCAGCTAACCACATGACCTGAATTACCCATTATTAATTATATGGAATCAGATCCACATAGCCAAAAATACCCCTCCATTATCAAATGGAGGTATTACATAAGATACTTCTCCCAAGCAGGCCCTAAAGGCCCAAATAAGTGGCACACACAGTTTGCTTACATTTTTTAGAATACTTGCTTCTGTCACACTGTTATCTCTCTCTTGATTTTCATCCATGGCCTTATGAAGTGTTTACCTAAGATGAGACTGTTTTAACATATATGGCTCTACATAATAATGCCTGCCAAAAGTTGACAGATGTGGCTTCACAGACCCACTCAGGGGAAATAGAAAGACCAACAAAGAAAAGAAAGCCCCACAATGGGCAGAGCTTTAAGCTCTGTAAACTTATGTGAGAAGGAAAGAATATCTAAGTTCAGAATATACACTAATTCATAAGCAGTGATTAATGATCTGGCCACAAAAGTCAGAGATTTGGAAGGAATACAACTGGTGATCAGACTAGTTGAGGAAGGGTCAGGGGGTTAACTTCTCCAAATACGTTCAGAGTCGTAGAATACTCAAGTTCCATATAAATGCTCATCTGAAAGTTAGCTCTGCAGCAGAAGATTTTTAACAACCCAAAACGCAAGATGGCTTTTTTTTTTTTTTCACCATTATCAAGTAGGATTTATTCTAAGGACTAAAGGGTGTTTCAACATATGCAAATCAATAAATGTTATACATCACATTAACAGAGTCAAGAACAAAAACAATATGAGCATCTCAATTGATGTAGAAAAGGCATTTGACAAAATTCAACATCCCTTCATGATAAAACTCTCAAAAAATTAAGCATAGAAGGAATGTGTCTTAACACAATACGGGCCATATATGAAAAACCCACAAGTAACATCATACTGAATGGGAAATAGTTGAAAACATTTCCTTT
>NW_012115455.1:1392002-1394312 GCF_000951035.1 Colobus angolensis palliatus
TCAGAAGTAACCAAAGTATGTTGGAGTTTCAGTGTTTCTCATTTTGTTGATATTATTCCATGACAAATGTCCTAGATGTTTGCTTTCACTGAGTACTTCGTTTTAGGTCACCACATATAATAAACTAACTAGCTGTTTTATTACTGCATGCTATGAGCTGGAATATAAATGGATGTCTCACAATCTTATTCCTCATCTCAGCTAGGTAAGCAATTTCAAATACTCTAAATTTCCTTGAGATTCTGTTGCCTGCAAGCTATTTTTTAGAACCAGTTTCTATATCACTTTGTGTTATCTAGTTGCAAATAATAGAAATCAACTCTGGCTAACTTAAGCAAAAGAAGAATCTATTGTGAAGATAATGGGTCTCTCACAGAATCAAATGAGAATCTGAGAGACCATAGCAGCATGCAATTTACTGACGTAGCAAATCTGCACACGTACCCCTGAACTGAAAATACAAGTAGAGGAAAAAAGGAAAGGCCGAGCAACCAAACCTCAGCAAGTACAAGTAAAAAGGAAGTTCTTTGTCATATAACAATGAATACAATGTACACTCAAATCTAACTAACTTAATCCTTGTGACCTCCTACTCAGCCAAATTTTGAGAATAGCAAGACTGATTGACCCAGTTTATGTCATGTGCTCTTGACCAGCAGCTTTGAAACACTATGATTCACAGTCCCTTTAAGATCACACAGAAAAAGGAAAGGACATTTCTGAAAATAAAAGCAGGATGCTCTTATCACAAAAAAAGGAGAGAAAAACAACACATACACACAACATTAACAATGACTCAAATGATAGTTCTGTGTGTATAAAATATCAGGAGAATAAAGATGACAGGTAAAAAGACAAAAATCATTAATATACATTTCTATTCTTAAGTTCACTGTCAAAATGTTAGAGTGGGGCAAACAATATGCTTCATCTTACCTGTTTTCTAATACAAATTTCATTTTTTTTTTTTAGTTCATGGGTACAGAAGCAAGTTTGCTATATAAGTAAATTTGTGTCATGGGGGTTTGTTGTACACATTATTTTGCTACACAGGTATTAAAACTGATATCTATTACTTATTTTTCCTGATCCTCTCCTTCCTCTCATCCTCCATCCTCCACCTTCTGATAGGCCCCAGTGTGTGTTGTTCCCCTCTATGTGTCCATGTGTTCTCATCATTTAGTTCCCACTTACATGTGACAACACATGGTATTTGGTTTTCTGTCCTGTATTAGTTTGCTAGGGATAATGGCCTCCAGCTCCATCCATGTCCCTGCAAAGCACATGATCTCATTTTTATAGCTGCATGGTATTACATAGTGTATATGTACCACATTTCTTTATCCAGTCTATGATTTTTTTTTTGATTTTTTAAAATTATACTTTAAGTTCTAAGGTACATGTGCACAACATGCAGGTCTGTCACCTAGGCACCTAGGTATACATGTGTCATGTTGGTTTGCTGCACCCATTAAGTCACCATTTACATTAGGTGTTTGTCCTAATGCTATCCTTCCCCCTGCTCCCCACCCCATGACAGGCCTCAGGATGTGATGTTCCTTACCCTGTGTCCAAGTGTGCTCATTGTTCAATTCCCATCTATGAGTGGGAGCATGTGGTGTTTGGTTTTCTGTCCTTGTGATAGTTTGTTTGGAATGATGCTTTCCAGCTGCACCCATGTCACTGCAAAGGACATGAACTCATCCTTTTTAATGACTGCATAGTATTCCATGGTGTATATGTGCCACATTTTCTTTATCCAATCTATCGTTGATGGGCATTTGGGTTGGTTCTAAGTCTTTGCTATTGTGAATAGTGCCACAATAAACATACATGTTCATGTGTCTATAGTAACATGATTTATAATATTTGGGGTGTGTGCCCAGTAATGTGATCGCTGCGTCAAATGGTATTTCTGGTTCTAGATCCTTGAGGAATCACCACACTGCCTTCCACAATGGTTGAACTAGTTTACACTCCCACCAACAATGTAAAAGTGTACCTACTTCTCCACATCCTCTCCAGCATCTGTTGTTTCCTGATTTTTTTAATGATCACCATTCTAACTGGTGTGAGATGGTATTACATTGTGGTTTTGATTTGCATTTCTCTGATGACCAGTGATGATGAGCATTTTTTCATGTGTCTCTTGGCTGCACAAATGTCTGCTTTTGAGAAGTGTCTGTTCACATACTTTGCCCCCTTTTTGATGGGGTTATTTGTTTTTTTCATGTAAATTTGTTTAAGTACTTTGTAGATTCTGGATATTAGCCCTTTGTCAGATCGGTAGATTGCAAAAGTTATCTCCCA
>NW_012115455.1:1395453-1396094 GCF_000951035.1 Colobus angolensis palliatus
TTTCATCAATACCTAATTTATTGAGAGTTTTTAGTGTGAAGAACTTTTGAATTTTGTCAAAGGCCTTTTCTGCATCTATTGAGATAATCATGTGGTTTTTGTCACTGGTTCTGTTTATGTGATGGATTATGTTTATTGATTTGCCTATGTTGAACCAGCCTTGCATCCCAGGAATGATGCTGAGTTGATCGTGGTTGATAAATTTTTTGATGTGTTGCTGGATTCAGTTTGCCAGTATTTTACTGAGGATTTTCACATCGATGCTGATCAGGGATATTGGTCTAAAATTATCTTTTTTGTTGTGTCTCTGCCAAGCTGTGGTATCAGGATGATGCTGGCCTCATAAAATGATTTTGGGAGGATTCCATCTTCTTCTATTGATTGGAATAGTTTCAGAAGGAGTGTTACCAGCTTCTCTTTGTACCTCTGGTAAATTTCAGCTGTGAATCCATCTGGTCCTGGATTTTTTTGGTTGGTAAGCTATTAATTATTGCCTCAATTTCAGAGCCTGTTATTGGTCTATTCAGAGATTCAACTTCTTCCTTTTTTAGTCTTGGGAGGGTGTATGTGTCCAGGAATTTATCCATTTCTTCTAGATTTTCTAGTTTATTTGCATAGAGGTGTTTATAGTATTCTCTGAT
>NW_012115455.1:1397699-1406255 GCF_000951035.1 Colobus angolensis palliatus
TGTCTTGGGGTTGCTCTTCTCAAGGAGTATCTGAATTTGAATGTTGGCCTGCCTTGCTAGTTTGTGGAAGTTCTCCTAGATAATATCCTGAAGAGTGTTTTCCAACTTGGTTCCATTCTCCCTATCACTTTCAGGTACACCAATCAAATGTAGATTTGGTCTTTTCACATAGTCCCATATTTCTTGGAGGCTTTTTTCATTTCTTATTACTGTTTTTTCTCTAAACTTCTCTTCTCACTTTATTTCATTAATTTGATATTTAATCACTGACACCCTTTCTTCCACTTGATCGAATTGGCTATTGAAGCTTGTGCATACATCACGTAGTTTTCATGACATGGTTTTCAGCTGCATCAGGTCATTTAAGGTCTTTTCTACACTGTGTATTCTAGTTAGCCAATCGTCTAATCTTTTTTCAAGGTTTTTAGCTTCATTGCGATGGGTTCAAACATCCTCATTTAGCTTGGAGACGTTTGTTATTACTGACCTTCTGAAGCCTACTTCTGTCAGCTCATCAAAGTCACTCTCCATACAGGTTTGTTCCATTGTTGGTGAGAAGCTGAAATCCTTTGGAGGAGAGAGTTTCTCTGGTTTTTAGAATTTTCAGCTTTTCTGCTCTGGTTTCTCCTTATCTTTATGATTTTATATACCTTTGATCTTTCATGTTGGTGACCTACAGATGGGGTTTAAGTGTGGATGTCCTTTTTGTTGAGGTTGATGGTATTCCTTTCTCTTTGTTTGTTTTCCTTCTAACAGTCAGGTCTCTCAGCTGCAGGTCTGTTGGAGTTTACTGGAGGTCCACTCCAGACCCTGTTTGCCTGAGTATCACCTGCAGAACAGCAAATACTGCAGAACAGCAAATATTGCTGCCTGATCCTTCTTCTGGAAGCTTCATCCCAGAGGGGCACCAGCCTGTATGAGGTGTCAGTTGGCCCCTACTGGAAGGTGTCTCCCAGTTCGGCTACATGGTGTTCAGGGATCCACTGGAGGAGGCAGTCTGTCCATTCTCGGAGCTCAAACACTGTGCTGGGACTTTTAAGTGTGCAGAAGTTACTGCTGCCTTTTGTTTAACTATGCCCTGCCCACAGAGGGGGAAACTACAGAGGCAGCCGGCCTTGCTGAGCTGTGGTGGGCTCCACCCTGTTTGAGTTTCCCTGGCCACTTCGTTTACCTACTCAAGCCTCAGCAATGGCAGATGCCTCTGCCCTTGCCAGGCTGCTGCCTCACAGTTTGATCTCAGGGTGCTGCACTAGCACAGTGAGCAAGGCTCCGTGGGTTTGGGATCTGCCAAGCCAGGCATGGGATATAATCTCCTGGTGTGCCATTTGCTAAGATCATTGGAAAAGTGCAATATTTGGACGGGAGTGTCCCGTTTTTCCAGGTACCATCTGTCATGGCTTCCCTTGGCTAGGAAAGGGAAATCCCCCGACCCCTTGTGCTTCCTGGGTGAGGCGATGCCCTGCCCTGCTTCAGCTCACCCTCCGTGGGCTGCACCCACCGTCCAACAAGTCCCAATTAGATGAACCGGGTACTTCAGTTGGAAATGCAGAAATCACCCATCTTCTGTGTCGATCACACTGAGAGATGCAGTCTGGAGCTGTTCCTATTCGGCCATCTTGTAACAGACCCTAACCAGTCTATAACTGATGGACATTCAGGTTGATTACATGCCTTTGTTATTGTGAATAGTGTTGCAATGAATATACCTGTGCATCTAACTTTATGATAGAACAATTTATATTTCTTAGTGTATATACCCAGTAATGGGATTGCTAAGTCTAATGGTATTTCTGTTTTTAGGTCCTTGAGGAATTGCCACACTGTCTTCCAGAATGATTGACTAATTTATGCTTCTACCAATAGTGCATAAGCATTCCTTTTTCTCTACAATCTAGCCAGCATCTGTTATTTATTAACTTTTTAATAGCTATTCTAACTGGTGAGAGATGGCATCTCATTGTAGATTCAGTTTTCTTATTATTATTTCATTTTTTGATTTAATTTGGTTGTATGACAAGAAAATTTGTTTATGTTTGTATTTAAGTAACACAATGATAATAAAAATCATTTATGCTAACTCAGGATCTATGAAAACTTTTTTTTATAAAGTGGTCCATTTTAAGAACCTTGTATAAAAAAAACTGGATCCATATCTCCATATAAAAAACTAACTCAAGATGGATTAAAGACTTAAATGTAAGACCTGTGAACATCCTAGAAGCAAGCCTAGGAAAATGCCTTCTAAACATTGGCTTAGGCAAAGAATTTATTACCTATTCCTCAAAAGCAAATGCAATATAAACAAAAACATGCAAATGGAATTTGATTAAATTATAAAACTTCTGCACAGCAAAAGAAAACAATAAATAGAGCAAACAGATAGCCTTCAGAATGGGAGAAAACATTTGCATACTCTGCATCTGACAACTCAACAAGAGTAAAATAGATAACCCTATTAAAAAGTGGGCAAAAGATATGAACAAACATTTTCCTAAAAAAGGCATACAAGTGGCAAACAAGCATTTGTAAAAACTCTCAATGTCACTAATCATCACAGAAATGCAAATCAAAACACAATGATGTGTCGTCTCACACCAATTAGAAAGGCTGTTATTGAAAAGTAAAAAACCAACAGATGCTGGCGAGGATGTGGAGAAAAGGAAACTCATACACTAAAGGTGGGTATGTAAATTACTACCACTTCTATGGAAAACAGCATCGAGATTTCTCAAAGAACTAAAAATATAACTACCAGTCAATACAACCTTCCCACTATTGAGTATCTGCCCAAAGGAAAAAAATCAGTATATCAAAAAGACACCTGTACTCATATGTTTATTACAAAACTATTCACAATAGCAGAGATATGGATTAATCCTAAGTGTGTATTAATAGACTATTAGACAAAGAAAATTATATGTGTGTGTGTGTGTGTGTATATATATCTCATAGTCTCATAGACCATTACACACACATACTCACACACACACACACACACTCACACATCATGGCATACTACCCTGCTATATTACAGAATGAAATAATGTCCTTTTCAGCAACATAAAGGAAGCTGGAGGTCCTTCTGCTAAGTGAAACAACTCAGAAACAGAAAGTCAGATACTGCATGTTCTCACTTACAGGTGGAAGCTAAACAAAGGGTTCATATGGACACACAGAGTGGAATAATAGACATCGGAGGCAACAAAGGTGGGATGGTGGAAGGGAGTGAGCGTTAAAAAATTAATTCTTTAGCACAATGTTCACTATTTTACCTATGCTATTTTACTTTTCATATATATTTCAGAGTAAGCTTCTAAATGTCTACCAAAAATCTTTCAGACTTTGATAGACATTACATTAAACCTACGGATCAATTTGAGGAGAATTGAGAATTGATATATTTACTGTATTGAGTCTTCCAATTTATAAACACAATATGCTTCTCCATTTATATTATTTTATTTCTTTCATTACCACTTTGTAATTTTTATCACACAGATCCTATATATATATTACTATATTAATACTCAAGTTTTTTATTTTTGGAATCAAAGTAAACAGTATTTTTAATTCAAGTTTCCATGTTCATTGCTAGTGTAGATAATCAAAGCAGATTATCTGCTTTGATTAAAAACCATTAAAAACTATTAAAAAATGGTTTAATTGGACTTACATTTCCACATGTCTGGGGAAGCCTCAGAATCATAGCGGGAGATGAAAGGCACTTCTCCCATGGTGGTGGCAAGAAAAAATGAGAAAGATGCAAAGGCAAAAAAAGATAATCTGCTTTGATTTTCTACACTAAATGATTATCATGTGATATCCTTTCAATGCAACATACTTTAATACCTAGAATTTATTCATCCTAGAGGGCGCCTATTCAGGTGTAACAGCATTATTTTGCTCTTACATCATTTGCTTAAACACTTCATAAATTGTTATGTAGGAGATAAATGGAAAAACAAAGATAAAGGTTGCTCCTAATAAATGTATGAGTATTTTGAAAGTAAACAGATTTTCCATGAGACACATGCTCATAGGATTAAATATTTTCAAACAGTTTCATCTTTTCACATGATTATGAATACAAAATATTTGCTTAAATGTGCATAAAAATCAATGTTCTATTCATGTTCATCATCCAATTTTAAAATATTTTTAATCATTTGTTTGACAAGCACAATTATGGCTAGGTTTGTTTGCTTTCACTGATGACTAAATTTGAAATTAATAGGTTTTAGAGATAATTATTTTTGAGGCATCTAAATAGAAAGGAAAAATGTGAATACATTTGAAACATCAAAATATTCACTAAATTCTGTGTAATTACATATTGATCTTATATGTAATGTTTAACTCACTGAATATTGGCATCTTATTTTAATAAGTTTTCAGAATAAAATCAGTACGAGAATACACAACTCAAAGGTGTTTAAAGTTTCATGAGTTCTGGAATACATCCACTAGATTTCAATTTCATATTTAGACTTTATTTTTACATTTTATTTTTTAAAAGACAGGGTCTCATTTAGTCATCCAGGCTAGAGTGCAGTGGTACAATCATAGCTCATTGCAGCCTCAAACTCCTGGCCTCAAGCGATCCTCCTGCCTCAGCTTCTGGAGTGGCTAAGACCACAGGCATGTGCCGCCATGCCTGGCTATTTTTTTTTTTTTTTTTTTTGGTGGAGATGGGCTCTTGCTATGCTACCCAGGGTGGTCTCAAACTTATGAGCTCAAGCAATTCTCCTGCCTCAGCTTCCCAAAGCAGCAGGATTACAGGTGTAAGCTACCATGCCCGACCAACTTAGAGATGGACTTTTACAGCTATAAAGAAAATGGAGGATATTTAGTTCAATATTCTTATTTTACATATGAGAAAACTGGGGTCCACAAAGTGTAAGTAGATTATCCAGGATTCTACAGCTCTTAAATGGCATCACTGGTGACTTGCACCTAGAAATTTTGATTCCCTGTGTATTAGTCTGTTTTCATGCTGCTGATAAAGACGTACCCAAGACTGGGAAGAAAAAAATGGTTTAATTGGACTTACACTTCCACATGTCTGGGGAAGCCTCAGAATCATGGCGGGAGATGAAAGGCACTTCTCACATGGTGGTGGCAAGAGAAAATGAGAAAGATGCAAAAGCAAAAATCCCTGATAAAACCATCAGATCTTGTGAGTCTTATTCACTACCCGAGAACAGTGTGGGGGAGATCACCCCCATGATTCAAATTATCGCTTACCGGGCCCCTCCTACAACACATAGAAATTATAGGAGTACAGTTCAAGATGTGATTTGGGTGGGAACACAGAGCCAAACCATATCACCCAGTCCACCATTCTCTCAATTAGCCATAATTGGGATGAATAAATGATTCATCAATTATTCAATCAAAT
The DNA here is from genome assembly GCF_000951035.1 of Colobus angolensis palliatus. Taxonomy (NCBI): domain Eukaryota; kingdom Metazoa; phylum Chordata; class Mammalia; order Primates; family Cercopithecidae; genus Colobus; species Colobus angolensis. Next base: position 1,403,098 of record NW_012115455.1, read on the forward strand.
CTTGGCTTATTCTATCAAAACAATCATTTCCCACACAATTATATGCATCAGGTAATCCATTTGATTCACTAACTGGCAAGTGTACTAGAGTGGCCATCCTTCAATCAAGTATTTTCATAAAACAAATACTAGCTTTTAATTCATTATATGCCAGGTGTTTTAACTAAAGTTTCAGAAAGATTAATTATCTAACTTCAGACTGAAGTAGATAAATGAAGTGATTTTCTCACTAATTTAGAGAGAATACTCTCTATCTGAAGTAGTCATAATTGAGGCAAGCATTTCTCTCAATCTAAAATAGTCAATGGCTAGAATGCCTCACTTCTGTGATTTATGCAAGCCTGGAAACTGATGACTACTATCTGTCCAATAATAGAATGATGGGTCTTCTCTAATCATAAAATGAGATAACATGCCATCTATCTGAGTTTTAAAATTGTTATGTAGATTTAATATTTATTCATCTAGACATTTCACAGAATTTCTTGCTATTTTAAAATTAGATATCACTGCAACACACTGCTATAAGAAGATGAGAAAATGATTTTTCAGCACTGAAAAATAATCTGTTGACAAACCAGATTTTTTTTTTTTTTTTTTGAGATGGAATCTTGCTCTGTAACCCAGACTGGAGTGTAGTGGCTCAAGCTCAGCTCACTACAACCTCTGTCTCCCAGGTTCAAGCAATTCTCCTGCCTCAGCCTCCTGAGTAGCTGGGATTACAGGCACGTGCCACCACGCCCAGCTAATTTTTGTATTTTTAGTAGAGATGGGGTTTCACCATGTTGGTCAAGCTAGTCTCGAACTGCCGACCTCATGATCTGCCTGTCATGGCCTCCCAAAGTGCTGGGATTACAGGCATGAGCCACTGTGCCTGGCTGACAAGCCAGATTTAAATAGAACTTTCATGCTTGAAGGCAGAGAAAACTGAATAGAACTGGAGGCCATTGTCCTAAGAAAACTAATGAAGAAACAGAAAACGAAATAATGCATGTTCTCCCTTAAAAGTGGAAGCCAAACAGTGAGAACACATAGATTCTAGGAAGGAAAAACAGACACTGGGGCCTACTTGAAGGTGGAGGGTGGGAGCAGGGAGAGGATATATTGATGGGCATCTAGGATGATTCCATGTTTTGCTACTGTGAATAGTGCTATGATGAGCACATGCACGCATGTGTCTTTTGAATTTAAAGGTAGTTCTAAGTCTTTGAAAAATCACCAAACCTCTTTTCAAAGTGGCTGAGCTAATTTACATTCCTACCAACAGTGTATAAGCATTCCCTTTTCTCCACAACCACAGCAACACCTGTTATTATTATGATTGTTGTTGTTGAACTTTCTCATAATAGCCATTCTGACTGGTGCAAGATGGTACCACTTCGTGGTTTTGATTTTCATTTCTGTAATGATTAGTGATGTTGAGCGTTGTTTTATATGCTTGTAAGCTGCATATATGTTGTCTTTTGAAAAGTGTCTGTTCATGTCCTTTGTCTACTTTTCGATGGTTTTCTTTTTTTCTGTTTTTTAAACTTTTATTTTAGGTTCAGAGGTGTATGTACAGGTTTGTTATATAGGTAAACTGCATGTTACAGGGGTTTGGTGTACAGATAATTTTGTTACCTGGATGACAAGGACAGTACCTGATAAGTATTGTTCCTTATCCTCTTTCTCCTTACATCTTCCACCCTCACCTCAAATCAGCCCCAGTGTCTGTCTTTCCCTTCCTAGAATCCATGTGGTCTCATTGTTTAGCTCCTCCTTGTAAGAATATACAGTATTTAGCTTTCTGTTTCTGCATTAGTTTGCTTAAAATAATGGCCTCCAGTTCTATCCATGTTGTTGCAAGGAACATGATACCATTTTTTATAACTGCATAGTATCCCATGGTGTATAGGTACCACATTTTCTTTATCCAGTCTACCATTGATGAGTATTTAGGTTGTTTCCATGTCTTTGCTATTGTAAATAGTGAATTTCAAAGAATTTCTTGATTTCTACCTTGATTTCATTGTTTACTCAGAAGTCATTCAGGAGCAGATTGTTTTATTTCTATGTAATTGAATGGTTTTGAGAAGTTTCCTTAGTATTGATTTCTATTTTTATTGCACTGTGGTTCAAGAATGTGTTTGCTATGTGATATAGTTTGGATCTGAGTCCCCACCCAAATCTCATGTTGAAATGTGTAACCCCAATGTTAGAGGTGAGGCCTGGTGAGAGGTGATTGGATCATGGGGGTGGATCTTTCATGAATGGTTTAGCACCATGCCTTTGGTGCTGTTCTTGTGATAGAGTTCTCATGAGATCTGGTTGTTTAAAAGTGAGTGATACCTTCTTTCTTCCTCTCTTGGTCCTGCTCTTGCCACATAAGATGCCTGCTCCTGCTCTGCCTTCCACCATGAGTAAAAGCTTCCTGAGGCCTCCCCAGAACTAGATGCTGCTATGTTTCTTGTACAGCCTGTGGAACCATGAGCCACTAAAACCTTTTTTTTTTTTTTTTAATAAATTACCCAGTCTCTGGTATTCCTTTATAGCAGTGTAATAACGGACTAACACAGTATGTTTTCTGTTTTTTTTTTTTTTAATTTCTGAGAGATTTTTTTATGGTGAATGATGTGGTCAATTTTAGAATATGAGCCATGTGTTGTACATGAGAAGAATGTAAGTTTCCTGAGGCCTCCCCAGCCATGTGGAACTGTGAGTCAATTAAACCTCTTCCTTTACAAATTACCCAGTCTCTGGTATTCCTTTATAGCAGTGTAATAACGGACTAACACAGTATGTTTTCTGTTTTTTTTTTTTTTAATTTCTGAGAGATTTTTTTATGGTGAATGATGTGGTCAATTTTAGAATATGAGCCATGTGTTGTACATGAGAAGAATGTATATTCTGTTGTTTTGGGGTGGTGAGTTCTGTAGATGTCTGTTAGGTTTATTTGGTGAACTGTATAGTTGAGGTCCTGAATATCTTTGTTAGTTTTCTGCCTCAGTGATCTGTCTTATAGTGCCAGTGGGATGCTGAAGTCTCTCACTACTATGGCAGGGTTATCTAAGTCTCTTCATAGGTCTCTAAGAACTTGTTTTATGAATACAGGTCCTCCTGTGTTAGGTGGATGTATATTTAAGATAGTAAGTTCTTCTTGTTGAATTGAATCCATTACC
>NW_012115455.1:1406305-1407321 GCF_000951035.1 Colobus angolensis palliatus
TTATGTAATGTCCTTCTTTGTCAGTTTTGATCATTGTTAGTTCAAAGTCTGTTCTGTCTGAAATTAGAATAGCAACCCTTGCTTTTTTCTGTTTTCTGCTTCCTTGGTATACTTTCTCCTTTCCTGTACTTTATGCCTATGGGTGTCATTGCATTTGAGATGGATCTCTGGAAGACAGAATACAGTTGAGTCTTGCTTCTTTATCCAACTTGCCACTCTTGTGTTTTTAATTAAAGCATTTAGCCCATTTACATTCAAAGTTACTATTAATATGTTGGATTTAATTCTGTCATCTTGTTGTTAGTTGGTTGTTATGCAGGCTTAATTGCATGGTTGTTTTACAGTGTAAATGGTCTATGTACTTAAATACGTTTTTGTGGTGGCCAGTAATGGTCTTCTGTTTTTATATTTAGTACTCCCTTAAGGACCTCTTGTAAGGCAGGTCTGATAGTAATGAATTCCCTTATCATTTACTTTTCTGAAAAAGGTCTGATTACTTTTTCACTTATGACACCTAGTTTGGCTGGGTATGACAATCTTTCTTGAAGTTTATTTTATTTAAGTATGCTGAATATAGGCCACCAATCTATTCTGGTATTTAAATTTTCTGAAAGTCTGCTGTTAGCCTGATGGGGTTCCTTTTGTAGGTGACCTGCCCCTTCTCTCTAACTGCCTTTAACATTTTTCTTTTATTTCAACCTTAGAGAATATGATGACTCTGTGTGCTGGAAATGGACATCTTATATTATATCTTGCAGGGGTTCTCTGCATTTCCTGAATTTGAGTTGGCCTCTCTAATGAGGTTGTAGAAATTTTTGTTGATGATACCATCAAATACGTATTTCAAGTTGCTTGCTTTCCCTTCCTCTCTTTGAAAGACAGCAATGGGTCATAAATTTGATCTTAAATATTCCAATATTTTTCGAAATTTTGTTAATTTTTAAAAATGACTTTTCTTTATTCTTTTCCTGAGTTAATTTGAGGAATCAGTCTTTGACCTCTTACATTTTTTCCTC
>NW_012115455.1:1410597-1420785 GCF_000951035.1 Colobus angolensis palliatus
TATACCTGATATAAATGATGAATTGATGGGTGCTGACGAGTTGATGGGTGCAGCACACCAACGTGGCACAAGTATACATATGTAACAAACCTGCACGCTATGCACATGTACCCTAGTACTTAAAGTTTAAAAAAAAAAAAAAAAAAGACTTCAAGAGGCCAAGTTTCTGTTCAGCACTTCTGGGATGCATGCTCTAGTTTTGGCGGCAAGTATGACGCCCACAGGATTATTCTCTGTCCCCTTGAGCTTAGGAAACTACTACACTGGAGGGGATAAGGTGTCCCCTGTCTGCCGGCCACAACACTCCCATGACGGAGTGCTGGCCAAAGTGCTTCACTGGGGTGGTAGTAGTGAAATCTCTATGCTTGATCACAGCAGGTTACATGTGCCTCACCTGGGGTATTGCATCACTGGGAGAATATGGTGGCATCTCTGCATGCATTCATGCTGGCAGCAGTGGTGTGGTAAGAGTGGGGCACCAGTTGGGTCAAGGTTTCAGTGTCTTTGCGTGCACTTGCACTAATAGCCATGGCAACAGGTGGGGTTGGGCCGTAGATGTGTACATGCTGTTAAAGTGGTGGTGGGAGGGGGGCTGCAACAAGGAGAGGCTGCAGATGGACTTGTCATATCAGCAGGGACTGATTTGTTGGTGCTCTCTCAGAGGTAGGGATGGTGTGTCAGTGAAGGAACTACGATGAGGGCCCCCTGGAAGCACCATGGTTGGACATTAGAGGCTGTGCTACAAGTGAGTATGACTAGGCTGTGACCACAGGAGAGGCTGTCTGACAGGGGGCTGATCAGATTGGACTGGCTCTGTCCCACAGGCAAGATTTCAGTACTCTGTGTAGGCTCAACAGTCATCCAAAGGATAAAGCCACATTGTGGAGTTGGCGAGCCTCAGATGGTGAACAACACTGGCCATGTTCCACTTCAGTCATTCCTGTGCCAAATCCTCTGATCTCCACACAGACTGGGAGTCCTCTTTTTGCTACCTCTCTAAGCAACTGTCCTTGCCAGCTGAATTGTCTGTGGTCATGGGTTGTCCTGTAGCTAGGATTCCTTAGGTTTGTGGTGAAAGCAGACCGCTGCTCACCTGTTCAACTTACTTCTTCCCCAGGAGTCACTGGGGGCCAGGAATGGGTGCCAGTGCTGGACAGACCTGTGCAGAGTTCCCAGCTTCCTCCACCTTCAGTCTGTTGTCTGTGTCCTCTCCCCATTCACCCTCAATGCCTTCCCTTCAATGATCTGCTCAAAGTGTGCCAGTTTTCCCAATGATTCAGTCTCTCAGTGGTTCTCATAGCTGCATCTAGTCATCCATCTTGTCTCTCTCTGCCTGATTTTAGTAATTTTCTAGAAAAGGAAATTAAATATTTTCTGATTTTGCAAATGGTTAAAAATCAGAAAGGTAGCTTAATGAAAATAAGCACAATCTTTAGACATCTCCAAGGACTATTACACTGGGTATTCAAAATGCCTAAGGATCACTGCCTTACTACTTTTTCCCACAATCCTAGAAAATATGTGTTTGTGACCATAGCACTACTATTTTATATCCTCTGAAAGTAGTGAAAACATAAGGGTACTTCTTACCTCTATTTTAGGTTTATTTTCTTTCCTATATATTGTAATTTTAATTGTCTTAAAATATGTGTGAAAAGTAGATAAATGCAAATCAAAACATCAATGAGATACCATCTCACGCCAGTTAGAATGGCGATCATTGAAAAGTCAGGAAACAACAGATGCTGGCAAGGCTGTGAAGAAATAGGAAGGCTTTTACACTGTTGGTGGAGGCATAAATTAGTTCAACCATGTGGAAGACAGTGTGGTGATTCCCCAAGGATCTAGAACTAGAAATACCATTTGACCCAGCAATCCCATTACTGGGTATATATCAAAAGGATTACAAATCATTCTACTATAAAGATACATGCATGCATATGTTACTGCAGCACTATTCACAATAGCAAAGACTTGGAACCAACACAAATGCCCATCAATGATAAACTGGATAAAGAAAATGTGGCACATATACACCATGGAATACTATGCAGCCATAAAAAAGAAAAAGGATGAGTTCATGTCCTTTGCAGGGACATGAATGAAGCTGGAAACCATCATTTTCAGCAAACTAACACAGGAACAGAAAAAACCAAACACCGCAGATTCTCACCCATAAGTGGGAGTTGAACAATGAGAACACATGTGCACAGGAAAGGGAACATCACAAACCAGGACCTGTTGGGAGTGGGGGCAAGAGGAAGGATAGCATTAGGAAAAATACCTAATGTAGATGATGGGTTGATGGGTGCAGCAAACCACCATGGCACGTGTATACATATGTAACAAACCTGCACATTCTGCACATGTATCCCAGAACTTAAATTATATTTTTTAAAAAGTGTGAATTCTTTACAATTCTATTTTTGGAAGTTTTGCTTTAAGTTTGGGGGAGGAAATCAACAATACTAAATAACTATATATGTATGTATTAATATATGCATAAACACATCATCATCATTATCATAATTACCGTCAGTGGCAAAAGGTCTTATGAGGGGCTTGAAATCTTTAAAGCTCAACACACTCAGTTTTGAGATAAACAAACTGAGGCCCAAAGAGGAAGACTTGTCAAAGGCAAAGGAAATAGCAAATGTCAGAGTCTGGACTAGCATTCAGCATTTCCACTGCAAAGTATAGCCGTTCTGAACAGCCACTAAAAGTATTCCCAATGATTTTTAATATTTGCTCACACAACTATGGATAGGCTTTGAATAAAGCCTATACAGACATATTTATTTAAATTATCCCTCATATGACTTAATCCACAGAAACTTTTTTTCTTATTCCTTGGCAAACTGTGGATGAGCAAAAAGGAACAGAATGCATTTAACAATTTCAAGGCTGATAACCCAGATCGAAAGGAAATAAAAATTTATACAGTGTCTGATAACCCAGGTAGAAAGGAAACAAAATTCATACAGTGTCTTAGCAATAGGATGCGGGAGTAGGTTGGTCTAAAAATGAAGCTGCAAATCAAGCACATGAGAATAAAATTGGCTTCACTAATAAGAGAACAAAGGAAGCCACAGGTGATAATGTTATAAGGTAAATGGAATGCCACAGAATGCTGTGTACGCTCTATGGGAATCACTCAGCAAAAGCATGTAATTATTGGTTGAAAGCCAATTAGAAGTATGAAGTAAAGCATGATTACGGTTGCTATGTTTGTATCCAAGCAGAAATACATTATGATTAGGCAAATAAAAAAGTGTACCACATAAGTGCAAAAAATGGAGGCTACGTTTTCCAATTATCAGCTTTACTGAGCACATGAAATGAAACATCAATCTTCTCTCAAAATGCCAGACAGCATTCTTTCTTACCCAATATACTGGACCAGACTTCTCCACTATGTTTATAAAATAAACTAATTTTAATATTTTCTAAGACAAATGTAAAATGATAAATAATCATATATGCACTCATTTAATTCAAAAAAATACTATCTACTATGTGCCAGAGATTGTACAAAGAACTGGGACATGTTGGTATAAATGATAACATGTTCAAAAGCTAAATATAAATGACATGAAAACTATCTTTTGTTTCTCAACAGGATGGATTTGAATCCCAGTTCTGCCCCTTACTAATTGAGTGGCACTAGACAAGCCATTTACTTACCGTGAATCATAGTTCCATCAGCTGTAATATGGGAATACTAGTAACAACCTTTTAAGAAAACTGTGAGAATTAAATTAGATAACATATGAAAAGTGCCTAACATGGTGCTTGGTACACTGTGGAAATTAAATGTTAGCAAAAATGTTCTAAATGAAATGACTTGATGTTGCTATGTTCTTTCTTTACAGGTTTCTTAAGGCTAAGCATGAGTGAAGAATGTGCCAAATGTTTTATTACTATTATTATTATTTTAATTTTTGTGGGTACATGCCCAAAAGAAAGGAAATGAATACATCAAAAAGATATCTGCACTCCTTTGTTTGCTGCAGCACTATTTACAGTACCTAAGATTTGGAATGTGTCAAAACTTGATGAATTTTTTCTTTTTTTTTGGCCAAGATGATGACTTTAGCCTTCTTTCAGCAGGTCATTATGTTTATATTCATTCCCACTTTAATATAAGTGTATTTATTCACAAAAAAAAATTTGTTCTCAATTTTCTTTGTGCCCTCTGTACTCAAAGACTACTTAACAATAGTAGTCATCACTGAATAGTAATTTTTTATTTTATAATTGTCACATGGTAATGGATAGAGGTAAGTTTTGCTACTGTTTAATTGGATGTAAATTATAAACATCCTAAGTATAATTATTAACTGTTATTTGTGTTGACAGTGGATGTTGTAAAAGAGATTCACATAGGAATTGAGGTATTAGATTAGAAGTTCTCTACAAGTTGCTCTGATAGTATGATATCATAGAATGGTTGCACTGTATCAACATATATAAAGACCTATTTATATATCTCTGGGTCTAGAGGCAGCCAAAGCATCTTGAATTGTTTTATTTTAAAAACTAAATTTAATAATGTGCCTATAGATGGTGGAAATATCTGAGTATTTTTATATCATGCTACTTTAATTAGGTTACCATTTTGGCTAAAAGAGAAGCATTATAGGACAAGTTAAAAAAGAACCACCATAGTAGAAGACACTAGCAAGATGCTCTTTTTGAATTTGCATGCTCGCATATTCATTTGACACTGATACAAAGCACTGTGTACTCATAGACACATAGTAGGACATTTCACAAATGTTGAAGTTAGATAAGCAATTGCAGTGAATACTGTGCACTTAATACATATAAACTCAAGATTATATATGTATATATATACACCAAATTATTTCATTTATCAAATTATAGAATTACACATATTATATATTAAGATATTCACATATTTAGAGTTGAGAAAATACAATATATCCCTTTAACTATACATTCTTCCACATAGTGCTTTTCTCCTTAGAGAATACATACTAAACTTGTGAATTCTGACCAGGCATTAAAGATTACAAAAGTCCAGAAGGGGCCTTTTATCATGATTTGTCCTTCCTTTGAGAGGAATTTCCTTATGGGGGCTTACATTTCAATTGATTTTATGTGCAGACCATAAATATCAAATAAGAAACCACCCAATACACAGAATAGAAGAAGAGGGAGAAAGGAGACTTAGCAGGAGGAAACTTGGAAGCATAAAGAGAAGAGATTTAAAAGGCTAACAGTGTAGTCAGTTTCCTACAAATAAAAAAAATCAAGAGCTTCTCCTTTAAATAGTGTTTCTCAGCTTTTTTGAAAATTAATGGGCAAAGCAGTAAAAACCATGATTGAACAGTATTTATGGGCCTATCACAGTGGTCTGTTCTACTGGAGTCAGAAAGATACAGAAAATTTTAGATGAACAAGGCTTACAAGGTAATCCAGCAACTCTCAAACACTTGCTCTCAGGACTTCTTTACATTCAAAACTTATTGAGAAGCCCAAAGAGCTTTTGTTTAAAACTGATAATAACTTTTCAATAAATATGAATTTATTTAAAAATAGTAACAAAAATCCATTATATGATAATATGTCTAACATTTTATGAAAAATATTTATATATCTAAAAACAGTAATAAGAGTGATATTTTTCTAATTTTGCAAATCCCCTTAATGTTTAGCTTAACAGAGAACAGCTAGGTTCTCAATCCACTTCTGCATTCAGTCTGTTGTGACATAACACATCTTATAACCTTTGAAAAACTCTGCTTTACACAAAAAAAGAATGAGAATGAAAATAGAAAATAATTTTGTAGAATTATTAGGAAAATCATTTTATCTCACAGACACTCATAAGAGTCTCAGAAGTTTTTCTGATCTTTCTACAAGGGAAGAAACAACTTCTTTTTTGAGTTTATATCCACACAGTATTTTAAACACCATGTGCATAAATACAAAACACAGCAATCAAATATTGTTGCTGTATACATGGACTTAATATATTGCTTATTTTTGTTACATCAACTCTTAATAAGTAGGATTAAGTGTATCTTGATCTGCTATAGCAAGCACTGTCATCCAACAAGCAGAAGAAACTCATCTCACTCTCACTAGGTGACTAGCAAACCTTCTCTCAATCTATGTGTCATGCTGGTGTATGAACCAAAATCAATACCTACAATTGGCTGCCTACCTGTGAAAAGTAATCAAGCAAAGTAGAGAATCTTCAAATGGTATAAAAACATAAGATAATATTTTATATATAAGAAAATAATTATGTAATAAGCTTTTCTCTAGTTTAGTCATAAGACCATTATAGGACTTGAGTGTCCACAGCACTCTTCCTCAGCCTAATTATCTGACATTTTATTTCTGGAATTGTAAGTAAATATTTGATCTCATAATTTTGAGTGGCATTATTCTCCAACGTGGCAAAAATGTGCCACATAACTGCTGGTATTTCCTGTCTGTGCTAGCAACACGTTGCTTCCTTATGCTGCCTGCCCCTTCCTTCCTTACCCATAGTAGCATTGTGCTGAAAAAACTTAGACATTATCTAAATTAAAAACTTTTCATCAAAAGACATCATTAAGAAAATATTTAAACTACACACTAGGAGAAATATTTGCAAAACATATATCTGAGAAAGGACTGGAATCCAGAATGTATAAAGAATTCTTCCAATGCAATTATAGAAAGACTCAATGTAAAATGGACAAAAGCACCAAGAAACTAGGATAAAGAAGAACAAATCAAACCTGAAGTTAGCAGAATAAAAGAAATAACACAAATCAAAAGAGAACTAAATGAAATGGAGACAAAGAAAATACAAAGAATCAATAAAACAAAGAGTTGGTTTTTAAAAAAAAAATTAAAAAATTGATAAATCACTAGCTAGACTAAGCAAGAAAATAGAAAATCCATATAAACATAATCAGAAATCAAAATGTGATATTACAAGTGATGCAACAGAAATACAAAAGATCATCAGAAACAATTACAAACAACTATATAGTCATAAACTAGAAAACCCAGAGAAAATGAATAAGCTACTAGAAACAATCTCCCGAGGCTGAACCAGGAAGAAATAGAACTCCTGAGCAGATCAATAATGAGTAGCAAGATTGAATCAGTGATAAAAAAAAATCTCCCAATAAAAAAATGGCTGAGAAACAGATGGATTTATGGCAAAATTCTACCAAACATGCAAAGAGTAATTAACACCAATACTTCTGAAACTACTCTAAAAAAAGTCAAGCAGGAGGAAATTCTCTTTAACTTATTCTACATGATGAGTATCACCCTGATACCACAACCAGACAAGGACACAAGAAAAAAAGAAAACTACAGACCAATATGCCTGAGGAACATAGATACAAACATTCTCATCAAAATACTAGCAAGCAGAATCAAATAGCACATCAAAAAGATAATACACCATGATCAGGTGGGATTTACCCCAGGGATGTAATGTTTCAACATGTGCAAATCAATAAATATGATGTATTACATAAACAGAATTAAGGACAAAAATTTTATGATCATCTAAATAGAGAAACAGCACTCAATAAAATTTAGCACTCCTTTATGAGAAATATCCTCAACAAACTAGGCATGAAAGAAACATACTTCACCATAATAAAGGCTATATATGACAAGGTCACAGTCAACATCTTACTTAATGGAGAAAAGTTTAGAGTATTTTCTCTGTGAACTAGAACAAGACAAGGATGCCCACTTTCACCACTCTATTCACCATAGCACTGGAAGTCGTTGCCAGAGCAATCAGGAAAGAAGAAAAAAAAAGCATTTAAATTGAAAGAGAAGAAGTCAAATTATTCCCATTAACTGATGATATGTTTTGATCCAGAAACATCTGAAGACTCTAACAAAAACACTCTTAAATTTGATCAATATATTTAGTAAAGTTTTAGGACACACAATTGACTCAGTAGCATTTCTGTACACCAATAATGATCTAACCAAGGACATAATCAAGAAGGTGATCTCATTTACAACACATTTTTTTTTTAAACTTAGGAATATATTTAACCAAGGATGTGAAAGACCTCTACAAGGAGAACTCCAAAACACTGATGACAGAAATCAGAGACAATATCAACAAATGGAAAAATCCATGCTCATGGATTGGAATAGCCAATACTGTTAAAATAACTGCACTTCCCAAAGCAAACTACAGATTTAATGCAATCTGTATCAAATTACCAGCATTGTTTTACACAGAATTAGAAAAAAATCCTAAAATTCATATAGACGGAAAAAAAAAAAAAAGACAAAATAGCCAAAGCAATCCTGAACAAACACAACAAAGCTGGAGACATCACATTATCTGACTTCAAATCATATTTCCAGACTATAGTAACCCAAACAGCAAGCTACTGGCATTAAAATAGACACATAGAAAAGTTGAATAGAATGGAGAACCCAGAAATATGGTTACATATTTACAGTGTACTTATCTTTGTCAAAGTCAACAAAAATATACACTGAAGAAATGGCATCCTATTCAATAAATGGTGTGGAAAAAATTTGCCATGTGCAGACATTAGCCACATGCAGAAAAATGAAACTGGACACATTCCTCTCACCATATAAAATATTAACTCAAGATGAACTAAAGTCTTAAATGTAAGCCTTGGAACTACAAATATCCTAGAAGGAAACCTAGGAAAACTCTCCTGGACATTGGCCTAGGCAAAGAATTTATGACCAAGACCTAAAAAGCAAACAAAAGAAAACCAAAAATAGACAAATGGGACTCAATTAAACTAAAAAGCTTTTCCATAGCAAAAGAAACAATCAATAAAGTAAACAGTCAACCTATAGAATGGAAGAAAATTTTTGCAAACTATACATCTGACCAAGGGTTAATATCCAGAATCTACAAGAAACTCAAACAACTCTAAAAGAAAACAATAAATAATCCCATTAAAAAGTAGGCAAAAGTCATGAACAGGCACTTTCTAAAGGAGACATACAGGTGTCCAACAAGCATGAAGATATGCTCAACATTACGAATCATCAAAGTAATGCAAATCAAAACCACAATTAGATATCATCTGATACCAGTTACAATGGCTATTATTAAAAAGTCTAAAAACAGCAGATGTTGGTGAGGATATGGAGAAAAAGAAATGCTTATACACTTTTGGTGGGGATGTAAATTAGTACAACATTCTTGGAAAACAGTATGGAGATTTTCCAAAGGATTAAAAACGACTAAAAATGGAATGATCATTTGATCCAGCAATCCTGCTACTGGGTATATATGCAAAGAAAAGAAATCATTATATCAAAAAGATGTCCACACTTATGTGTTTATAGCAGCATGATTCATGATTGTAAATACATGGAATTAACCTAAGCACTCATCAACAGATGATTGGATAAAGAAAATATTTTATGATATCATGCATGTCCTTTGCAGCATCATAAAGGGAACTGGAGGTCATTGTACTAAGTGAAATAACTCAGAAACAGAACTCAAATACTGCATGTTCTCACTTATAAGTGGGAGCTAAACAAAGGGTACACCTGGACATACAGAGTGTAACAATGACACGTGAGACTATAAAATATGGGAGAGTGGGAGGGGATTGAGGATTGAAAAGTTATTTATTGGGTGCATTGTTCACTATTGGGTTAATGGATACACTAAAAGCCTAAATTTCACCACTATGCAATACACACATGTAAGAAAACTGCATTTGTACTCCCTAAATACATAATAAATTAATTAAAATAATAAAATGTGCAAAAATTTGAACAGACACTTCATAAAGAATGAGAAGAATGATCAATAACAAAAAATTATCTACAAAATATTTATCAAAAGACTTAAAAATAAAATCACAGTGAAATACTACTAGAATTTACCGGAATGGCAAAAATTAAAGTCTGATAGTACAAAATGATAAAAAGGAATTAAAGCAACTGAAAGTGAAACTGGGAGTATAAAGTGATACAATCATTTTCAAACAATTTCTGGCAGATTCTTATAAAGTGAAATATATGTTCAACCTGTAATCCAGAAATTTCACCACTAAATATTTACATATGAGAAATAAAAGCATATATTTATAGAAAGACTTGTACAAGAATAATCACTGAAGATTACTCATAATAGTTCAAAACTGGAAACAGGGCAGGCATCCATCAACATAAGAA
>NW_012115455.1:1423365-1425297 GCF_000951035.1 Colobus angolensis palliatus
TACCCTAGAACTTAAAGTATAATAAAAAAAAAATGAATTATCTATATTCAAATTACACAACAGTTGAAGGAACATCAGACCACACAGATAAGAACCAGCACAAAAACTTTGATAACTGTAAAAGCTAGAGTATCTTCTTACCTCCAAACAACCACATTAGCCCCCCAGCAATGGTTCTTAATATGAATTAAATGACTAAAATGACCAACAAAGAATTCACAATTTGGATGGCAGCAAAACTCATTCAGATTCAGAAGAAAGTTGTAATACAATCCAAGGAATCTAGGGAATCCAATGAAATTATAAGACACCAGAAAGATTAAATATACATTATAAAAATAAATAAAACTGATATGATAGAGATTTTAAAAAGGGCTCACAGCAAGAATTCTAAAACACAATCAAAAATATTAACAACAGAATAGAGCAAGCTGAAAAAAGTCTCAGACCTCAAAGACTTCTTTTAAAATTCAACTCGGTCAGACAAAAATAAAGAAACAATAATTTTTAAAATAAACAAAACCCCCCAAAAATATGAAATTATGTAAAGAGACCAAAACTATGACTCACTGGAATCCCTGGAAATGAGGGCGAGTAAGCAAACAACTTTTAAAACCTATTTCAGGATATCATCCATAAAAATATTTCAAACTTTGCTAGAGAGATTGATATTCAAATTCAGGAAATTTACAGAAACTCTGTGAGATACTGTGCAAGGCGTCCATCCCCAAGACATAGAGTCATCAGATTCTCCAAGGTCAATAATAATAATAATAATTATACAGGCATTTAGAGAGAAGGGGAAGTCATCTACAAAGGGAACTTCATCAGTCTAACAGTGGACATTTCAGCAGAAACCCTACAAGCCAGAAGAGATTGGGGACTTGTATCCCTAAAAATATAAAAATAAAAATATACAAAAGACTTCATGACTAAAACACTTGGAACCAACCCAAATGCCCATCAGTGATAGAATGGATAAAGAAAATTGGGCACACATATGTTATGGAATACTATGCAGCCATAAAAAAATGAGATCATATCCTTTGCAGAGACATGGATGAAGCTGGAAACCATCATTCTCAGCAAATGAATACAGGAGCAGAAAACCAAACACTGCATGTTCTCACTCATAAGTGGGAGCTGAACAATGAGAACACATGGACACAAGGAGGGAAACAGCACATACCTTGTCAAGGGGTGGGGGTCACCCATGAACCCTTGAATGTCACCCTTGAATGAAACCCTCATTTCCAGGGATTCCAGTGAGACATAGTTTTGGTCTCTTTACATAATTCCATATTTTTGGGGGGCTTTGTTTATTTTAAAAATTATTGTTTCTTTATTTTGTCTGACCGAGTTGAATTTTAAAAGAAGTCTTTGAGGTCTGAGACTTTTTTCAGCTTTCCCTATTCTGTTGTTAATACTTTTTATTGTGTTTTAGAATTCTTGTAGTGATCCCTTTTTAAAATCTCTATCATATCAGTTTTATTTATTTTTATAATGTACAATTTAATCTTTCTGGTGAAAGGGCTTGTCAAGGGGTGGGGGTCAAGGGAAGGGAGATCATTAGGACAAATACCTAATGCGTGCGGGGCTTAAAACCTAGGTGCTAGGTTGATGGGTGTAGCAAACCACCATGGAACATGTATACCTACATAACAAACCTGCATATTCTGCACATGTATCCCAGAATTTAAAGCAAAATTTAAAAATTAAAAATAAATACAAATCTAGGTGCTAGGTTGATGGGTGTAGCAAACCACCATGGAACATGTATACCTACATAACAAACCTGCATATTCTGCACATGTATCCCAGAACTTAAAGTACAATTTTAAAAATAAAAAAAATGAATGATGAATATGTGCACAAAGGGTGTGATGTGCAACATCTCAATTTTCTTTGGGAATAGAACAAACACATAAACAA
>NW_012115455.1:1425368-1427667 GCF_000951035.1 Colobus angolensis palliatus
AAAAAATATACAACATTGAATAATAAATATAAAAATATAAAAAGTATGTAGGGGCCTACATACTTGAAACAAATTTCAACCAAAAATTTTATATCCAGCCAAACTAAGCTTCAGAAGCAAAAAAGAAATACAATCTGTTTCAGACAAAAAAGTGCTAAGGGAATTTCTTACCACCAGGGAGTGCTAAACACAGAAACAAAAGACTATTACAGGCCAAAACAAAAACTCAGTGTACCACATAGACCATTTAGACTGTAAAGCAATGATACAATTAAGTCTGCATAACAACAAGCTAACAATATGATGACAGGATCAAATCTGCACATGTCAATTTTAACTTTGAATGTAAATGGGCTAAATGCCCCAATTAAAAAACATAAGGTGACTATGTAGATAAAGATGTGGGGACCCAATTTTATGCTGTCTGCAGGAAACCCATCTCACAAGAAAGGATACACATAGGCTCAAACTAAAGGGATGCGGAAAGACCTATCAAGTAAACAGAAAATAAAGAGCAGTGTTTGCTATTCTAATTTTAGGTAAAACAGACTTTAAACCAACAAGTATCAAAAAAGACAAAGAACAACATCACATGATAGCAAAGGGTTCAATTCCACAAGTAGACTTAACCATTCTAAATATATATGTACCCAATGCTGGAGCACCCAGGTTTATTACACAAGTTCCTAGAGACTTACAAAGACACTTAAATAACCACATAAAAATAGTGGGATAATTCAGTTGCCCACTCACAACATTAGACAGATCATTGAGGCAAAATAGTATCCAAAATATTCTGGACCTACCTTCCACATTTGAGCAAATGAACCTATCAGATATCTACTGAACACTCCACTCAAAAACAACAGAATATTAGCTTGCAGTGAGCTGAGATCCAGCCACTGCACTCCAGCGTGGGCGACAAAGTGAGACTCCGTCTCAAAAAAAAAAAAAAAAAAAAAAACAGAATATTAATTCTTCTTATTTGCAAATGGCACACTCTAAAATTGGCCACATGCTCAGCCATAAATCAATTCTCGACAAATTTTATGAACAGAAATTAAACCAACCACTCTCAGAGTACAGTGAAATAAAAATAGAAACCAACACCGAGCTCTCTCAAAACCATGTAATTACATGGAAATTCAAAAATCTACTGCTGCATGACTTTTGGATAAATAATGAAATTAAAGTAGAAATCAATAAATTCTTTGAAAGTAATGAAAACACATATAGAACATACCAGAATATCTGAGACAAATCTAAGCCAATGGTAAAAATGTTGATAACACTAAACACTGACATCAAACACAAAGAACTCAAATTAGCAGTCTAATATTACATCTATATAAATGTAAAACAAGAGCAAACCGACAAAAGACCTAGAAGAATAAGAGAGATAACCAAAGTCAGAGTTGAACTGAACAAAATAGAGACACGAAAAAACATACAAAAGACAAATGAAACCAAAAGTTTCTTCTTTAAAAGAATAAACGAGACTGATAAGATACTAGCTACACTAATAAAAAAGTTAGAAGATCTAAATAAGCACAATCAGAAATGACAATGTGGATGTTAACACTGACCCCACAGAAATACAAACAACCCTAAAAGACTACTACAATCACCTCTATGCACACAAACTAGGAAACCTAAAAGAAATGTGTAGATTCCTGGAAACTTACAATTTCCCAAAATTGAACCAGGAAAAAAGTGAAACCCTGAGCAGATCAAAAATGAGTTCCAAAATCGAATTACTAATAAGAAACCTGATAGTCATAAAAAGCTCTGGACCAGCCATATTTATAGCTGATTCTACCAGATGTATAAAAAAGAGCTGATACAAATCCTACTGAAATTATTCCAAAAAATGAGTGGGAGGGACTCCTCCTTACTCATTCTACGAGGCCAGCATCATTCTGATACCAAAACCTGGCAGAGACACAATGAGAAAAGAAAACTTTAGGCCAATACCCTAATGAACATAGATGCAAAATTCTTCAACAAAATACTAGCAAATCAAATCCATCAGCACATCAAAAAGCTAATCCACCATGATCAAGTAGGCTTCATACCTGAGATGCAAGGTTGGTTCAACATACTTGAATCAATAAATGTGGTTCACTAGATAAACAGAGCTACTAACAAAAAACACATGATTATCTCAATAAATACAGAAAAGGTTTTTGACAAAACTCATTGTCCCTTAATGTTAAAAACTCTCAATAAACTAGGTATTGAAGAAACATACCTCAAAATAATGAGGGCCATCTGTGACAGTCAACATCATACTGAAAGG
>NW_012115455.1:1428082-1433294 GCF_000951035.1 Colobus angolensis palliatus
CAGAAATATTCTATACTCATGTATAGGAAGAGACAATATTGTTAAAATGGTCATAGTACTCAAAGCAATTTAAAGATTAAAAACTATTCCTATCAAACCACCAATGACATTTTTCACAAAATTATAAAAAAAAATTATTCTAAAATTTATATGGAAAGTTATTCCCAAATCTTTCTCATCAAGCTTTTTGGTTAGTCCATTTGCCCTAATAGTTTTTTTTTATTACCTCAGTCAGCAGTAATTAACATATCTTCCTGTAAATATTTTCAGTGAAAACCCCGTGACTACCTGCTTTTCACTGAGTTCCAAGTTATAAAGAACAAAGGCAAACATTTTGGCCTGGTCTTCCAGAGAGCCATTATACTGGAGAAAATAAATAATTACAATGCTTTGTAATTGAAATACATTCTGCTACCTTCTGTACTGAGAATGTAAATGGGTATTTCCAAGACTATTGCTGAAATGTGGAGTCGAGGAGGGGACCAGAGTTTGGTTAAAACACCAAAAATCTTGTTGTTCTTACTGAAATTTAGTTATTTTTTCTTGCTTAAGCATTTCTCTGGTGGATGTATACTTTTAGTTATTTTTTAGAGCTCAAAAGCAGTTGATTTTGACATATATTGTCAGTTTTTTATTGCTTTCTTGCAGAAATAAACTTTTGAAGTATTTTAATTCACTATTTTTGCATGGTTTAGCATGTTCTTAAATAGTTAATCATTCATTTACCATATGACCCAGAAATCCTACTCTTAGTGATTTAACCTTAAAAGATAATAATTTTGTTTATATATATGTTATGTTTATATTTATATATAAACCTATCCACAATTATTTGTAGCAACTTTATTTATAATTTCTAAGAAATAGAAAAAATCTAATGTCTTTCTGTGTGTGAAAAAATATACAGTGGTACATTCATACAATAAAATACTTTCCAGCAGTAGAAAGAAATAAGCTACTCATACACACAGCTTGGATAAATATGAATATCATTTTCATGAGTTACAGAAGTAAGTCTCAAAGGTCATATATTGCATGATTCAATTTATACAACATAATCAGAAATATAGAAAAATAGTGATAGAGACTGATTGCGGGTTTTGAGGAGTTAGCAATGAGAAGCATCAGTATACAGGAATAGCGAGATGACATTAAATGGGTAAAGAAAATATTATGTAATCTGATTATAGTGGTGGCTACATAAACCAATATGTTAAAATTTGTATAACTGAAAATGAAATGAATGTTAATTTTACTGTATATTGATTAGGAAATATTTCTGTGATATTTGATTGTTTTTCTTATTTTATTTTAAGTTCTGAGATACATGGGATACATGTGCAGGATGTGCAGGTTTGTTACATAGGTATACATGTGCCATGGTGGTTTGCCGCATGCATCAACCCATCATCTAGGTTTTAAGATCTGCATGAATTAGGTATTTGTCCTAATGATATATCTCCTCTTGCACCCTATTCCCTTACAGGACCCAGTGTTTGATGTTCCTGTCCCTGTGTCCATGTGTTCTCATTGTTCAACTCCCACTTATGAGGGAGAGCATGTGGTGTTTGGTTTTCTGTTCCCGTGTTAGTTTGCTGAGGATGGTGGTTTCCAACTTCATCCATGTCCCTGCAAAGGACATAAACTCATTCTTCTTTATGGCTGCATAGTATTCCATGGTGTATATGTGCCACGTTTTCTTTATCCAGTCTATCATTGGAGGGTTTTTGGGTTGGTTCCAAGTCTTGGCTATTGTAAATATTGCTGCAAAAAACAACAATGTTGAACTCCCCGCCCCCCATCAAGCTCGAGCATCCCAGGTGGAGCTCAGACTGCTGTGCTGGGTGAGAAATTCAAGCCAGTGGATCTTAGCTTGCTGGGCTCCATGGAGCTGGAACCCACTGAGCCAGACCACTTGGCTCCCTTGCTTCAGCCCCCTTTCCAGGGGAGTGAATGGTTGTGTCTTGCTGGCGTTCCAGGCACCAATGGGGTATGAAAAAAAAAAAACAAATAAATAAAAAGCACACGGCTAGCTCAGTGTCTGCCCAATTAGCCTCCCAGTTTTGTGCTTGAAACCCAGGGACCTGCTGGTATAGGCACCGGAGGGAATCTCCTGGTCTGCGAATTACAAACACCGTGAGAAAAGCACAGTATTTGTGCCAGGTGCATGGTACAGTCCCTAATGGCTTCCCTTGGCTAGGAGTGGGAGTTCCCTGACCCTTTGCACTTCCTGGGTGTGGCTATGCCCCACCCTGCTTTAGCTGGCCCTCCTTGGGCTGCAACCACTGTCCAACCAGTCCCAATGAGATGAACCGGGTACCTTAGTTGGAAACGCAGAAGTCACTCACCTTCTGCGTCAATCTCGCTGGGAGCTGCAGACGAGCTGTTCCTATTCAGCCATCTTCTTTTTATATTTTATTTTATTTTTTTTATTTTTTTTAAATTTGAGATGGAGTCTGACTCACTCTGTTGCCCAGGCTGTAGTGCAGTGGTATAATCTCAAATCATTGCAACCTCCACCTCCCAAGTTCAAGTAATTCTCCTGCCTCAGCCTCTCGAGTAGCTGGGATTACAGGACTGTGCCACTGTGCCTGGCTAATTTTTGTATTTTTCATAGAGACAGGGTTTCAACATGTTGGCCAGGCTGGTCTTCAACTCCTGACCTCAAGTGATCTGCCCTCCTTGTCCTCCCAAAGTGCTAGGATTACAGCAATGAGCCACCGCACCCACCCAGAAAACCTTTTTCTGATGAGTAGAAGAAAAAACGCATTTAACAATAACAAAGAGATTATACTACCCAGAAGAAATGACTAAAATGAAACCTTGAAACAACACATCACCAAATGAAGTTAAACAGACTTCAAACCAGAATTGGAACAAAGACAAATAAAAGAGATGACATTGTAAGGTAATTTTCTCAGTGGAAATAAACAAGACACACAACAGCTTAATAATGGAGTTTAGGCTATAAAAAATAACAATAGCACCAAAAAGCTATTGTCTTAACAGATTTGTGCCAAAGTAAGTGAATTTGTTGCTGCTGACCTAATAGACAAAGTATCTGGCCCAAATGAGGGACTGAAGGAACTGTGGTGGTTGATACTGAGTATCAACTTGAATGGATTGAAGGATGCAAAAGTATTGTTCCTGGGTGTGTCTGAGAGGGTGTTGCCAAAGGAGATTAACATTTGAGTCAGTGGATTGGGAAAGGCAGATCCACCTTCAGTCCGGGTGGGCACAATCTAATCCGCTGCCCATGTGGCCAGAATAAAAGCAGGCAGAAGAACATGA
Source organism: Colobus angolensis palliatus (assembly GCF_000951035.1). Classification (NCBI taxonomy): domain Eukaryota; kingdom Metazoa; phylum Chordata; class Mammalia; order Primates; family Cercopithecidae; genus Colobus; species Colobus angolensis. The sequence continues at coordinate 1,431,374 of NW_012115455.1, forward strand.
AAAGACTAGACTGGTTTTGTCTTCTGGCCTACATCATTCTCCCGTGTTGAATGCTTCCTGCCCTAGAACATTGGACTCCAAATTGTTCAGCTTTTGGACTTGAACTAGCTTCCTAGCTCCTCAGCTTGGAGACATCTTATTGTGGGACCTTACCTTGTTATTGTGTGAGTCAATACTCCTTAACAAGCTTCCCTTTATATATACATCTATTCTATTATTTCTGTCTCTCTAAAGAAGCCTGAGTAATACAAGAACAAAATCAAATTCAGAATCCATTGTGTTTCTATACTGGTTAGCTTGGCTGCTAGCCAAAATGGAGTAATAGGGATCAGATTTACCATCCCACTGGAAATTACAAAAAACATGAAAATGTGTGTGTGTGTGTTTGTGTGTGTGTATAAAACCAAAACTTTTTTATTTTTCAAAGATTTGTTATTATTTTTTAAGATATGGGTTCTCACTCTGCTGCCCAGAGTAGTCTCAAATTCCTGGACTCAAATCATTCTTCCACATCAGCATCCTAAGTAGCTTGGTGTATTTGTCCATTTTCACCCTGCTGTAAAGAAATACCTGAGGGGTGAAGCAAGATGGCCGAATAGGAACAGCTGAAGTTTTCAGCTCCCAGTGCAAAAGACACAGAAGATGGGTGAGTTCTGCATTTTCAACTGAGGTACTGGGATCCTCTCACTAGGGAGTGCTGGACAATCAGAGCTGGTCAGCTGCTGCAGCCCGACCAGCGAGAGCTGAAGCTGGGTGAGGCATCGCCTCACCTGGGAAGGCCAAGGGGGAAGGGAATCCCTTTTCCTAGCCAGGCAAACTGAGACACACAACTCCTGGAAAATCGGGTAACTCCCACCCCAATACTGCACTTTACCAAGGGTCTTAGCAAATGGCACACCAGATTATATCCCACACCTGGCAGGGAGGGTCCCACACCCATGGAGCCTCCCTCATTGCTAGCACAGCAGCCTGCAATCTAACCACAAGGCAGCAGCGAGGCTGGGGGAGGGGGCACCCACCATTGCTGAGGCTTAAGTAGGTAAACAAAGCCGCTGGGAAGCTCGAACTGGGTGGAGCCCACAGCATCTCAAGGAGGTCTGCCTGCCTCTGTAGACTCCACCTCTGGGGACAGGGAACAGCTCAACAAACAAAGAAAAAAAGCAACAGAAACCTCTGCAGATGCAAACGACACTGTCTGACAGCTTTGAAGAGAGCAGTGGATCTCCCAACATGGAGGTTGAGATCAGAGAATGGACAGACTGCCTGCTGAAGTGGATCCCTGACTCCTGAGTAGCCTAACTGGGAGACATTCCCCACTAGGGGCAGACCGACACCTCATACCTCACACGGCGGGGTACACCCCAAGATGAAGCCTCCAAGGCAAGAATCAGACAGGTACACTTGCTGTTCAGCAATATTCTATCTTCTGCAGGCTCTGCTGCTGATACACAGGCAAACAGGGTCTGGAGTGGACCTCAAGCAATCTCCAACAGACCTACAGCTGAGGGTCCTGACTGTCAGAAGGAAAACTAACAAACTGGAAGGACACCCACACCAAAATCCCATCAGTACATCACCATCATCAAAGACCAAAGGCAGATAAAACCACGAAGATGGGGAAAAAGCAGGGTAGAAAAGCTGGAAATTAAAAAAATTCAAAAAATCAGAGCGCATCTCCGCCTCCAAAGGAATGCAGCTCATCGCCAGCAATGGATCAAACCTGGACGGAGAATGACTTTGATGAGTTGGGAGAAGAAGGCTTCAGTCCATCAAACTTCTCAGAGCTAAAGGAGGAACTACGTACCCAGCGTGAAGAAACTAAAAACCTTGAAAAAGACAGGGATGCCCTCTCTCACCACTCCTATTCAACATAGTATTGGAAGTTCTGGCTAGGGCAATCAGGCAAGAGAAAGAAATAAAG
>NW_012115455.1:1438164-1440032 GCF_000951035.1 Colobus angolensis palliatus
CACCAACATGGCACAAGTATACATATGTAACAAAACTGCACATTATGCACATGTAACCTAGAACTTAAAGTATAATAATAATAATAATAAAAAGAAAAATATTCATCACACACACAAAAAAAATACCTGAGACTGGGTAAATCATAAAAGCAAGAGGTTTAATTGATTCACAGTTCCACATGACTGTGGAGGCCTCAGGAAACTTAAAATCACAGCAGAAGACAAAAGCGAAGGAAGGACCTTCCTCACATGGTGGCAGGAGAGAGAAGAGAAAGTGAAGCGAAAAGAAACTCTTGTAAAATTATCAGATCTCACGAGAACTCACCCACTATCATGAGAACAGCATGGGGAAAACTGCTCCCAAGATTCAATCCCCCCACCGACCACGTACCTTCCTTGACACATGGAGATTAAAATTTGAGATGAGATTTGCGTGGGGACACGGAACCATACCATATTATCTGGTCCCTGTCCCCTCCCAAATTTTATGCTGTCACATTTCAAAACACAATCATGAGAACATAAGCCACTGTACCTAGCAAAACAAAAGCTTCTGATTCTCTGACCATCAGGCAAGGAAGGAGGGCAATCTCTGAGAGACGGTGAAATAATAAACTGAGCCCAATCACTGCTTGAGTTTACTGCATTGAGAGAGTTTCACAGCCACAGCACAATAAGCAGGGCTTGCTGAGCTAAAGAAACAAAGCTGACAGAACAGAAGTCCAAAGTAGCTAAAGTTTACAGAACAGAGTACTGAGGAAGAGAGAGCTTCACAGAGAGAGAGAATTAAAGAGAGCTACTGGGTTCCTCTCATGTATTCACCAAAGTACTAATCACTGCATGCATGTGAGAGAGCTACTACATGTGTACAGGTAAAGAACCACCTGAAAGGATTAAAGGAAAGAGTAACCAGCACACTCAAAGGCACAACACACACACACACAAACACACACACACATATATAGTAATAGCATCTGTGCCCACCAGCCAAAAGGAAAACCTCATTTGTCTTGAGACATGATGTGGAAAATTCAGAAAGGTCTTGTCTTTGTACTGGAAAATAACTATCATTACACTAAACTTGGCTCTGGACCCACCTAACAAATATTTAAAAGCATGACACAAAAGGATCCAAATTTTCCAAGAAATTTACACAGTATCCCTGAACAAAACTCAAAACCACTTACAACAATGCAAAAATTTTAAGCACCAGATGACAAAATTTACATTTGGCATTCAATAAAAAATTACCAGCTATGTGAAGAAGAAGCATAGTTCAAAATGAAAAGAAAAATCAATCTACTGAAATAAATCCAGAACTGACACAAATGTTAGAAACGATACACAAGGACATTAAAGCAGTTATTAAGTATAAATGTGTTCTAAATGTTCAAAAATTTAAGTAGAAACATGGAAGATATAAAAAAAAATCAAGTTTCCAAAAACTTTTCTTTTTAGATGTTTGAAATGAAAAACACTAAATATAATAAACAGAAGACTTGATATCATAGAAGAAAAAATATTAGTGACCCTGAAGACATAGCAATAGAAACTATACAAAATGAAACACACCGAGAAGAAGACTGCTAAAAAACAGAGTTATCAGTTCACTCTGGAACAGAACACAGGTAACATTTTGGAAAATAGTTCAGCAGTTTTTAATAAAATTAAACATGCACTTACAATACTACTCAGCAATTACACTTCTGAGCATTCATCCCAAAGCAAGAAAAACATGTTTACACAAAAACCTATACAAAGTGTTCATGGCAGCTTTATTTATGATAGGTAAACAATGGAAACAATCCATATGTCTTTCTTTTTTTTTTTCATTTTTATTTATTTATTTATTTATTTATTTATTTATT
>NW_012115455.1:1443351-1444086 GCF_000951035.1 Colobus angolensis palliatus
TGGGGTGGAGAGTTCTATAGATGTCTATTAGGTCCGCTTCATGCAGAGATGAGTTCAATTCCTGGATATCCTTGTTAACTTTCTGTCTCGTTGATCTGTCTAATGTTGACAGTGGGGTGTTGAAGTCTCCCATTAATATTTTAAGGGAGTCTAAGTCTCTTTGTAAGTCTCTAAGGACTTGCTTTATGAATCGGGGTGCTCCTGTATTGGGTGCATACATTTTTAGGATAGTTAGCTCTTCCTGTTGAATTGATCCCTTTACCAAATGTAATGGCCTTCTTTGTCTCTTTTGATCTTACTTTGATGGTTAAAAGTCTGTTTTATCAGAGACTATCATTGCAACCCCTGCTTTTTTTTGTTCTCCATTTGCTTGGTAAATCTTCCTCCATCCCTTTATTTTGAGCTTATGTATGTCTCTGCATGTGAGATGGGTCTCCTGAATACAGCAGACTGATGGGTCTTGACTCTTTATACAGTTTGCCAGTCTGTGTCTTTTAATTGGAACATTTAGTCCACATTTAAGGTTAATATTGTTATGTGTGAACTTGATCCTTCCATGATGATATTAACTGGTTATTTTGTTCGTTAGTTAATGCAGTTTCTTCCTAGCCTCGATGGTCTTAACATTTTGGCATGTTTTTGCAATGGCTGGTACCGGTTTTTCCTTTCCATGTTTCGAGCTTCCTTCAGGGTCTCTTGTAAGGCAGGCCTGGTGGTGACAAAATCTCTAAGCAT
>NW_012115455.1:1445328-1455481 GCF_000951035.1 Colobus angolensis palliatus
GGGAGATGCACTCCTATTTTTTGAATTTCCAGCTTTTCTGCCCTGCTTTTTCTCCATATTTGTGGTTTTATCTGCCTCCGGTCTTTGATGATGGTGATGTAATAATGGGGTTTTGGTGTAGGTCTCCTTCCTGTTTGATAGTTTTCCTTCTAACAGTCAGGACACTCAGCTCTAGGTCTGTTGGAGATTGCTTGAGGTCCACTCCAGACCCTGTTTGCCTGGGTATCAACAGTGGAGGCTGCAGAAGATAGAATATTGCTGAACAGCGAGTGTATGTGTCTGATTCTTGCTTAGGAAGCTTCCTCTCAGAGGTGTACTCCACCTTGTGAGGTGTGGTGTGTCAGTCTGCCCCTAGTGGAGGATGTCTCCCAGTTAGGCTACTCAGGGGTCAGGGACCCACTTGAGCAAGCAGTCTGTCCCTTCTCAGATCTCAACCTCCATGTTGGGAGATCCACTCCTCTCTTCAAAGCTGTCAGACAGAGTCGTTTGCTTCTGCAGAGGTTTCTGCTGCTTTTGTTTTTGTTGTTATTGTTGTTGTTGTTGTTTAGCTGTGCCCTGTCCCCAGAGGTAGAGTCTACAGAGACAGGCAGGCTTCCTTGAGCTGCTGTGGGCTCCACCCAGTTCGAAGTTCCCAGCGGCTTTGTTTACCTACTTAAGCCTCAGCAGTGGCTGGTGCCCCTCCCCCATCCTTGCTGCTGCCTTGTGGTTAGATTGCAGACTGCTGGGCTAGCAATGAGGGAGGCTCCGTGGGTGTGGGACCCTCCCGGCCAGGTGTGGGATATAATCTCCTGGTGTACCCGTTTGCTTAAAGCACAGTATTGGATTGGGAGTTACCCGATTTTCCAGGTGTTGTGTGTCTCAGTTCCCCTGCCTAGAAAAAGGAATTCCCTTCCCCCTTGGGCTTCCCAGGTGAGGCAATGCCTCGCCCTGCTTCAGCTCTCGTTGGTCAGGCTGCAGCAGCTGACCAGCACCGATTGTCTGACACTCCCTAGTGAGATGAACCCAGTACCTCAGTTGAAAATGTAGAAATCACCAGTCTTCTGTGTCGCTCGCGCTGGGAGTTGGAGACTGGAGCTGTTCCTATTAGGCCATCTTAAGCAATCTTTTTTCTCTACAATCTTGCCAATATCTGTTATTTTTTAACTATTAAATAACAGCCATTCTGACTTATGTGAAATAGTATGTTATTATGATTTTGATTTGCATTTCTCTAATGATAAGTGTTGTTGAGCTTTTTTTTTTCATATGCTTATTGGCCACATGTGTGTTTCCTTTTGAGAAGTGTCTGCTCATGTCCTTTGTCCACTTTTTAATGGGTTTACTTTTTCTTCTGTATTTGTTTAAGTTTCTTATAGATGCTGGATATTAGACCTTTGTCAGATGCATAGTTTGCAAAAAATTCCTCCCGTTCTGTAGGTTTTCTGTATACTGTACTAACAGGTTTTATGCCTGGCCAGAAGCTCTATAGTTTAAATAGATCTCATTGGTCAGTTTTTGCTTTTGTTGCAATTGTTTCTGGCATCTTCATCATTAAATCTTTGCTCATTCCTGTGTCCAAAAAGTCTAGTTTGTCTTTCATGGTTTTTATAGTTTGGGGTTTTACATTTAAATCTTTAATCCATCTTGAGTCAATTTCTGTACATAGGGTAAGGAAGGCGTCCAGTTTCAATCTTCTGCGAATGGTCAGCCAGTTATTCCAGCATCATTTATTAAATAGGGTACCCTTTCCTCATTGCTTGTTTTTGTAAACTTTGTCAAAGATGAGATAGTTGTAGGTGTGCAGCCTTATTTCTGGTCTCTCTATTCTGTTTCATTGAGCAATGTATCCATTTTGGTATCAGTACCATGCAGTTTTGGTTACTATAGCCCTGTAGTAGTTTGAAGTTGGGTTGCATGATGCCTCCAGCTTTGTTCTTTTTGATTAGGACTTCCATGGCTATTCAGGCTGTTTTTTGTTTTATACGAATTTTAAAATACTTATTTCTAGTTCTGTAAAGAATGTCATTGGTATAATAGTTTAATAGGAAAAGCACTGGATCTAAAAATTGCTTTGGGTTGTGAGGCTATTTTAACAATATTGGAATATGGAATATTTTTTCATTTATTTGTGTCATCTCTGATTTCATCGAGCAGTGTTCTGTAATTCTTGTTGTAGAAATATTTCACTGCCCTGGTTAGTTGTATTCCTAGGTATTTTATTCTCTTTGTGGCAACTGTGAATGAGATTGCGTTCCCTGTTTGCTCTTGGCTTGGCTGTTGCGGGTATAAAGAAATGCTAGTGATTTTCACACATACTTCAGCTGATAAACAACTGAAGGAGGTTTGAGGCTGAGACTGTGTGGTTTTCTACATAAAGAATCATGCTGTCTGTATATAGGGATAGTTTGACTTCCTGTATTTCTATTTGAATGCTCTTTTTTTCTTTATTTTGCCTAATTTTTCTGGCCAGGACTTCGAATACTATGCTGAATAGGAGTGATGAGAGAGGGTATCATTGTCTTGTGCTGGTTTTCAAGGGGAATGCTTCAAGTTTTTGAAGATTCAGTATTATATTGGCTGTGGATTTATTATGCATGGCTCTTACTATTTTGAGGAATGTTTCTTCAATACCTAGTTTATTGAAAGTTTTTAACATGAAGAGATGTTGAATTTTATCAAAAGTTTTTTCTTCATCTACTGAAAAAATCATGTGTTTTCTGTTTGTAGTTCTCTTTATCTGATCTCATTTGTTGATTTGTGTTTGTTGAACCAACCTTGCATCCAGGGATGAAGGCTACTGGATTGTGGTGGATTAGCTTTACATTTTCATTTTCATTTCAACACATTTTCATTATCCATTCATCTGTTGATAGGCACTTAGGTTGCTTCCAATTTTTTACTATTGTAAACAGTGCTGCAACAAACGTGAGAATGCAGTTTTCTTTTTGATATACTAATTTTCTTTTATTTGAGGGGTGAAGTGTATACCCAGCAGTGGGATTTCTGGATTGTATGTCAGCTCTCTTTTTAGTTTTTTGAGAACTAAAAAGTTCTTCTTTTTGTTCTTCATAGTGGTTGTACTAGTTTACTATCCCAGTAGCAGTGTACAAGGGTTCCCTTTCTCGATATCCTCACCCAGCATTTGTTATTGCCTATCTTAAAAGTAATTTTAATTGGGGTGAGATAATGTTGCATTGTAGTTTTTATTTGCATTTCTCTGATGATCAATGTCGTTGAGCACCTTTTTATGGATCAATTTGCAATTTGTATGTCCTCTGTTGATATATTTCCATTAAAATATTTGGCCTGTTTTTTAATATTATTATTAGTTTTTTTTCCAATAGAAATGTTTGAGCTCCTTTTATATTCTGGTTATTAATCGCTTGTCAGATGGGTAGTTGGAAAATAGTTTTTCCTATTTTGTGAATGGTCTCTTCACATTGTTGATTGCTTTCTTTGCTGTGCAGAAGCTTTTTAATTTGATGTGATCTCATTTTCCATTTTTGCTTTGTTTGCCTGTGCTTGTTGTTGGGTATTACACAAGAAATTTTAGCCCAAATCTATGTCCTGAAGAGTTTCCCAAAGTTTTCCTGTAGTAGTTTCAAAGTTTGAGGTTTTGGGCTTAAGTTTATAATCGAATCTTATATTATTTTTGTATATGGCAAAAGATACATGTCAAGTTTTATTTTTGTATATGGCAAAAGATACATGTCAAGTTTTATTCTTCTAGTTTTCCCAGTACCATTTATTAAAGAGACTATCCTTTCTCAAATTTGTGTTCCTAGTACGTTTGTCAAAGATGGAATCCACTGTAGGTGTATGGATTTGTTTCTGGGATCTCTATCTTGTTCCATTTCTCTATATGTCTCTTTTTATGCAAGTACCATGCTGTTTTGGTTATTCTAACTCTGTAGTATAATTTGAAGTCAGGTAATCTGATTTCTCCAGTTTTAATCTTTTGGTCAGGATAGTTTTGGGTACTGTGTTTCTTTTGTCATCTAATATAAATTTTAAAATTGCTTTATCTATTTCTGTGAAAATGTAATTGGTATATTGATAGGGGTTGCAAAAGCACTGTAGATTGCTTTTGGTTGTCTCTACATTTTAGCAATATTGATTCTTCCAGTCCATGAGCATCAAAAATCTTTTCTTTCTTTGTGTCACCTATAAATTCTTTCATCAGTGCTTTGCAGTTTTTTTTGTAGAGATCTTTCACATCATTGGTTAATTTTTATGTATTTAATTTTGTTTGTGGCTATTGTAAATGGGATTATGTTTTTGTTTCTGTTTTAGATTGTTCACTGCTGGCATATAGAAATGCTAATGATGTTTATATTGATTTTGTATCTGCAAATTTATTAAATTTGTTTATTAGTTCTAATAGTTTTTTGTTGAAGTCTTCATATTTTCAAATATAAGATCATGTAATCTGCAAACAAAGATAATCTGACTTCTTCCTTTCCAGTTTGGATAAACATTTTTTCCTTCTCTTGTCTGATTGCTCCAGCTAGAACTTCCAGAACTATGTTGATCAACAGTGCAGAAGTGGGCAATCTTGCCTTGTTCCATATCTTAGAGGACAGGCTTTCAATTTTTCCTCATTCATTGTGATACTAGCTGAGGATCAGAAATATATGGGTTTATTATGCTGACATAGGTTCCTTGTATATCAAGATTTTTAGAGTTTTTATCATGAAAGCATGTTAAATTTTATCAAATGCTTCTTTGGCATCAATTTAAATGATAATATGGCTTTGACCTTCATTCTGTTAATATGATGTATCACATTAACTTATTTGCATATGTTTACCTGTCTTTGCATCCCTGGGATAAATCCCACTTTGTCAAGATTAACAGTCTTTTTAATGTATTGTTGTGTTCAGTTTGCTAGTATTTTGTTGAGCATTTTTGCATCAATATTCATCAGAGATATTCACCTGTAGTTTTCTTTTTTTGATGTGCCTTTGTCTAGTTTGGGTATCAAGGTAATACTGGTCTAATAAGATAAGCTTGAAAATATTCTCTTCTCCTCTATTTTTGGAATAGTTTGAGTAATATTGGTATTAGCTTTTCTTTAAATGTTTGGTAGAATTCGGCAGTGAAACCATCAGATTCCAGGCTTTTTTTGTACTAGGAGACATTTTATTTTGGCTTACATTTCATGACTTGTTATTGGCCTGTTCAGATTTTGGATTTCAGCCTGTTTCAGTCTTGGTAGGTTGTAGGTGTCTAGAAATTTGTACATCTCCTCTAGGTTTGCCAATTTTCTTTTGCGTACAGTTGCTGATAGTAGCCAGTAATGATCCTTTGAATTTCTACCATATCAGCTGTAACGTCTTTTTTTCCATCTCTGATTTTATTCATTTCAATCTTCTCTCTTTTTTTCTCAGTTAGTCTGGCTAAAGTTTTGTCTATTTTGTTTAACTTTTAAGAATCCCAACTTCTGTTTTATTGATCTTTTGCATTGTTTTCTTCATTTTAAATTCATTTATTTTTGCTCTGATCTTTATTATTTTTTTCCTTCTACTAATTTTTGGCTTAGTTCTCTCTTGCTTTTTTTTTTTTTTTGAGATGGAGTCTTGCTCTGTCGCCCAGGCTGGAGTGCAGTGGTGGGATCTCAGCTCATTGCAAGCTCCACCTCCCGGGTTTATGCCATTCTCCTGCCTCAGCCTGCCTAGTAGCTGGGACTACAGGCGCCCGCCACCACGCCTGGCTAGTTATTTTGTATTTTTTCAGTAGAGACGGGGTTTCACCATGTTAGCCAGGATGGCCTCGATCTCCTGACCTCGTGATCCACCCATCTCGGCCTCCAAAGTGCTGGGATTACAGGTTTGAGCCACTGCGCCCAGCCTCCAGTTTCTTTAAGATGCATCATTAGGTTATATATTGGAAAGGTTTTCTTTTTTTTTTTTCTTTTTGATGTAGGCACTTATAGCTATAAATTTTTCTCTTAGCACTGCATTTGCTATATCCTGTAGGTTTGGTATGTTGTGTTTCCATTACTCTTTGTTTCAAAACATTTTTTAATTATCTTCTTAATTTTTTAATCAACCCACTGGTCATTCAGGAGCATATTGTTTAATATCTGTGTGTTCATAGAGTTTCCAAAATTTCTTTTTTAATTTGCAGTTTTATTCCATTATAGTCAGAGAAGATGCTTAATATTATGTCAATTGTTTGTAATTTTTAAAGACTTGTTTACCTCACATATGGTCTATGCTTTAGAATGATCCATGTGCAGAGAAGAATGTGTATTTTGCTTTTGTTGGATAAAATGTTCTGTAAATATCTATTTAGATCCATTTGATCTATAGTGCAGATTAACACTGCTGTTTCTTAGTTAATTTTTTGCCTGAAAGTACTGTCCAATGCTGAAAGTCAGTTGCTGAAGACTGCAGCTATTATTGTATTCAGATCTATCTTTCTTTAGCTTTAATAATATTTGCTTTATATATCTGGTTGCTCCAATGTTGGGTCCATATGTATTTATAATTTTTATATCCTCTTGCTGAATTTACCCCTTTATTATTACATAATCACCCTATTTGACACTTTATATATTTTTTGTCTGTAAATCTATTTTGTCTGATATACATAAAGCTACTTCTCTGGGTATGATAGCCAACTCCTGTAGTCCCAGCTACACAGAGACTGAGGTGGGAGAATCTTTTGAGCATAGGAAGTCGAGGCTGCAGTGATCCATGTTTGTGCCATGGCACTCCAGCCTGAGTGACAGAGCAAGACCCTGTCACAAAAAAAATAGGTAGATCGATGATAGATAGATAGATAGAAAGATAGATAGATAGATAGACAGACAGATAGATACATAGATACACAGATAGATAGACACACTTGCTCTTTTTTGGTTTCAGTTGGCATGGGATATCTTTTTCCATCCCTTTATTTTCAACCTATGTGTGTGATTATAGGTGCAGTGTGTTTCTTCTAGGCAATAGATCATTGGGTCTTCCTTTTTTGTCCATTCTGCCACTGTATGTCTTGATTGCAGAGTTTAGTTCATTTACATTCAGTGTCATTGACAAGTAAGCACTTACTCCTGCTTTGTTATTCGTTTTCTGGTTGCTTTATGGTCTTCCTTTCCTTTTTTCGATTCTTTCTGTCTTCCTTTTAGTCAAGGTGATTTTCTCTGGGGGTATTATACAATGTTTTCCTTTTTATTTTATTTTTGAATTTGTGGTATGTTTGCTGATTTAAAGTTACCATGGGGGGGTGCCAAAGATTACCAAATAGGAACAGCTCCAGCCTCCAGTTCCCAGCATGAATGATACAGAAGATGGGTGATTTCCGCCTTTTCAACTGAGGTACCAGGTTCATCTCACTGGGGCGTGTCAGACAGTCGGTGCTGGTAAGTGGGTGCAGCCCAACTAGAGAAAGCTGAAGCAGGGCGAGGCATCACCTCACCTGGGAAGCACAAGGGGGAAGGGAATTCCTTTTCCTAGCCAAGGGAAACTGAGACACACAACACCTGGAATATCGGGTAACTCTCACCCTAATACTGCACTTCAACAAGGGTCTTAGCAAATGGCACACCAGGAGATTATATCCCACGCCTGGCCTGGAAGGTCCCACACCCACAGAGCCTCCCTCATTGCTAGCACAGCCATCTGAGATCTAACTGCAAGGCAGCAGCAAAGCTGGGGAAGGGGCGCCCACCACTGCTGAGGCTTAAGTAGGTAAACAAAGCTGCCTGGAAGCTCGAAATGGGTGGAGCCCATCACAGCTCAAGGAGGCCTGCCTGTATCTGTAGACTCCTCCTCTGCGGACAGGGCACAGCTAAACAGAAAGCAGCAGAAACCTCTGCAGATGTAAATGTCCCTGTCTGACAGCTTTGAAGAGAGCAGTGGTTCTTCCAGCATGGAGGTTGAGATCTGAGAACGGACAGACTGCCTGTTCAAGTGGTTCCCTGACCCCTGAGTAGCCTAACTGGGAGACATCCCCTGCTAGGTGTGGACTGACACCTCACACCTCACATGGCTGAGTACACCTCTGAGAGGAAGCTTCCAGAACAACAATCAGACAGCAACACTTACTGTTCAGCAATATTCTATCTTCTGCAGCCTCTGCTGCTGATACCCAGGCAGACAGGGTCTGGAGTGGACCTCAAGCAAACTCCAACAGACCTGCAGCTGAGGATCCTGACAGTTAGAAGGAAAACTAACAAACAGAAAGGACACCCACACCAAAACACCATCAGTACATCACCACCATCAAAGGCCAAAGGCAGATAAAACCACAAAGACAGGCAAAAAGCAGTGCAGAAAAGCTGGAAATTCAAAAAATCAGAGCACATCTCCCCCTCCAAAGGAACACAGCTCATCACCAGCAATGGAACAAAACTGGATGGAGAATGACTTTGAGGAACTGAGAGAAGAAGATTTCACTCTATCAAAATTCTCAGAGCAAAAGGAGGAACTATGTACCCAATGCAAAGAAACTGAAAACCTTGAAAAAGGAATGGAAGAATGGATAACTAGAATAACCAATGCAGAGAAGTTCATAAACGAACTGATAGAGATGAAAACCGTGACATGAGAACTACATGACAAATGCACAAGTTTCAGTAACTGACTCGATCAACTGGAAGAAACAGTATCAGTGATTGAAGGTCAAATGAATGAAATGAAGTGCGAAGAGAAGTTTAGAGAAAAAAGAGTAAAAAGAAATGAAAAAGACCTACAAGAAATATGGGATTATGTGAAAAGACCAAACTTACGTGTAATTGGTATGCCTGAAAGCGATGGGGAGAATGGAACCAAGTTGCAAAACACTCTGAAAGAAATTATCCAGGAGAATTTTCTCAATCTAGAAAGGCAGGCCAGCATTCAAAGTCAGGAAATACAGAGAGTGCCACAAAGATACTCCTGGAGAAGAGCAAGTCCAAGACACATAATTGTGAGATTCACCCAAGTTGAAATGAAGAAAAAAATGTTAAGAGCAGCCAGAGAGAAAGGTCAAGTTACCCACAAAGGGAACCCCATCAGGCTAACAGCAGATCTCTTGGTGGAAACTCTCCAAGCCAGAAGAGAGTGGAGGCCAATATTCAACATTCTTAAAGAAAAGAATTTTCAACCCAGAATTATCAATCCAGCCAAACCAAGTTTCATAAGTAAAGGAGAAATACGATTCTTTACAGAGAAGCAAAAGCTCAGAGATTCTGTCACCACCAGGCGTGCCCTACAAGAGATCCTGAAGGAAGCACTAAACATGGGAAGGAAAAACCTGTACCAGCCATTGCAAAAACATGCCAAAATGTAAAGACCATCGATGCTAGGAAGAAACTGCATCAACTAATGAGCAAAATAACCAACTAATATCATAATGACAGGATCAAGTTCACACAAAACAATATTAACCTTAAGTGTAAATGGACTAAATGGTCCAATTAAAAGACACAAACTGGCAAGTTGGATGAAGAGTCAAGACCAGGATAGGGGGTAGAGCAAGATGACCAAATAGGAACAGCTCCAGCCTGCAACTCCCAGTGCGAGCGACACAGAAGACTGGTGATTTCCACATTTTCAACTGAGGTACTGGGGTCATCTCACTAGGGAGTGCTGCACAATCGGTGCTGGTCAGCTGCTGCAGCCTGACCAGCGAGAGCTGAAGCAGGGCAAGGCATTGCCTCACCTGGGAAGTGCAAGGGGGAAGGGAATCCCTTTTCCTAGCCAGGTGAACTGCGACACAAAACGTCTAGAAAATCAGGTAACTCCCACCCCAATACTGCGCTTTAAGCAAACAGGCACACCAGGAGAATATATCCCACACCTGGCCGGGAAGTTCCCACGCCCACGGAGCCTCCCTCATTGCTAACACAGAAGTCTGCGATCTAACTGCAAGGCAGCAGCGAGGCTGGGGGAGGAGCACCTGCCATTGCTGAGGCTTAAGTAGGTAAACAAAGCCTTGGGGAAGCTCGAACTGGGTGGAGCTCACAGCAGCTCAAGGAAACCTGCCTGACTCTGTAGACTCCACTTCTGGGGACAGGGCACAGCTAAACAACAACAACAAAAAAGCAGCAGAAACCTGTGCAGACGCGAATGACTCTGTCTGACAACTTTGAAGAGAGCAGTGGATCTCCCAACATGGAGGTTGAGATCTGAGAAGGGACAGACTGCCTGCTCAAGTGGGTCCCTGACCCCTGAGTAGCCTAACTGGG
>NW_012115455.1:1457448-1457731 GCF_000951035.1 Colobus angolensis palliatus
GAATTGAACTCATCTCTGCATCAAGTGGACCTAATAGATATCTATAGAACTCTCCACCACAAATCAACAGAATATACATTCTTCTCAGCACCACATCGCACTTTTTCCAAAATTGACCACATAGCTGGAAGGAAAGCACTCCTCAGCAAAAGTAAAAGAACACAAATTTTAAAAAACTGTCTCTCAGACCACAGTACAATCAAACTAGAACTCAGGATGAAGAAACACAATCAAAACCACGCAACTACATGGAAACTGAACAACCTGCTCCTGAATGACTACT
>NW_012115455.1:1457898-1458441 GCF_000951035.1 Colobus angolensis palliatus
ACTGAATGGGCAAAAACTGGAAAAATTCCCTTTGAAAACTGGCACAAGACAGGGATGCCCTCTCTCACCACTCCTATTCAACATAGTGTTGGAAGCTCTGGCTACGGCAATCAGGCAAGAGAAAGAAATCAACGGTATTCAGTTAAGAAAAGAAGAAGTCAAATTGTCCCTGTTTGCAGATGACATGATTGTATATTTAAAAAACCCCATTGTCTCAGCTCAAAATCTCCTTAAGCTGATAAGCAACTTCAGCAAAGACTCAGGATACAAAATTAATGTGCAAAAGTCACAAGCATTCTTATACACCAGTAACAGACAAACAGAGATCCAAATCATGAAAGAACTTCCATTCACAATTGTTTCAAAGAGAATAAAATACCTAGGAATCCAGCTTACAAGGGATGTAAAGGACCTCTTCAAGGAGAATTAGAAACCACTGCTCAGTGAAATCAAAGAGGACACAAACAAATGGAAGAACATACCATGTTCATGGAGAGGAAGAATCAATATCGTGAAAATGGCCATACTGCCCAAGGTTATTTA
>NW_012115455.1:1460778-1461331 GCF_000951035.1 Colobus angolensis palliatus
TTTGACAACATTCAACAGCCCTTCATGCTAAAAATTCTCAATAAATTCAGTATTGATGGAACCTATCTCAAAATAATAAGAGCTATTTATGACAGACCCACAGCCAATATCATACTGAATGGGCAAAAACTGAAAAAATTCCCTTTGAAAACTGGCACAAGACAGGGATGCCCTCTCTCACCACTTCTATTCAACACAGTGTTGGAAATTCTGGCGAGGGCAATCAGGCAAGAGAAAGAAATAAAGGGTATTCAGTTAGGAAAAGAAGAAGTCAAATTGTCCCTGTTTGCAGATGACATGATTGTATATTTAGAAAACCCCTTCATCTCAGCCCCTAATCTCCTTAAGCTGATAAGCAACTTCAGCAAAGACTCAGGATACAAAATCAATGTTCAAAAATCACAAGCATTCTTATACACCAACAACAGGCAAACAGAGCGGAAAAGATGAATGAACTCCCATTCAAAATTGCTTCAAAGAGCATAAAATACCTAGGAATCCAACTTACAAGGGATGTGAAGGAACCCTTCAAGGAGAACTACAAACCACTGCT
>NW_012115455.1:1461381-1461746 GCF_000951035.1 Colobus angolensis palliatus
CATCTCACATGCAGAGACACACATAGGCTCAAAATAAAAGGATGGAGGAAGATCTACCAAGCAAATGAAAACAAAAATAGCAGGGCTTGCAATCCTAGTCTCTGATAAAACAGACTTTCAACCAACAAAGATCAAGAGACAAAGAAGGCCATTACATAACGGTAAAGGGGTCAATTCAATAAGAAGAACTAACTGTCCTAAATATATAGGCACCCAATACAGGAACACCCAGATTCATAAAGCAAGTCCTTAGATGCTTACAAAGAGATTTACACTCCCATACAATAATAATGGGAGACTTTTACACTCCACTGTCAACATTGGACAGATCAACAAGACAGAAGGTTAACAAGAATATCCAGGAA
>NW_012115455.1:1461796-1462137 GCF_000951035.1 Colobus angolensis palliatus
AAACAAATGGAAGAACATACCATGCTCATGGATAGGAAGAATCAGTAGAATGAAAATGGTCATACTGCCCAAGGTGATTTATAGATTCAATACCATCCCCACTAAGCTACCAATTATGTTCTTCACAGAATTGGAAAAAAAACTGCTTTAAAGTTCATACGGAACCAAAAAAGAGCCCACATTGCCGAGACAATCCAAAGCCAAAATAACAAAGCTGGAGGCATCACGCTAAATGACTTCAAACTGTACTACAAGGCTACAGTAACCAAAACAGCATGGTACTGGTACCAAAACAGAGATATAGATCAATGGAACAGAACAGAGCCCTCAGAAATAATACC
>NW_012115455.1:1467007-1480347 GCF_000951035.1 Colobus angolensis palliatus
AGTTTGTGTCCTTTGTAGGGACATGGATGCAGCTGGAAACCATCATTCTCAGCAAACTATTGCAAGAACAGAAAACCAAACACCACATGTTCTCAGTCATGGATGGAAATTGAACAATGAGATCACTTGGATACTGGAAGGGGAACATCACACACCGGGGCCTATTGTGGGGAAGGGGGACGAGGGAGGAATAGCATTATGTGATATACCTAATGTAAATGACGAGTTAATGGGTGCAGCACACCAACATGGCACATGTATACATATGTAACAAACCTGTATATTGTGCACATTTACCCTAGATCTCAAAGTATATTAATAAAAAAAAAGGTTTCCATGAGGCTTGTAAGTACTATCTTGTAACACATTATTTTAAATTGATGAGAACTTAACACTGATTGCATGTAAATAAGCAAATAAGCAAGATAAAACTAACATAAACTCTGTATCTTAACCTTGTCTCCCCACTTTTTAACTTTGTAATGTTTCGCTTTATGTCTTATTGTACTGTCTGTGTCTAGAAAACATGTTGCACTTATTTTTTTATTGGTTTATCATTCAGCCTTTTAATTTAAGAGTACAGACTACCGTAACCGTGTTATAATATTCTGTGTTTTTCTGTGTGCTGTCATTAGTGAGGTTTGTACCTTCAGATGAATTATTGTTGCTCATTAACATCCTTTATCTTCTGGTTTAATAATTCCTGTTAGCATTTCTTGTAAGACAGATCTAGTCTTAGTGAAATTCCTCAGATTTTCTTTGTCTGGAAAGGTCTTTATTTCTCCTTCATGCTTAAAGGATACTTTCACTGCATACATAATTTTAGTGTGAATTTTTTTTTTATTTCTTTAGCACTTTAAATATATCATGCAACTGTCTCCTGGCTTGAAAGATTTCTACTGAAAAGTCTGCTGCCAGGTATATTCCTTTTAATAAACTTTCTACCCCTATTTCTCTTCCTTCTCTCTAAGGATTTTTTTTTTTTTTTTTTGAGACAGAGTCTTGGTCTTTCACCCAGGCTGGAGTGCAGTGGGGCTATCACAGGTCACTGCAAGCTCCGCCTACCAGTTTCACGACATTCTCCTGCCTCAGCCTCCCAAGTAGCTGGGACTACAGGTGCCCACCACCACGCCTGGCTAATTTTTTGTATTTTTAGTAGAGTTGGGTTTTCACCGTGTTAGCCAGGATGATCTCGATCTCCTGACTTCATGATCCACCCACCTTGGCCTCCCCAAGTGCTGGGATTACAGGCATGAGCCACTGTGCCCAGCCAGGAAAATAATTCTTAAATTTGCCTTTTTGAGGCTATTCTATAGGTCTTGTAGGTGTACTTCATTGTTTGTCATTCCTTTTTTTGTCTCCCCTTACTGTGTACTTTCAAATAGCCTATTTTCAAGCTCATTAATTCTTCTGCTTGATCAATTCTACTATTAAGAGACTGATGCATTCTAGAGTATGTCAACGGCATTTTTCAACTCCACAATTTCTTCTTGATTCTTTTCATTATTTCAATCTCATTAAATTTATCTCATAAAATTCTGAATTCCTTCTCTCTTATCTTGAATTTCTTTGAATTTCCTCAAAACAGCTATTTTGAGTTTACTATCTGAAGGGTCACATATCTCTGTTCTTCCAGTACTTGTCCTTGGTGCCTTACTTTGTTTGCTGAGGGCTTATCTACCTAGATGATCTAAATGCTTGAAGATGTCCATCTGTGTCTGGGCATTGCAGAGTTAGGTATTTATTGTAGTCTTCACATCCTGGTCTTGTTCATGCCCATCCTTCTTGGGAAGGTTTTTCAGGTATTTGGAGAGATTGGGGGCATAAACTCAACAACACTGTGGTTCTTGCTTGTTGAGGTACCACCTTGGTAGTCTTGGATAATATCTAGAAGAATTAACTCGATTACCAAGCATAGTCTCTTTTTTTCTTCCCTTAATTTCTTCCAAACAAACGGAGTCTCTCTCTCTCTCTCTCTCTCTCTCTCTCTCTCTCTCTCTCTCTCTCTTCCCTCTCTCCCTTTCTCTCTCTCTGAGATGAGCCACCTGGATGTGGAGTTGGGGTAACACAAGCATCACTGTGGCCACCACCACAGGGATTGCACTGGTTCAAAACTGAAGCCAGTACAACACTGAATTTCACCCAAGGCCCACCATTGTAATCACTACATGGCTACCACCTAAGTTCACTTAAGCCCCTAGGACTCTACAATCAGAAAGTAGCAAAGCCAGCCAGGTTTTGTCCCTTCCTTCAGGGAAATGAATTCCCTTAGGTGGGTCCAGAGATTCTGTCTGGGAGCCAGACATTAAAGATAAAAATCTTAGAAATTTAACTGGTGTTCTACTCTAGTGTGATTAAGGTGGCACTCAAACAGCAAAACAAATTCCTTCCTACTCTTCCCTCCTTTTTCCACAGGTAGAGGAATCTTTCCCTATGACTGCAACCACTACTGGCCCATGAGGTTTCTGCCAGGCCATCGTCAATGTGCACTTAAAGTCCAAGGGCTCTTCAGTCAGTTTGTGATAAACGCTGCCAGGCCTAGGAGTTAATCTTTGACTCAGGGCAGGTCTAGAAATGTTGACTAAAAGACTAACCCTGGACTCAGTGACCCCAAGTATCTTGTTGGTGCTCTACCCCACTGTGGCTGAGCTGCTACCTAAGGTGCAGGACAGATTTTTACTTACTTTTCCCATGCTTTTCTCAAACAGGAGTCTCCACAGCCACCACATCTGGGAATGTGTTGGGTTGCACCTGGAGCCCACACACCTCAAAGCCCAATGTCCATGTCATGTTACCTGGGTATTTCTGTTGGTTATTAAGGGCCCAGGGGCTTTTTACTTATCAGGTGATGAATCCTGCCAGGTCTCAGCTGTGACAGGGCAGCATTGAGGTCAGTGTAAAATCTCACATTTGCTGTATTCTCCCTCTCACAAGCATAGATTTTTTTCCCACCATGTGGCTGCTGCCAAAGAGTGTATGAGGAGGGACACAATTACTCCACTAGCAGCCCTGGTTGGTGTCTAAGAAGGTCACATGTCCCCCCAGTCCACTGACTCTGAGCCCAGTTCAGCACTAGGGCTTGCCTAAGAATTGCAGTACTTGTGGCCTAGACTGTCTCTTAAGTTCACTTAGGGCACCAGAGCACTCCAGCTTGCAGTGGTGAGGCTTGTGGAAACTCAAGCTCCAATGCTGAGATGGGTAATTTCCCTCTGGCTAGAGCTGATCAAAATGCTCCTTCCACGAGTGGATGTTAGGTGAGTACAGCATGGTTCTGCTTTCCGCTGTGACAGGGTAGCACAACGTTCAGTGCAAATCCTCACAATTGCTGTGCTCTCTGTCTCCTAAGCACATGGAATATCCATGTCATGTGGCCACTGCAAGCGGATGGGAGACGGTTGCCGTTGGCACTTCAAGACGATCTTTCCCACCCTCTCCAATGTCTTTTTCAGTGATATAAAGATAAAACCAGGTACTGTGATTGTTCACCTGACTTTTGGCTCTTGATGATGCTTTCTGTGTGTAGTTAGTTGTTAAAATTTCGTCTTCCTGAAGGGGGATAAATTTTGTAGCCCTCTATTCTGCCATCTTACTCCACCTAAAAAGTTTGCTTTTAGTTGAAGAAAACTACCTGCTAAAAAGTTCTAGGAAGAAAAAAATGCCCAAATGACTTTTAGTTTATTATGTTTCCTTGGAAAACAGGGGTGTGTGTGTGTGTGTGTGTGTGTGTGTTTGTGTGTGTGTGTGTGTGTTGTCAGGTGTGTTCAGTGAATCTCTGGAGGCCTGAAGGAAAAAAGCCATGAAAGAGCAGATGGTACAAAGGCAAGGTTTGGGCTCTGAAACATTATTTTATTATCTGAGTCTAGGTTCAAGCAGTGAAATTAAACTGAAGGTAAGGCAAATTATAACTTTTCCTTGTCCTGAATGGTACTACCTAGATTTTCTTCTAGGGTTTTTATGGCATTAGGTCTAACATTTAAGTCTCTAATCCATCTTGAATTAATCTTCATATAAGGAGTAAGGAAAGGATCCAGTTTCAGCTTTCTACTTATGGCTAGCCAATTTTCCCAGCACCATTTATTAAATAGGGAATCCTTTTCCCATTTCTTGTTTCTCTCAGGTTTGTCAAAGATCAGATGGCTGTAGATGTGTGGTATTATTTCTGAGGACTCTGTTCTGTTCCATTGGTCTATATCTCTGTTTTGGTACCAGTACCATGCTGTTTTGGTTACTGTAGCCTTGTAGTATAGTTTGAAGTCAGGTAGTGTGATGCCTCCGGCTTTGTTCTTTTGACTTAGGATTGTCTTGGCAATGCGGGGTCTTTTTTGGTTCCATATGAATGGAAACCATCATTCTTAACAAACTATCACAAGAACAGAAAACCAAACACCGCATGTTCTCACTCATAGGTGGGAACTGAACAATGAGATCACTTGGACTCGGGAAGGGGAACATCACACACTGGGGCCTATCATGGGGAGGGGGGAGGGGGGAGGGATTGCATTGAGGAGTTATACATGATATAAATGATGAATTGATGGGTGCTGACGAGTTCATGGGTGCAGCACACCAACATGGGACAAGTATACATATGTAACAAACCTGCACGTTATGCACATGTACCCTAGAACTTAAAGTATAATAAAAAAATAAATAAATAAATTCTGTGAAAAAGAAAAAAAAAATAACTTTTCCTTAATGAACAGAAAGCACTATTCAAGTGATTTTATACATCAAAATCCTCAGATTCTGAAGTGACAAGGAACTACATCCTACTTCCCTTGCTTCAATGTCTGTGGCTTTGTGCACATGAATGGCTTGTCCTTAAAACAGAGGCTGTATTTAGAACACAGGTAATATTTGTGCTTTAACGTCACATAGCGTCTACAAGTGAAGAAGGTTTTCTGGATCATCTATATTCATTTTTATAATTCAACAAGGTAGAAAAGTTCCATTAAAATTTCTAATTTATATATACATCTACAGTAAAATATCTATAAAATAAAATAGCTTAAAAATATAATAGTGTATTATAGACATATAGTTTCAGTAAAAAGAAGAGTGGTATATGAATAATAAAATCAATTACAAAATATTTGTGTATCTCTCAATAATTATTTAAAATTTCTCTTAAACATGTTTTTGGTCTTTACTGGTAGGAATTACTCACTTCTAACAAAACAAAATCGTACATGAAAATTCATTTATCTCTAAATCTACCATTTCATTGTGCCATAACAATATCTCATGTTAGGCAATGCCAATACATTTTACTCACAATATGCAAATATAAACGCGATTTTTAAGATCTGTTTATTCTCTGTCTTAATCTCCACCTTCACAGAAAAAAATTCAATGTGACAACCATATTTCGTAAGGAATAGATTATAAGAGCCAAATCAGTACTTCTGTTTCCATCTTCACATTCTGCTTATTGTTTCTAGAGTTATATTTCAGTATAGCATCCAGAAAAGCTTGATTACTAGAAGTGAATGAAGGTGATTAGAAGGTGCAAGATAGAGTTGCTCATCAGGGTAAGCTAGGTCCTGTCAGTCTCTGCCTTTTCCAGCCGTTTCTTTATAGGTACTCTTGGGAACAGGCCCCAAAATCTGGCCATAAACTGGTCCAAAAACTGGCCATAAACCAAATCTGTGCATCACTGTGACATGTTCATGATGGCCTTGACGCCCACACTGGAAGGCTGTTGCTTTACAGGAATGAGAACAAGGAACAGCTGGGCCACCCGGGGTTGAAAACTGCTTAAGTCGTTCTTAAACCACAAACAATAGCATGAGTGATCTGTGCCTTAAGGATATGTTCATGCTGATGATAACTAGCCAGATCCCATCCCTTTATTTTGGCCCATCTCTTTATTTCCCATAAGGAATACTTTTAGTAAATCTTATGACTGGCTTGCTGTCAGTAAATATGTGGGTAAATCTCTGTTCAAGGCTCTCAGCTCTGAAGGCTGTGAGTCCCCTGATTTACCACTCCACACCTCTATATTTCTGAGTGTGTGTCTCTAATTCCTCTAGCGCCACTGGGTTAGGGTCTCCATGACCAAGCTGGTCTCAGCAGGTACAAAAGAACTTCAAATTGTGGGCTTAACCTTGCCAATAAATTAGTAATCTGTTATCACCAACAGGTAAAATCTAAAACCAGTTGTTTTATTCTCATTTTTAATGCTGGTGTTTCTAGACCAAATCCTGGACCCACACAAGTCCTCCAAAATGCTTATCTTCCTACACAGAACCACCTCTCCCCAAGCTTGTATTATAGTTACTCAATCCTTTTGCCTCAGCTTCTACCTTATTCTTTTTAATTTATCGGTTAGGACCTTTGGTCACAATCAACAGAGTATGCACTGGACTCTTTGCTTGAATAAAATGCACTAAGACTTGTTTGTTTATTGTTATTTTCTTCCAGTTTCATATTTCATGAAGGAGGTCTTAAGTTAGCCTCATTTTGGTCACTTTCTCATCCCTTAGAGGAGGAAGTGGGGCATAACTATAGACCCACCACATTGTATGCAGTGGGTAAGAGGTGATTCCACACAACTAAATTAAGGTACTAAATAAGAAAGGAAAATTAATGCTGTCATCCTAAAGCAACAAATATCCATGACGCTGAATATTTTCTAGCTTTCCCATGCTCACTTGAGCAGTATTCTTGGCCTTTTTAAGAACACCTACCTAGTTCTTGAAAATGTATTTATTTCAAAAGCCAGAACTGACTTTTTTTTTTTTAATTATACTTTAAGTTCTAGGGTACATGTGCACAGCATGCAGGTTTGTTACATATGTATACATTTGCCATGCTGGTGTGCTGCACCCATTAACTCGTCATTTACATTAGGTATATCTCCTAATGCTATTCCTCTCCCCTCCACCTCCCCACAATAGGCCCCGGTGTGTGATGTTTCCCTTCCAGTGTCCAAGTGATCTCATTGTTCAATTCCCACCTATGAGTGAGAACATGCAGTGTTTGGTTTTCTGTTCTTGCGATAGTTTGCTGAGAATGATGGTTTCAAGCTGCATCCATGTCCCTACAAACGACACGAACTCATCCTTTTTTATGGCTGCATAGTATTCCATGGTGTATATGTGCCACATTTTCTTAATCCAGTCTGTCACTGATGGACATTTGGGTTGATTCCAAGTCTTTGCTATTGTGAATAGTGCCACAATAAACATACGTGTGCATGCGTCTTTATAGCAGCATGATTTATAATCCTTTGGGTATATACCCAGTAATTGGATGACTGGGTCAAATGGTATTTCTGGTTCTAGATCCTTGAGGAATCACCACACTGTCTTCCACAATGGTTGAACTAGTTTACAGTCCCACCAAGAGTGTAAAAGTGTTCCTATTTCTCCACATCCTCTCCAGCACCTGTTGTTTCCTGACTTTTTAATGATTGCCATTCTAACCGGTGTGAGAAGGTATCTCATTGTGGTTTTGATGTGCATTTCTCTGATGGCAAGTGATGATGAGCATTTGTTCATGTGTCTGTTGGCTGTATAAATGTCTTCTTTTGAGAAATGTCTGTTCATATCCTTTGCCCACTTTTTGATGGGGTTGCTTGTTTTTTTCTTGTAAATTTGTTTGAGTTCTTTGTAGGTTCTGGATATTAGCCCTTTGTCAGATGAGTAGTTTGCAAAAATTTTCTCCCATTCTAAAGGTTGCCTGTTCACTCTGATGGTAGTTTCTTTTGCTGTGCAGAAGCTCTTTGGTTTAATTAGATCCCATTTGACAATTTTGTCTTTTCTTTTCATTGCTTTTGGTGTTTTAGACATGAAGTCCTTGCCCATGCCTATGTCCTGAATGGTATTACCTAGGTTTTCTTCTAGGATTTTTATGGTTTCACGTGTAACATTTAAGTCTCTAATCCATCTTGAATTAATTTTCATATAAGGAGTAAGTAAAGGATCCAGTTTCAGCTTTCCACTTATGGCTAGCCAATTTTCCCAGCATCATTTATTAAATAGGGAATTCTTTCCCCATTTCTTGTTTTTGTCAGGTTTGTCAAAGATCAGATGGCTGTAGATGTGTGGTATTATTTCTGAGGGCTCTGTTCTGTTCTATTACAGACCTGACTTTTTGTATCCCTGGTAATGCAAGTATTGTCTCTGGCTGAAAACTACAGCTACTAAGCAGTACCTATCAGGTCATACTCAAATAGAGCTCATTTACTATGCATCCTTGGAAAGTGTGATTTTAACTTCAAGCCACTCATATGGGGTCCAATTCTGGAACCAGAGCCTGGTCCTTTCCACCTTCTGCTTACTCCCTTTTCATTCAGAATCCAGCTTTTGAGGTCTCAGCATACCTCACAGCTAAAAACATCATGTATGTCAGGCAGTAGAATATATACAGAACCAGTCCTTTAATCGCTAAGTTTAATTTTGAAGTAGCATCCAAATAATATGACAACAGCCAGGAGAAAACAGTTCCTTTGTAAGCCTTAATTGTAAGTTACAATGTTTGTCAAAGTGTGGTGTGTTGACCACTTGCATCAGAATCACCAAGAAAGCTTGTTAAAAATGAAAAGCCCCAGGCTTTACCACAAAATACAGTGAATCACAATCTCAGATGACAAAACTCATACATTTGGAATTTTAATACATACTACAAGTAATTTTTATGCACATAGAAGTTCGAGAATGGTGGGCATGAGATTATCTGCTATATGGCGATGATAACTCTCAATAGGCCAACTGAGCTGAGAGAAAAGGAATTCAGGGGGCTAAGACTCAGAAGTCTAAGTAAGCTATCAGCTAGTAGCATGAACCTGGCTATTGGTGTAGGATTCAGGGAAGAGGACTACAGATAAAAAGGAGGAATGAACAGAAACAATACAAAATTCTAGTCCTAGCTATCCTGGGGTATAAGGCAGGATACCAAGGTAACAGAGACTTAGACACAGAAAGCAGTGTTAAAAACCAATTACCAGAATTGTGAGTAAGATGAGAACCCAGTATCAGAAACAAATCACAAGAGGATTTATCTAAAGCAGCATAATTTCAGGGCCACACAAACATCATGAGTAACTTGATGCTGAGTCACAGAGTGTTGATGGAGATTCTTATAACCTTATATTCTAAAGTCAGTGGTTCCAGGCTAATCCTGCAGGTGAGAACAAGTGGTCACAGCTATGGCAATATAAGACTAAGAAAGTTTAAAATCAAGGAAAACCCAACACTCATAAATTAAAAAAAAAAAAGAAAAAGAAAAGCTAGTCATGGTAAATTTCTTTTCTGGAGCAATCCTTTATGATGTTGCTACGAAGTTAATCTTTTACCTCCACAATGAGAGATAATGAATAGGTTTGCTCACCACACATAACAGGCATAAAGAAATGGCAAGAGAAAGAGAAATTGATCCAATCAAAGGGCATTGCACAGAAAAAAAGAAAAATCATGAGAGAAGACAATGGAACAGAAAAAAGCAAGATAAAGAAGAAGAAATTTGTAGAAAAGAGAAAAAAGCAGGGAGAAACAGAAATGTCTGCAGTAGAACTGCACAAACTTCTTGCAAGAGGCATTGCAACAGAAAGAGTAGAAGTCTAAGAGAAGAAGTATTTCAGCTCCAGAAATTAATATGCAGTCGTATCTCATATTATTGTACTTCATTTTACTGTGCTTCACAGATATTGCATTTTTACAAATTGAATGTTTTCAGCAACCCTGAATTAGCAAGTCTACCAGTGCCATTTTCCTAACAGCATGTGCTCACTTCATGTCTCTGTATCACATTCTGGTGATTCTCACAATATATCAAACATTATTATCATTTTATCTGTTATGGTAATCTTTGATCAGTGATCTTTGATGTTACTATTGTACCTGTTTAGGAGCACCACGAACCGTGTCCATGTAAGACTGCAAACTTAATGGATACATGTTGTTTGTGTTATGACTGCTCCACTGTACTGGCTGTTCCCCCATCTCCCTCCCTCTCCTCAGGCTTCACTGTTCCCTGGGACACAACAACATTGAAATTAGGCCAACAAATAACCCTACAATGGCCGTTAAGTGTTCAAGTAAAATGAAGAGTTGCACATCTCTCACTTTAAATCAAACGCTAGAGATGATTAAGCTTAGTGGAGAAGGCAGGGCAAAAACTGACTAGGCTGAAAGCTAGATGTGCCAAACAGTTAATCAAGTTGTGAGTGCAAAAAAACTGTTCTTGAAGAAAATTCAAAGTGCTATTCCAGGGAACACAGAAACGATAAGAAAGCAAAAGAGCCTTATTGCTGATATGGAGAAAGTTTACGTTGTCTGGATAGAAAGTCAAACCAGCCACAACATTCCCTTTAGCCAAAACCTAATCCAGAGCAAGGCTATAACTCTCTTGAACTCTACGAAGACTCAGAAAGGTGAGCTAGCTGCAGAAGAAAAGTTTAAAGCTAGCAAAGGTTTGTTCATGTGGCTGAAGGAAAAAAATCTGTCTCTATAACATAAAAGTGCAAGGTGAAGCAACAAGTGCTTATGTAAAAGCTGTAGCAAGTTATCCAGAAGATGTAGCTAAAATAATTGATGAAGGAGGCTATACTTAACAACAGTTTTTCAATATTGACAAAACATCTATATACTAAAAGTAGATGCCATCAAGGACTTTCATAGCTAGGGAGAAGAAGTCAGTGCCTGACTTTAATGCTTCAAAAGAAAGGCTGACTCTCTCATTAGGAGTTATACAGCTTTGAGTTGAGTTGAGCCAATGCTCATTCATTTACCATTCTTAAATTTGTAGGTCCCTTAAGAATTATGGTAACTGTACTCTGCCTCTACTCTATAAATAAAACAGCAAAACCTGAATGATAGCACATCTGTTTTCCAGCATTAATGTACTGAATATTTTATGCACAATATTGAGATCTATTGCTAAGAAAGAAAAAATCCTTTCAAAATACCACTGCTAGTTGACAACGCACCTGGTAAACCAAGAGCTCTGATGGAGATTTACAAGCAGATAAACATTGTTTTCATGCCTTCAAACACAACATTCATTCCGTAGCCCATGAATTAAAGAGTAATTTCTACTTTTAAGTCATATTATTTAACAAATACATTTTGTAAAGCTATAGCTGCCATAGATAGTGATTGGTCTGATGTATCTGAGTGAGGTACAATGAAAACTTTCTGGAAAGAATTCACCATTCTAAATGCCAGTAAGAACATTTGTGATTCATGGGAGGAGATCAAATTTATCAACATTAACAGGAGTTTAGAAGAAGTTGATTCCAACCCTCATAGATGACTTTGAGTGGTTAAGAATTCATTAGAGGAAGTCACTTCAGATGTAGTAGAAACAGAACGAGGACTATAATTAGAAGTGGAACTGAAGATATGACTGGATTGCTGTTGCAATCTCATGATAAAACATAATTGGATGACAAGTTGCTTCTTATGGATGAGCAGAACAAGTGATTTTTTAGATGTAGTCTACTCCAGGTGAAGATTACGTGAACACTGCTGAAATGGCACTAAAAGATTTAGAATATTACATAAACATAGTCGTTAAAGTAGTGACAGGGTTTGACAGGACTGACTCCAATTTTGAAAGTTCTACTGTGGGTCAAATGCTAACTAACATCATTGCATGCTACCAAGAAATATTTCATGAAAGGAAGAGTCAATGTAGATGACAAACTTCAGTGTCTTTTTTTTTTTTTTCTTTTTCGTGAGATGAAGTCATGCTCTGTCACCCAGGCTGGAGTGCAGTGGCGATATCAGCTCACTGCAAGCTCCACCTCCTGGGTACACGCCATTCTCCTGCCTCAGCCTCCCGAGTGACTGAGACTACAGGCACCCACCACCATGCCTGGCTAATTTTTTGTATTTTTAGTAGAGACAGGGTTTCACCATGTTAGCCAGGATAGTTTTGATCTCCTGACCTCGTGATCCACGCACGCCTCGGCCTCCCAAAGTGCCGGGATTACAGGCATGAGCCACCATGCCCAGCCTTCACTGTCGTCTTAAAAAATTCCCGCAGGCACCTCAACCTTCAGCAGCCACCACCCTGATTAGTCAGCAGCCATCAGCAATGAGGCAAGAACCTCCACTAGCAAAAAAATAAAACTCACTGAAGGTTCAGATGATCATTAGCATTTTTAGCAATTGAGTATTTTTTTTAAATTAAGATACATACTTTTTTAAGACATTATTGAACACTTAATAGACGTATTTCAGTATAGTGTAAACATAACCTTTATATGCACAGGAAAACTAAAAAGGTTTTGTGATTCACTTTATTGTGATTTTTGCTTTATCACAGTGGCATGGAACTAAACCCACAATATCTCTAAGGTATGCCTGCAATCATAAAGAAACGTATCATGTCAGGAGCGGTGGCTCACACCTGTGACCCCAGCACTTTGGGAGGCAGAGGCAGGTAGATCACGAGGTCAAGAGATCGAGACCATCCTAGTCAACATGGTGAAACCCTGTCTCTACTAAAAATACAAAAATTAGCTGGGCGTGGTGGTGCATGCCTGTAATCTCAGCAACTCGGTGACTGAGGCAGGAGAATCGCTTGAACCTGGGAGGTGGAGGTTGCGGACTGCTGAGATGGTGCCACTGCACTCCAGTCTAGGAAACAAGAGTGAAAGTCCATAGAAAGAAAGAAAGAGAGAGAGAGAAAGAGAGAGAGAGAGAGAGGGAGGGGGGAGGGAGGGAGGAAGGAAGGAAGGAAGGAAGGAAGGAAGGAAGGAAGGAAGGAAGGAAGGGGAAAGCAGCATAGAGCAATGGAGTAAAATTTTGTAGTAGGAAAGAAACAATGTAATAGTTAATGAACTACTGAAATACCTGGTGCTGATGGTCAGAACTGAACATACTGTCATATAAATTACTCATAGATACTCTGAAACAAAATATACATAATTCTTTATGAGTGTTTAATTTCATGCTTACTAAGTTTTAATTATAATCATATTCACACAGCATATGTATTGCTATTCTTCAAGTATTCCCTTCTGGTATTAATTAATTAATTATTTAAAGTCCTGGTTTAAGAAACCTGAGACAGTTTTGGCTGTATTTTATAATACTATCAGGTATCTTGTTTGAAAATTGCCTTTAAACACTTTGGAAGCCAAGACCATTCAATGCCTCAACAAATGAAACTGGGACAACTAGAGAGATCTACATACAGAATAATTAAATTTACCTCTTACCTCACAGCTGACAATATCTCCAAAGTATGCCTATAAACTATTATCACAGTTAATCCTTACAAGACTATGATGCAAATTCTGTTATTTTTTTTGTTTTGTTTTGTTTTGTTTTTTGATTTTTTTTTTTATTATACTTTAAGTTCCAGGGTACATGTGCATAACGTGCAGG
>NW_012115455.1:1483859-1484242 GCF_000951035.1 Colobus angolensis palliatus
ATTCCTGGATATCCTTGTTAACTTTCTGTCTCGTTGATCTGTCTAATGTTGACCGTGGAGTGTTGAAGTCTCCCATTATTATTGTATGGGAGTCTAAGTCTCTTTGTAAGTCTCCAAGGACTTGCTTTATGAATCTGGGTGCTCCTGTATTGGGTGCATATATATTTAGGAGAGCTAGCTCTTCCTGTTGAATTGCTCCCTTTACCACTATGTAATGGCCTTGTTTGTCTCTTTTGATCTTTGATGGTTTAAGGTCTGTTTTATCAGAGACTAGGATTGCAACCTCTGTTTTTTTTGTTCTCCATTTGCTTGGTAGATCTTCCTCCATCCCTTTATTTTGAGCCTATGTATATCTCTGCATGTGAGATGGGTCTCCTGAATAC
>NW_012115455.1:1489072-1493211 GCF_000951035.1 Colobus angolensis palliatus
TGATTGTGCAGCACTCCCTAGTGAGATGACCCCAGTACCTCAGTTGAAAATGCAGAAATCACCGGTCTTCTGTGTCACTCGCGCTGGGAGTTGGAGACTGGAGCTGTTCCTATTCGGCCCGCAATTTCTGTTATTATCCTTACTTTACCAAAAATAAAACTGAGTTGAAGAAAGGCTATGTAATTTCCTTAATGTCACACACTTCTTGGCGAAAGTCAGGATTCAAACACAGGCTCTCTGATTCCGTACTTTTAGCCATTCTACTATAAAGGAGAGCACAATAACTTGTGGTATCTCCCTCCATTTTACTAAATCTTAACTTTAATGTCATAGAACCATAAACAAAATGAAATGGAAGGAATCTTTATAGTCTATCTAGCCAAGAGATTGCAAACTAGTAGCTCACAGAAAGAATATAGCTTACAAATATATTATTTGATCTTTATACTGTTTTCATGTAAACTCCTTTTCAAAAATTAAAAGATTTCACATAAAAATATAAATTCTAGGAGTCTCTAGAAATATTACACTATTGAGTCTTCATTGCCACTTACCCATAAATGGTTGGAGCTAGGCTATTTCTGTGTGTTTATACATCGCAGACATGCTTTACTCAGACAGGTTTCCACCTGTCTTTTACTCATTTAGCTACTTGGCCATTGTAGAAATTTGCATTTACAAACTTCAGTTTGACTGAATTCCAGTTGGTGGATAAAAACTTAGGTATGGAAATGGACTTACCGAAAATGACACAGAGCATTGGTAGCAAAACGAAGACTAGAGCCTAAGTCTTTTTGACTGTCAATTTAAGTCTCTTTCCATTATGTGATGTTTAATTTTCTGTGTCTTTGAATAAGTTATTTCTTTTACTATCAATGCTCTCTCAACATTTCTTTCAGTCTTCTCATTATTTCCTTCAAAACTGGCCTCAGCATTTATTTTCCATACATACTCTTCCAGATTAATCCATCCTGATTCTGGTCACAAATACTCAGCATCCCTCTTAGCACGTAAGAATTTGCCCTTGCTGACATGCTATTTTTTGTAAAGCATTCAGTTATTTCCTCCGTATATGTTTTGTTTTCTCACCTAGACTCTGTTCCTTAAGATTAAGGTAAGCCTGAGGCAGAATTGTGAAGTTAGCCAAACTTTTTTGGGAGAACAGGATCTCCCGTTGTCACTCAGGCTGGAGTGCAGTGGTGTGATCATAGCTCACTGCAGCCTTGAGCTCCTGAACTGAAGTAATCCTACCACCTTGGCCTCCCAAGTAGTTAGGACTGCAGGTGTGTGCCACCACACCTAGCTATTCTTGTTAAAAAATATTTCGTAGAGATGGGGTCTTGCTATGGTGCATGGGCTGATCTTGAACTCTTGACCTCAAGTTATCTTTCTGCCTCAGCTTACCAAAGCACTGGAATTACAGGTGTGAGCCACTACATCCAGCCTTGAAATTGGTGAAATTGTATTTCAGTGCTTCCAATTTTTTCCTTTGCTCTCCTGACTACCCAGTGCTCACTCTTTTGTCCTCTTCCTACCCCTGTAAAAGTTTTATTGAAACAATGCCTCTGATATCAGTCATTTACTAAGGGTTCACAAACTGGTGCTCTACAAGTTGAATTTGGCCAGCAGAAAAATTATGTTTGTATTACAAACCTTTTTTGACTTTTTCAATTTGAAAGTCTTTAGATCAGACATTGAATTTCTAGTTCACTACCAATTTCTTTAATCTAGTTTTATAGACCTGACCTGATTTACATATCTGTGTTAACTGTTTGTCCACTGTAGACATTTAAGCTAGTGTTCCCTGTATCATATCTTCCATTTGGACTTCTGCATTATTCCTGAAACTCATTTCCAGTTTTCCCCATGTGTCAGAGGTGAATGTCAATCTTGTTCCCTGTGCTTTCATCTAGGTAATTTTTATAATATTCCCCAAATCTCATAGGCTGATTTTTTATCAAGTGATGCATTTCCTGATGCTAAACATCTGCTTTGACTATACTCTGATTGACATCTGTTCCTTGATTCAGTGGACTTGTACTCTGACCTACATTGGGGAGCATGCTGTTTCTTCCCATTGGACCCTCTCATACTATTTGTGTAAATGACCACTCGTTGCTATGCCAATTAGACATGATTCCTGTCTGCCAGATATAACTTCTCTCCAATGCTTAAGGCTGAATCTGAACCCAGGTATCTACCTCTGCTTAGTGAACAGAACTAATTCTAGATCTTACTTTTGCTCAGCTGATCTGATGGTACTTGCAAAAAAATTATAAGGTTACAATCACAGAGGTCTATTCATAGGATACAAAATGTAATCTTAAGTTCATAAATTCCCTTTTCCAGGAACATTTGTATTCTGGCATTTTAGGTATCAGCCAATAAGGGGTAGGAGAGGTGAAAGACATAAATAAGAACTTATCAGGGTCTCTGGAAAAACTCAGTCGATGTCCAGGATCCTGATGCTGTTCAGCACCTTGGTGAGGATTTTTTTCTTTGTAATCCTATAAAGTGGTGAGCATATATGAAGGCTCAGAAAATATTATTTTGTCTCTGGGAAACTATTCACAATGCAGTACAAATCACATCATTGGACAATCCAAAAACAGAGAAGCAAGTTATTCAAAACTAGGCACTTAATTTAAAAAGAAATTTACAGCAAAGAAACTAAGAGTTATAGAAACTATTGATATTTTAACCTTGAAATCCTGTCTGAAAAGAAGAAATAGTGAGTCCAAAGTACAACACCTTGTAAAAAGATTCGTCTGTTCTTCTTCTAATTAAATTCTTACACTAATATTTTTCTCCTTAGTTTTATTGCCAAGTATCTACAGTAATTTTGTTAAATAAAAGTAAGACTGGGGTTACTTTTTAACTCTTTTCAAATTAAATAAAGTAAATAATATTGCTTCCATTTTTATATAAGAAATACATGATAGCTTAATTAATTGTCCAAAATCTGCAAGAGGATAGCACTCAGAATGAAAAACCTATGTTTTTCATAGTTACAAGATTAGGCACTAGACCTCAACTCAATGACCTACAAAATATATCCTTAATATAATTATTAAATTTGTTATTAAAATTTACTTGATAAGCATATATATTTTTTTCATATATGAATTTGGAAAATACTGTACATTGTACTTTTCAAAGTACATTATTGCACATAGAAAATATGAAGCCAGCTTTTTGGAAAATAATAGCTACCTAAAAATATTTATATAGGCAATAAATATTGTGGATACAACCAAAATTAGCTCCAAAACTAAAACATCAAATAACATAATACTTCTCAACACAGAACAGAATATGCCTCTTTTTTCAAGAGATACACACAGTATGAATTACCTTTAAAAAAATTCCTTGCTAAGGTGTACAAAACAAGCAAAGTTTTGTATATTTGCCAAATCTGTGCTGTTCATTGAGTTACTATTTACCTGTTAGGGTTTTTTTTTTCTTCAAGGATGACTTGATTTTGACCAGGCTCTTTTTTTTTTTTTTCTTTTTCATGAAATGTTTTATTTTTATTTTTATTTTATTTGCTTTAAGTTCTAGGGTGTATGTGCACAATCTGCAGGTTTCTTACATATGTATACTTGTGCCATGTTGGTATGCTGCACCCATCAACTCGTCAGCACCCATTAACTCGTCATTTACATCAGGTATAACTCCCAAAGTCATCCCTTCCCCTACCCCCTCCCCATAATAGGCCCCAGTGTGTGATGTTCCCCTTCCAGAGTCCAAGAGATCGCATTGTTTAATTCCCACCTATGAGTGAAAACATGCGGTGTTTGGTTTTCCGTTCATGCGAGAGTTTGCTGAGAATGATGATTTCTAGCTACATCCATGTCCTTACAAAGGACACGAACTCATCCTTTTTTATGGTTGCATAGTATTCCATGGTGTATATGTGCCATATTTTCTTAATCCAGTCTATCACTGATGGACATTTGGGTTGATTCCAAGTCTTTGCAATTGTGAATAGTGCCACAATAAACATATGTGTGCATGTGTCTCTATAGCA
The DNA here is from genome assembly GCF_000951035.1 of Colobus angolensis palliatus. Taxonomy (NCBI): domain Eukaryota; kingdom Metazoa; phylum Chordata; class Mammalia; order Primates; family Cercopithecidae; genus Colobus; species Colobus angolensis. Next base: position 1,493,103 of record NW_012115455.1, read on the forward strand.
GCATGATTTATAATCCTTTGGGTATATACCCAGTAATGGGATGGCTGGGTTATATGGTACTTCTAGTTCTAGATCTTTGAGGAATCATCATACTGTTTTCCACAATGGT
>NW_012115455.1:1494180-1494430 GCF_000951035.1 Colobus angolensis palliatus
AGTGTGAAGTCAGGTAGCGTGATGCCTCCAGCTTTGCTCTTTTGACTTAGGATTGTCTTGGCAATGCGGGCTCTGTTTTTGTTCCATAAAAACTTTAAAGCAGTTTTTTCCAATTCTGTGAAGAAAGTCATTGGTAGCTTAATGGGGATGGCATTGAGTCTATAGATTACCTTGGGCAGTATGGCCATTTTCACCATATTGATTCTTCCTATCCATGAGCATGGTATGTTCTTCCATTTGTTTGTGTCCT
>NW_012115455.1:1494480-1494912 GCF_000951035.1 Colobus angolensis palliatus
ATATTGATTCTTCCTATCCATGAGCATGGTATGTTCTTCCATTTGTTTGTGTCCTGTTTTATTTCACTGAGCAGTGGTTTGTGGTTCTCCTTGAAGAGGCCCTTTATATTCCTTGTAAGTTGGATTCCTAGGTATTTTATTCTCTTTGAAGCAATTGTGAATGGAAGTTCATTCATGATTGGACTCTCTGTTTGTTTGTTACTGGTGTATAAGAATGCTTATGATTTTTGCACAGTGATTTTGTATCCTGAGACTTTGCTGAAGTTGCTTTTCAGCTTAAGAAGATTTTGGGCTGAGATGATGGGGTTTTCTAAATATATAATCATGTCATCTGCAAACAGAGACAATTTGACTGCTTCTTTTCCTAACTGAATACCCTTGATTTCTTTCTCTTGCCTGATTGCCCTAGCCAGAACTTCCAACACTATGTTG
>NW_012115455.1:1494962-1496089 GCF_000951035.1 Colobus angolensis palliatus
GCCAGAACTTCCAACACTATGTTGAATAGGAGTGGTAAAAGAGGGCATCCCTGTTTTGTGTCAGTTTTCAAAGGGAATGCTTCCAGTGATTGCCCATTCAGTATGATATTGGCTGTGGGTTTGTCATAAACAGCTCTTTTTATTTTGAAATACGTTCCATCAATACCGAATTTATTGAGAGTTTTTAGCATAAAGGGCTGTTGAATTTTGTCAAAGACCATTTCTGCATTTATTGAGATAATCATGTGGTTTTTGTCTTTGGTTCTGTTTATATGCTGGATTACGTTTATTGATTTGTGTATGTTGAACCAACCTTGCATCCCAGGGATGAAGCCCACTTGATCATGGTGGATAAGCTTTTTGATGTGCTGCTGGATTCGGTTTGCCAGTATTTTATTGAGGATTTTTGCATCAATGTTCATCAGGGACATTGGTCTGAAATTCTTTTCTTCTTGTGTCTCTGACAGGTTTTGGTATCAGGATGATGTTGGCCTCATAAAATGAGTTAGGGAGGATTCCCTCATTTTCTATTGATTGGAATATTTTCAGAAAGAATGATACCAGCTCCTCTTTGTACCTCTGGTAGAATTCTACTGTGAATCCGTCTGGTCCTGGACTTTTTTTTGGTTGTTAGGCCATTAATTATTGCCTCAATTTCAGAGCCTGCTATTGGTCTATTCAGGGATTCAACTTCTTCCTGGTTTACTCTTGGGAGAGTGTAAGTGTCCAGGAAATTATCCATTTCTTCTATATTTTCTAGTTGATTTGCATAGAGGTGTTTATAGTATTCTCTGATGGTAGTTTGTATTTCTGTGTGGTCAGTGGTGATATCCTGTTTATCATTTTTTAGTGTGTCTATTTGATTCTTCTCTCTTTTCTTCTTTATTTGTCTTGTTAGGGGTCTATCAATTTTGTTGATCTTTTCAAAAAACAGCTCCTGGATTCATTGATTTTTTGGAGGTTTTTTTGTGTCTCTATCTCCTTCAGTTCTGCTCTGATCTTAGTTATTTCTTGCCTTCTGCTGGCATTTGAAAGTCTTTGCTCTTGCTTCTCTAGTTCTTTTAATTGTGATGTTAGAGTGTCAATTTTAGATCTTTCCTGCTTTCTCTTGTGGGCATTTAGTGCTA